>NW_028270162.1:56847381-57179881 GCF_037043375.1 Chiloscyllium plagiosum
CACTGGGAAGATATCTACACTGGAAGCAAAAACCAAAAAATAGCAAGAGGCAGGGAAATGATATTCAGAGGGAACCTGGGGTTATATGTAAATCATAAAGTTTTCACCCAGTGCAGCAACCACCTGGAAGTGAAGTTTTTGATCTTTGTTCCATTTTCTAAGAAAGAAAATGTCTCACTCTTATGTCGGATGAAAGGACAAAGCATTCAAGTGTTGTTTATGTTTTACTCAAGTCTCTTTCCAGTCTGTCTTCCCCTAATCTACCATTTTAACTTCTAGTTTCTTGCCCCGCCTCATTCCCCTTACTCCCCCCTCCCTTAAACACCAATAATATTTGGGTCCACCACACACTCTGGTAGTGAGATCCACATTCTCACCACTCCCTGTGACAGGATGTTCCTTCTGATTGGATTTCTTAGGGTCTATCCGATATTGATGGCCTCTCTTGATCCCCATAAGAGGAAACATTTCTTGATGTCCACTGTCAAGAACTTTCAGATCTTATGGACCTCTCTTAGATGTGCACATGCATGCATGAACTGTCTCTTTGAAAGAACAGATCTAGCCTGTCCCTGGCACTAAAAGGATTAAAGGGTATGGGCAGAAAGTGGAAGCTGTGATCAGGTATGGTCATGTTGAAAGGTGGAGCAGGCTTGAACAGCTGCTGCATCTATTTTCTGCGTTTGGAACCATTTTGTAAATCTTCCCTGTACCCTCTACGATGTGTCTCTATTCTTTTTCATTAAAGGTTTGTTACAGGTTTAGTATAACACCCTGTACTTTTCAATTCTATCCCTCTTGATGTAAATCCGAGTGCCCAGTTTGCTTTCTCTTCCGGCCTTGCTAACCTGTGGCATTTGTGCAAGGTGATTGCTTTGTCTCAATGGGGTAGAGGTACAATCTCCTTCCAATGAATAAGTCACCTCTCTGTTCCTTCTACCTCCTGTTTGACTCTGATAAACTTGCAGAATGGCCAAGTAATTGGTGAATTTCATTCACCAATGTCCTCCTGTAACTTGTGCCTCTCCTCGGTATTGGCTATGTCCCCAGTTTGTTGTCATCTGCAAATGTCACACTTTGTGTTTTCGATTCCAGTGCCCAAACTGTGAATGTGAGTTGTGGACAGCAGTGATCCCATCACTGATCCCTGTGGAATACTACATCCCAACTTCTGCAACTCTCAATAATTACCCTTCGTTTACGTTTTCTGCTTCTGTCCTGAATCTAACCATCTCCTCGAGGCAGGAATCTACTCTAATCTCGTTTGGCATTTGCCAATAATTCCTCATCTCTGAATTATTAATTAGCCTTTTTAAAAACCCCAATTAATGACATCTACATTATTATTGTCTTCTGTCTGATCAAGTTTTGGAGTTTTTTTTTAAATCAATGACTATTCATTATTGTGTTTAAAAAAAAAAGATTAGTTACTCATCTCTCCTTTGTCAAAAGAAAAATAGGAGCTTTTAGTTCTGTTTAGCTGACTAATCTGTAATCTCCTTAACATGTTCTGACCCTCAAACCATAGGATTTTTCAGGTGTCCACCAGTCCTCTTTTTCTAACATTATTAACTGTTCGTAGTAACACCTCTGCAGGCTTTCCCCCCACATTATTTTAACGTGTGGATAGATTTCATCTGGACTAGCCTCTCTCAAGTGTTTCTTTTATTCGATATATCTTTTTGTTTTTTTTTAAATGCACTTATCCCATTACTCATCTCATCTTCCAATGCCATGACTCTTTGTCCTATCTCCCTGGTAAATACTGAAGCAAAAATAATTTTCAGAAGTTTGGAGGTCTGTCATTTTCAGGATATGATCTTGACTCTCCCTTTGCTGATTGTACTTCCATCGCAGCCTTCCTTTCTTATGGATATGCATCTAAAATATTTTGCTATTTCAGATGCCTGCATATTTTAATTTCAGTGTTTCTCTTTATCTTCCAAAGTGTTAACTCTCTTCTTGTGCTGTCTTATCCTGAACCCGTGATATCTAATGCATGCCATTTTCCTGACACTCAGTTGTCTGTCTTCATTGATGAAGTCTCACATGCCTTTAATTTATTTTCTCTTTCTGGTGGAATATGTTTTTGCACTGAGTACTGTCTTAAATATTTCCCATTTTTGTTCTGCATCCTTTTTTGCTAATGTAGTCACCCATTTTGATTTCTCAAATTCTATTCCTAGTCCCTCATCGTCATCAGCTTTTCTTTGGTCTATAAACATGATTTGCATCATCCAAACCTCCTCCTCAACCAGAATCTTAAAGTGTTTGTTCAGATCACTACAGACCAGAGGCTGTCCCTCCTTTTTTAGTTTATTTATCTACTCCAGTTTGCTCAGCATTGCAGATCCTCTTGTTACGTGCTGAGTTGGAAAGAAATCTTGCACGTATCAGAACAATCACTTTTCCCCTTTAGCTGCCTCTGTCCTTGTATCACCAGAATCGTTGAAATCTTGCATTCTGTTCATGTTTACTTGATTCCCTAATGTATCACGCATATTTCTTTTACTCTGCCTTCTATTTATAGTCTGGAGACCGCAGCTTGTGGTGGACTATTGAGATGTACAGCTTGTGGTGGACTATTGAGATGTACAGCTTGTGGTGGACTATTGAGATGTACAGCTTGATCCCTTTGCCTCGATGTCTCCCTTTATTCTGCTGCCACTCTGTCAGCAAGGACACATCCTCCACCTATTTCCCCCTCTAACTTTTCTGAAGGTCTTGTGCCCCGCTCTGACGTTCCTGCAGCCATTTCTTCGTGATCCCTACTGCGTCGGGTTTCCCCTGGACATATTGCCTTCAACTTCTTTATTTGCTTAAGTACGCTGTGCAGACTGCTGCACAGGCATCTTGACTCCCTTTTGAGTAGGATTGCCTCTTGCATTATGTTTAACCACCTTTTTAGAATCTGTTTATTCCCTTGTCATAAAAGTTCTCCTTATTTGATGGGCTCCTTTGTCCCTCAACTCTGTTTTGTCCATGGTAAGATTGCTTGTGTTTTGCTGTAGCTCCTCCCTTCAGTCTTCCTGTATTCCAACCTTTGCAATTTATACTTCTGCTATAGCACGGGTCCTTATCCTGGTTTAAGTGGAGTAGGGCCTATTCTTTGCAACTCGTTTCTGTCCAAGGAATGGTGCCAGGGTCTGCCCACCATGTGCTTTGGTGTGCGTCAGCCTCATCAAACCCCACCCCTCTGATTTTCTCTCTTCCACTCCAAATTCACAACCCCTCCCTCCCCCATCTGCCGTCTCCAGTTTACACCCCCTCTGTCTCTCCGATATCCTCTTGCCCCCTCCTCCACCCCGGCTCTCCAATTCCCCAACCCATGTCTCTTTTTTTTTTTCCTCCCTCTCCCTGATTTCTTACCCCCCCCCCCCCCCCCAAATATCCCCCTATCTCTAGAACTACTTGTTCCTTTTGTGAAGTGCTCGAGCTGCCCCTCTGGGTGGTGGTCCCTGGGTGAAACGCTGTGTAGGCCTTTGGTGTTTGAGGGAAGGCCTCTTGTCTTTATAAGCAAACATTCCCAGTCTGAGACAGACCCTGCTGATCAGGTAGCCAGTCCTAACCATCTACTGACCAACTGTGGACAAAACCACAAGATTAAAGTTGCATCAAACTCAGAATTTTTGGAAAAGATCAACTCTGAAAGCCCAAGGCTCTGGTGAGGCTTCACTGCAGTACTGTGTGCGTTTTTGGCTTCTTTACCCAAGGTAGTAGGTACCTGTCTTCCCGAATGTGCAGTAAACGTGCACAAGGCTGGTTCCTGGGATCCTCCTGTGAAGAGGCATTGAGCAGACTTGACCGAGATTCCCTGAGATTAGGTCGAATTGCATCATGAAATTTTCGAGTGCCTCGATGGGCTGGGTGCTGGGCGCTCGCTTCTCCCCTGTCTGAGGGATCCGGAACTCCCAAATAAAGGGTTGCCCATTTCGGGCTGAGGTTCTCCTCCTCCTCAGAGTTGGCATACATTGTGAAGTCTCCACCCGAGAGGGATTGGGAAAGCTCAGTCACGGAGTACCTTTTGAGACTGGTGAAGGAGGGGGGGGAGTGGGAAGATGTTGCTGGAGACCAGCCGTGATCCCCTCAAGGGGCCAAATGGTTGACGTTACATCCTACTTCCTGCCTTCCCTAGCTTCTGTGTGAGTTTTTTTTTTTGGAGGTTATTATAAGTTTGGAATTGGGAATTATTTCAGGGGGTTCTACAGTTTTTGTTTTGTTTGTTTTTGTTTTGTTTTATAGGTATTGCTGTGTAAAATGTGTGCCTAAGCGTCTACAGTATAAACTCCTCCCTTCCCCCTTAACCTCCCCCCCCGCCCCCCACCACCACGCCGAGAAGGCTGGACCAAAGGAGTCATGCTTTCAGCTCTTGTGGGTGGAGGGGTGAGCAGGGGTCAGCAACTCTCGACGCCCGAGGCTGCCTCCCTTCTGCTGGCCCAGGAGTTGTGTATCGGACTGCGGAACCGGAGAGTGACCAGGATGTCGGCCCAGAGTAGGCCCTCTCATCAGCCACAGGCCTCTCACCAGGCCCACAGGCTCGGGCCCCGAGCCCGGCAGCTTCCCGCCTCCGCCTCCACCCCCCTCCTCCTCCTCCCGGACCGCAGGGCGACCAGGGCGTCCTCCCAGGGCAGGCCCCCTCACCACGTGCCAGAGCAGCACGTTCGTACGCATACACTCAAGTCCAGCGGGCGGATGGTCAGGAAGCTGAACTACCGCAAGGTGGCGAACCGGGGCCTCCTGCAGACAGACGCGGCTGCCACCAAGCGGAATGCCAGGCCCAGGAGTAAGGATCCAGCGACAGAAGGGCACCTGGAGGAGCACGAGGCCCAGGAAGTTGAAGCGGTGCAGAGGAGGCCTACAGCCCCTGTTCTCAAGAGCCAGTCCGTAGCTCGCCGGAGTAAGGCCCGCTCAGTTGTGAAGCCAGGCAGTGACCAGGTGAGAACCATATCTGAGCAGTGACAGTGAACAAAGTTTGGGTGGTGAGCTGGCTGTCTGCAGGTGTGCTGGGGCCAAGGACAAATCTGTAATTTGAGTGACCTCTTACCAACGGGGTATGCTGACCTTTACCACCTTGAAAAGGAAAGCTTTTTTGGGAACCGCAGTGTCTGGTCAAATTGCATCTTGAATGAAAGGTTGCAGTGTCGTACTGCCTCAGACATCCGCACAAATTAAAATTTCAAAGGGCTGGTAATAGTGAGCGGAAGTGGTCCTATGCACTTCACCTTCAACCCCTGTCACCACTGTTGAAGAAAATTAGAAGCCGTGTGGTGCAAAAGTTGAATCACTGTTAAAACCAGTCAGGACATGGGAATGGTTAAGTGCTTCGGCCCTCAGTCCTAGTCACTCCGTCCTTTTGGATTATTGTCGATCTCTACCCGAATACTGGGAGCTATTTCACCCCTCCAGCCTCAGACAGCCTTGCCCCAGCAAAAGTCTGTCTACCAAATTGGGCGTTTTAATGAACTCGCACACCATTAATTCTTGAATGGATGGAGTTGTAGGGTATCGGGGAGGAGCAGGAAAGGATCAGCCACGTGATTATTGGTAATGGACCAGGCTCATAGCTTAAAAAGAGTAGTCCATTCAGCCCTATGTGTTCACTTGTAACCAGTATTCCACAGTCTTCTGGGAAAACAGAATTCCAGGTTTCTATGTGAGAGAAATGCTTCCAAATTTCATGCCTCAATCATGGCTCTAAATTTATGCTCCCTTATTTTAGACTCCCCTGTCAAAGACAGTAGTTTCTCTTTAAAATAGTTGCTGCTCAGCTCAATTAGATTATTCTTGAGCCTTCTAAATATCAGGGAATACCAGTTAATCTTACGTGATGTTTTTATATAGTGTAACATTTTATATAATGTTTGCCCCGGTAAAAGTCTGATGCATCTATACTGCTTCTCCATTCAATGCCAATATGTTCTTGTGGATGTGCAGTGTCCAGAGCTGAACAGTGTTTACAAGATGGGAGCCACTCAGACACCCAGACAACTGAAGCAGTGCTTTCCCCTGCCCTGTCCCCTGCCTTGTTTTCCAGGCACCTTGAGGTACAGGTCACAATGCATTGACCTTCCGTTACCTTTAGGCTCTGGAGACGTGAATCCGTTTCTCTGCAATTTTTAGTTTCTCACCGTGAAAGAAATATTCTCCCTTTGTCCTGGATCCCAAACTCTTCGTGTTGCACTACATCCACCAACATCGCTATCATCTGTCTGTGCCTTTTGTAATTTGCTGCTCTCATCTATGTGATATTTATTGCCCTTCCTAACTGATTTGGTTTTCCTGTAGCCGTATTAACATCTGGTCATCGGCTGAAACCATCAGCAAAAGTGCAAACTATTCCATAGCCATCAATGAAATCCTCACCAGAAGAGGTCAAGCTGTGGTTAATTTGGCCAGCGCTGTGTGCTGATGCTGTTCCACATCTTCCTGTAGCTCGACACAGCTGGAGTACACCTTGTGTTTCCATCCATAGAGCTCAGCGGATGTGTTTAGATACTTTAGTAGGACTGTCTTCTGATCATGCTGTTTGAGTTGCTGCTCTGTTTGAATTCTGTTCCAGTTCTGCTCTTGTCCTGAGGAGTGCTGAGGAGACCAGAGCAGTGCTGGGGATGGTTATAATGGATTGCTGGTCGTCGCCATCTTTTGGGGCCGGCGTGTTAATGTGATTGGAAAGGAGCAAGGAGGTTTATTGAAGTCCCAAGCAACTGGAAAGTTGGGGTCACTCCTGCAGACTGAGTGGAGGTGTTCTGTAAAGCAAACACCCAGACCGATAGGTCTCGCTGGTGTCAAGGATACCGTGTTGTGAGCAGATAATACAGTAGCCTAGTTTGGAAGAAGCACAGGTAAATTGCTGCTTCACCTGGAAGATGTATTTTGCACCCTTGGTCACTGAGGAGGGAGGAACACTCTGATGTCTTTGCCTCAGTCGTGGAGCTTAAATAATTTTAAACCAGCTGGATAGGTGCTTGTTCGGCTGGAGAATTGAAGGCACTTGGAGGGAGGTGGGAACGTACAGTCCAAAGCAAACAGATCAGCCAAGATCTTATTGAATGGCAGAGCAGGCAAGACAGGCCAAATGGTCTATTGCTATTTGTTATGTTTGTATGTTAGTGCTTCTGTCCATTGAGAAGAGGAGTCGGCCATTCAGTCTCTTGAGCCTGATCTGCTATTCAATTGGATCATGGCCTGAATTCCATTTGCCTCCACCATTGCCACACTCCTTGAAGTTAGTATCTCCAGAAACCTGTTGATCTGCTGAATGATTGAGCATGTCCAGTCCTGTGGCCTGGAGAATTTCAAAGACTCACTACACTCTAAGACTGAACTGAAGAGGAAGTTCCTCACTTAAACAGCATACCACACACCCCCGATTCCACAACCAAGGGGAAATGTCCTCTCTTTTTTTCCCACTGTTACACCCTGTGAGAATTTTGTAAGTTGTAATGAGAACGTATTCTTCAAAACTCAAATGCCCTTGCTCCTATGCAAACATTTGCATCCTGATCCTGATCCAAAGTTCCAACAAAAGCTCAACATAAGCTGGAGGAACAGACTTTATTTTCCACTTGAGCACTTACAGCTTCTAAGATCAACATGGAGTTCAGCAACTTCAGAGCATGAATACTTACCAATTTTGATTACAGCCATCTGCTTCATCTCCTCCCCCTCTCTCCGCAACCCCAACCCACTTCCTCCTCTGCTGAACTTGCATTTGAACAGACTTTCACACACTTATCATTGACACCATTTCTTATATCTCCGTCTCTCCTTTACCATCATTAGTGCTTCCTTTGTCTTATTCTCTGGGCGCCTTCGCCATCTGTTTGTCCTGATCATCCTTTCCCCTCTGTCAACAGCATAAAACACATTATTTTCCAGTCTCTTGCAGTTCCAAAGGAGTGTCATTTTGAACTCAGAACATTAACTCTGCTTTCTCTCCACAGATGCTGCTGGACCTGCTGAGTTTCTCCATCACTTTCGTTTTATTTCAGATTTCAGTCATCTGCAGTATTTTGCTTTTATAAAGTCTTCCGAAGTCCCTCTGAGAAATAAGTTCTTATCTCTGTCCTGAAAGGATAACCCCCTAACTTTAAACCAGTGCTCCATGGTCCTGGACTGACACACAAGAGGAAACATCCTTTCCATATCCACCTTCTCCAGACTGTTCAGAATCTTCTCCACTTTAATAAAATCACCTGTCATTCTTCTAAACCCCCGTGGGAACAAGCCCAGCCTGTTCAACCTATTCTGAAGACAACCAGCTCATTTCAGGTATCAATTAAACATCCTCTGAGCTTCTAACACTTATACATCTTTCCTTAGATAAGGAAACTACACACGGTGTTTAAGATGTGCTCTCCCCTGATGCCTGTAAAACTGAAGTATAACATTTTTACTTTGATGTTCAATTTCTCTCATAATAAAGGATCGCATCCCACGAGTCTCCTCTTGATTGTGTGGTTCCTACATACTAATGTTTTATGACTCCTGCAGCGAAGCACCGAAATCCCTCTGCACCTCAGCTTTCTGCAGATATTGTCCTGTTAAGTAACATTGCTTTTAGTTTCCATTCTTCTTGCCAAAGTGAACAACTTTGCGTTTTCCCATGTCACGCTCCATCTGACAGACTGATGCCCACTTGCTCAATCCACCTGCAACTTCCTCAGGCTTCTTCCCCACCGAGTAGATGTCCCAACATCGGCTACCTGGACTCTCGCTCTTTATATTCAACTGAGTCAGTTCCCTTCACTATGCTGTTGTCTACTACTGCTATTAATACTAAAACTACAGTGCTTGTTGCTCAACCCATTTCTATGACTTTGCTGTAGTCCGTTTGCTAATCCTCCTTGCAGACCCCCTCCTCACCCAGCAGGCTGACATCCCTTCACTTGTAGCTCCTGGTCCCCTGACCTGCCTCATTCATGGTGGCACCTTCATGTCCCTGACTTTTAACCAAATCAGAAGCCCTATCCTGAGTGGTGGGACTGCCTCCTGGTATAAAGAATACATGTACCTTTCCACTTCCCTGGCGCATCACGGTATCTGTTTCAGCCTCCAGCTCATCAACTGTGTCAAAGCTGCTCAATCTTTACTTATTACAGAGATGTGTGTCCCAGACCACAATAGTATTCAAGAACTCGGACATACTGCAGCCTTGACACATCACCTGTCCTGCCATCCGTATGAGTTTTAATTGCATATTTATACTGTACTATTCAATTGTCCTTAACTGAGATCTTGACCCTTCACCTTTCTCTGAAGCGGAGGCTTTAAAAAGACAAATGATCAGTTAATCGCTAGAAAAGTAAATATATGACTAATTTGGGAGAATCAAGTCTAAAATGGAAGCCATTTTGTTGAATGTTTTTGTCTGAAGCTGATTGGAACACTTCATAGAAATAACAATGCAGAGGGACAACATCCTTTTCATACTGTGAGAAGTTTGGCAGGTGGACTTTGGTAAAGGTGTTGCTATGGACAGTGCACCAACTAGATGATAACTCCTTTGGCAATTAATTGTCAGTTTCTTCTGTTTGCCTCAAGACCACCTTCACAGGTCAGTATGTGTATCGGAATTGATACATTTCCGTGCACTGTATGATCGGCCTCTGTCAATAACCTTGTAAACAGGCTACAAGACATTTGTTCACTGTGCAAGCGTGATGCTGAAATAGCCCATATCACACCCATCCTGTGGGATAATGGTTGTCTTGATCAGATTATTTATCATGTAAACTCTGACAAGCCTCAATAATGAACCGTTATGTTCCAGGACCTAACACCGATAGGAGTGAACCCATTCACTTAAATGGGAAATGTACTTTCCCGGCAGCCCCCCAGTCCCTGGTGCTGGAATGTTCCCTACAATATGCTTGGGCCATGGGGAAGTGAAACCAAGGAATATGATTCTTCGGGTACAGGGGTTGCCCTATACTATGTGGGAGCAAGATTAGTTATGTTCGCCACTAACAGGATCTGCCTCATACAAAAATGAGTAATGTAGTTTACAAATTTCAGTGCTCTGTTATGCCAGCTGTGGAGACCTGATGTCCAACAGACTGGTGGACTATATCAAACAGCATATCACTTTGGCTGTTTGTCACAGGCAAAGAAGTGACTGACCCCAACCAGTCCACACTTAGAGTCACAGAGATGTACAGCACGGAAACAGACCCTCAGTCCAACTCATCCATGCTGACCAGATATCCTAAATTAATCTAATCTCATTTGCCAGCACTTGGCCCATATCCCTTCCTATTCACATACCCATCCAGATGCCTTATAAATATTGTAATTGTACCAGATTCCATCAGTTTCTTTGGCAGCTCATTCCATACGTGCACCAACCTGTGTGCGAAAAACAAGTTGCCCATTTGGTCCTTTTCATATCTTACCCCTCTCACCCTAAACCTATGCCCTGTTATTCCATCAACCCAGGGAAAAGACCTTATGTCTATATATCCTATCCATGCCCCTTGTAACTTTATAAACCTCGATAAGGTCACCCCCTCAGCCTCCAATACTCCAGGGAAAACAGCCCCAGTCTATTCAGCCTCTCCCTTTTGCTCAAACCTTCCAACATCCTTGTAAATCTTTTCTGACCCTTTCAAGTCTCACAATATCCTTACTATTGGAGGGAGACCAGAATTGCACACACATACTCCAAAGAGGCCTAACCGGTATCTTGTACAGCCACAATGTGACCTCCTAACTCCTGTACTCCATATTCTCACCAATAAAGGAAGGCATGCTAACTATCCTGTCTCCCTACGATTCGACTTTCAAGAAACTGTGAACCTGCACTCCAGGGTCTCCCTGTTTGCTAAACTCTCAAATTGGTATCCAACATTTAGATTTGATTCTGCTGTTGGGCTACATTTGCTCAATAATCCTGAATATGTTTAGAATCACACTGACAACCAATCTGAGATTCATTCAAGCTGGAAGTATGGTGCACCTGTACCTACTCAAAGCTGCATATATTCTTTGCCGACAGAACACCCATCCACACTACACCTGTTACAACTCCATGAAATCGGTGATAGCCATTTGCTGGTTAATTTCTCTGGCAAATCCCTGTGATGATTGAGGGCTAACCTTCCTGGATTAAACTGAAACTAAGTTTGATGGTTAACTGTCAGTCATCAAGCTGGTGCACTCTCTCTGGTAACCCCTCTACCAATCAGAATCCACCTTGCCAACCAGTCAGCACTTTTCTCAAACAAAACAAATGCTGATTTCCTTGTACTTTGCCATTCCTGCCAATTACCCTGATGAGTGCTAGATGAAAAAGTTTGACAAATGTCTTTATTTCAATAATATTCAAGTTCTGTACTACCAAATGATTAACAGTTAGATAATAATGGAGGTTAGACTAGGAACAGGAATGCACTGTTTAAAGGGCTTCCTTACCTTTTCTCCTGGAATTCCCTGCACATAAACCACCTGAACTCCAAACCTACCAGTCATATCAGCAATATTAAAATAATGCATCTAAAATCCAGTACCTGCGATGTTTGAAGCAATGCATGGATGTAGGTTAAATCTAGCTTTTGGCCAGAAAGGGTAACATCTGATGAAATGAGACTCATCATTTTGCCTGGAACTTTGCTGATATTGCATGTACATGAGGCCCGCCCATACTGTGAGCTGTAGATAAACAGACTTTGAACCTTGCATTGCTTTAGTCTCCTACCTCTTGAGTTTTATGTTTCCTTTGACCAAAAAAAGTGCTGAATGGGGAAGAAGCCCTCTCCCATTCCCCACCTCCTGCATGAGAATGATGGTCCCATGGTTACCTCAAGCTAAGTAGGAGTTCCTGTCACCACTGTCCTCTTGTTTCTCCTTGTTGGTGGCTTTCTTTAGCTGTTTAGATTCTCCCCTTTGGAATTCCCCTCAATGCTTTCTACTTGCTTTTTTGTAAGAAAAGGTACTCTTTTAAACCTCATTAACCAAACTTTTGATCATTTAGACATTGACGGATCGTCATATTTTGCAATCTACGCAAATGCAAGTTAATTGGACCAACCCCCCCAACATAAGACAGCAGCAGAATGTAGGCCAATCAACCCATCAAATCTGCTGTGTCATTCAATCATGGCTGATAGGTGATGTCTTGATTGCCGAGGAGGTCAATGATTAGAAGAAGGGGGAGAAATGGGTTTGAACGACCAATCTCTGTTGTAAATATATCAATGACCTGGCCTCCGCATCCTTCTGTAGCAATGATATCCATAGATCCACCACTCTCTGTCTAAAGAAGTTTCTTCTTATCTCCGTTCTAAAGGGTCTTCCCTTTACTCTAAGGCCGTGCCCTCAGCTCCTTGTCTCTCCTGCTACTGGAGACATCTTCCCAACATCCACTCTGTCCAGGCCGTTCAGTATTCTGTAAGTTTCAATCCAGTTCCCCTTCAACCTTCTAAACCCCATGAAGTATAGTCCCAGAGTCTTCAAACATTCCTCATATGCTAAGCCTTTCACTCCTGGGATCAATCTCGTGAACCTCTTCTGAACCTGCTCCAGGGCTAGGACATCCTTCCTGATGTATGGGGCCCAAAATTGCTCTCAAAACTAAACGTGATCTGACCAAAGCCTTATAAAGCTTCAGAAGTACATCCCTACTTTTCTATTCTGGTCCTTTCAAGATGAATGACAGCATTGTATTTGCCTTCCTAACCACCAACTCAACCTGCGAGTTTACCTTCAGAGTCCCTTTGCACTTCAGATTTCTGAATTTTAATCCCCATTTAGAAATTAGTCCATGCCTCTATTCTTCCAACCAAACTGCATGACCTCACACCTTCCCACATTGTATTTCATCTGCCACTCTTTGTCCACTTCCCAAACCTGTCTAAACCTCCCAGCTTTGTCAGTACTACCTGCCTTTCCACCTATCTTTGTATCATCTGCAAATGCCACCAGAATGCCTTCAGTTCCTTCATCCAGATCATTCATGTCTGAAGTGAAAAGTTGGGGGGGGTTAATTACCAATTTTTTTTTCTGGTCCTGTGGGACCTCCCTCTGACTCCAGTGATACCTGAAAGATCACTCCTAAAGCCTCCATTTTCTCTTTAGTTCTATTTTTCAGAACTCTGGAGTGTAGCCCATCTGGTTCAGGTGACTTATCCACCTTCAGGCCATTCAGCTTTTCTAGCGCATTCATCTGCTTGGTGATGGCCACCGTACTCACCTCTGCTCCCCCGCCCAACTCTCTCGAATTTGTGGAATATTATTCATGTCTTCCACCGTGAAGACTAACGCCAAGTATTTATTCTTTTGAAGGAGTATCAGAGAGGATTGATGAGGGCAGAGCAGTGGACATGATCTATGTGGACTTCAGTAAGGCGTTCGACAAGGTTCCCCATGGGAGACTGATTAGCAAGGTTAGATCTCATGGAATACAGGGAGAACTAGCCATTTGGATACAGAACTGGCTCAAAGGTAGAAGACTGAGGGTGGTGGTGGAGGGTTGTTTTTCAGACTGGAGGCCTGTGGCCAGTGGAGTGCCACAAGGATCGGTGCTGGGTCCACTACTTTTCATCATTTATATAAATGATTTGGATGTGAGCATAAGAGGTACAGTTAGTAAGTTTGCAGATGACACCAAAATTGGATGTCTCGTGGACAATGAAGAAGGTCACCTTAGATTACAACAGGATCTGGACCAGATGGGCCAATGGGCTGAGAAGTGGCAGATGGAGTTTAGTTCAGATAAATGTGAGGTGCTGCATTTTGGGTAATCAAATCTTAGCCGGACTTATACACTTAATGGTAAGATGCTAGGGAGTGTTGCTGAACAAAGAGACCTCTGAGTGCAGGTACATAGCTCTTTGAAAATAGAGTCGCAGATCGATAGATAGTGAAGGCGGCGTTTGGTATGCTTTCCTTTATTGGTCAGAGTACTGAGTACAGGAGTTGCAGCTGTACAGGACATTGGTTAGGCCATTGTTGGAATATTGCATGCAGTTCTGGTCTCCTTCCTATCGGAAGGATGTTGTGAAACTTGAAAGGGTTCAGAAAAGATTTACAAGGATGTTGCCAGGGTTGGAGGATATAGGGAGAGGCTGAACAGGCTGGGGCTGTTTTCCCTGGAGTGTCGGAAGCTGAGGAGTGACCTTATAGAGGTTTATAAAATCATGAGGGGCATGGATAGGATAAATAGACAAAGTCTTTTCCCTGGGGTGGGGGAGTCCAGAACTAGAGGGCATAGGGTTAGGGTGAGAGGGGAAAGATATAAAAGAGACCTAAGGGGCAACTTTTTCCACACAGAGGGAATGAGCTGCCAGAGAACGGGGTGGAGGCTGGTACAATTACAACATCTAAAAGGCATTTGGATGGGTCTTTGAATAGGAAGGGTTTGGAGGGATATGGGCCGGGTGCTGGCAGGTGGGGCTAGATTGGGTTGGGATATCTGGTCGGCATGGACAGGTTGGGCTGAAGGGTCTGTTTTCATGCTGTGCATCTCTATGACTCTATTCAGTTCCTCAGCTATTTCTTTGAAAAATGATGCTGAAGTAGTAGTAATGAGGAACAGTGGCCCAATGTCCACTTTTGTCCTTTATATATCTAAAGAAACTCTTGCAATCTTTCCTAATATTACTGGCTAGCTTACTCTCATATATAATCTTCTCCCTCTTATTTCTTTCTTCATTGTTCTCAGTTGGTCTTTGTTGGCTGGCCACTGCCCTTTGCCATATCATATGCTTTCACTTTTACTTTAATGCTGTTCCTGTCTTCCTTGGTCAGCAATGGTACTTCATCCTCCCTTTACTATGTTTCTTTTACCTCGGAATGAATCTCTGCTGTGTCTCCTGAATTACTCCCAGAAACTCCTCCCATTGCTGTTCCACTCTCTTTCCTGCTAGGCTGCTCTCCCAGTCAATTCTCCCCAGCTCCTCCCACATGTCTCTGTAGTTGCCTTTATTCAGCTGGAATACTGTTCTCCCTCTCAAATTGCAGTGTCATTTTTGCCCTTGCCACCTAATTCTTTATTTGGTCCATCCTCTAACCTCAGGACCCTGATGGACCCCTGAATGGCAAACTCTGGGTCACGGGCTTGCTGTTTGAGTTCAGGAATTGATAAGTCAGTTTAATGGATGAGAATGAGTGCTTCATGTTCGAAGCAGACGATTAGAGGGAATGCCTATCTTGTGTGTCCTGTTGAGATCTAATTTTACTGGTCCCCAACCTTTGCAGTTATATCATTGCTTACCACAGTTCATGTTCCTACCTGTGCTGCTGCAAAACATCTCCATCAGTTCCCCCCCCCCCCCCCCCCCCCCCCCAATTGAGTCACACATCAAGTACGGATTATTCTTCCCACTTGCCCACCTTTGAGATTCTCTTCCTTCCTTCCTCCTCCAACTGCACAACACTGAGCTCCATGTGCCACCAAGTCCAGACTTCTCACGTATCCCTTCATTCCAATCATTTGATTCTACCTCAACTCTAGAATTAGAGTCCTAACCCTTCCTCCTTAAGCGGCACGGTGGCACAGTGGTTAGCACTGCTGCCTCACAGCACCAGAGACCCGGGTTCAATTCCCGACTGACTGTGTGGAGTTTGCACATTCTCCCCGTGTCTGCGTGGGTTTCCTCCGGGTGCTCCGGTTTCCTCCCACAGTCCAAAGATGTGCAGGGTCAGGTGAATTGGCCATGCTAAATTGCCCGTAGTGTTAGGTAGGGGGGTAAATGTAGGGGAATGGGTGGGTTGCGCTTAGGCGGGTCGGTGTGGACTTGTTGGGCCGAAGGGCCTGTTTCCACACTGTAATCTAATCTAATCTCCTCTCTCTCTGTAAGACCTGGTCTATTTGAACAAACTCACCATCATCTCCTGATCTGGTGTCAGTCACCGTCTTTCTGGGAGGCCTTCACCGTGCTTTCATAAAGACAACAGAAAAATATTTGATGCTGGAATTTTGGAACAAGCACACAGCATCTGTGGACAGAGAAACAAAGCTAACGTTTCGAATCTGCTCTTACTTTCCTTTCACACCCATAGAATCTCTCCAGTGTGTGGGCAGGCTACTCAGCCCATCGAGTTCATACCGCCCCTCTGAAGAGCTTCCCACCCCACCCTGTAACCCTGTATTTTCCATGGCTAGCCCAGTTAACCTGCACATCCCTGGACACTATGGGCAATTTCCCATGGCCAACCTACCCGAACTTGCACACATTTAGATTGTGAGAGGAAACCCACACAGACGCAGGGAGATTGTGCAGATAGTCGCCTGAGGCTGGAATTGAACCCAGGTCCCTAGCGTTGTGAGGCCGCAGGGTTGACCACTGAGCCACCGTGCTGCCTTAATCATTACTTCTGTTTCTCTCTCCACAGGTGCTGTCAGATCTGCTGAGTTTCTCCAACATTCTGTGTTTGCCTCATGAGGCTTTACTGGGTTAAAAGTGTCTGTATAAATACTTGTTTAAGGCTGAGATGAATTATTAATGGCCAAATGACTAAACTGCCATGACATTCCAGCTATTTTATTGAAAGAGAATCTCTGCTGGCATCATCTTTATGGAATTCATCTACAGCCCGTGTATAGGTTTCCCTTGTATTCAGTAAGTGATTTACGAAGTTTCAGCTTGTGCTGTGGTTTTAAATACAGCAGAGGGTTGTTGGGGGCATTCTGTTTGTTAAGCAGTTGCGAATGGTCAACTGGTGTCTTTTAAAGGTCTACTTTTATCAAAGTGGGCATCCAGTGAAAAGCTCGCAGGGCTCATACAAGACATATGCTAAATGAGATTTTATAAATACTTTAAAATACAGAATTAACCCTTTTTTAAAATAAAACGTATGGTTGAGGCTGATTACTGGAGATGAGAAGGGAAATCTCAGGAAGAGAAAAACATTGCCCTTCTGCGGGAAAAAAACCTGGTTTGCTAAATACCTGGCAGCAAGATATGTTCAAAGTCTAATGTCCTGTTAGACAAACAATTTTGCAGGTAATGGTGCGGATAGTGTAGTTGATGTGTTTATGCACTTTCAGAAGATGTTTAAAATATTAAATAATAAATGTGCAATTGGGGATGGGCAATAAGTAAATGCTGGTCTAACCAGTGATGCTCACAATGAATAAAAACATTATCAGACTCAAAAGCCCAAGAGATTAAAGATACAGGGGCAGCACCGTTACAAAATTAGCTTGAGCAGAAAGCAGAGTCAAGTGGACTGTTGTTTTTCTGATTAAAGAGAGGTACGTGGTCATGTTCCCCAGGGGTCAGCATGAGGACTGCAGCTCTTCCTGATGTTATGACCTAGCTTGAGAAAGCTTAGATCTTGAGTACAAAGTTCACAGAACAGCATCTAGCTTGGAAGCAAGTTGGCAGCACAGTGGCTCAGTGGTTAGCACTGCTGTTTCTCAGAACCAGGGACCCAGGTTCAATTCTAGCCCCGGGCAACTGTCTGGGCCGAGTTTACACGTTCTCACCATGTCTGCATGGATTTCCACCCACAGTCCAAAGCTGTGCAGGTTAGGTGGATTGGCCATACTAGGTGGGTTAGCTATGGGAAATGCAGGGTCACAGGGATAGAGGTGGGTCTGGGATGCTCTTCAGTGCGGACTCAATGGGCCAAGTGGCTTCTCTCTGCACTGCAGGGATTCTGTGAATGTCATGAATGGAGGATAGTTACAGATTTCGGGAGGGGATACACTGCCAAAGTGGGTTGTCACGTGGCAGATCGATTTGATGCTGAGAAGTGTTCAGGAATGGGACAATCTAAGTTAATTTATACAACTGACAAAATGGATGGTCATGTGTGCAAACATTTCAAGGTTGGGGTGGGGGGGGGGGGGGATGGGTTGATGCAATTTTTAAAAAATAAATAACATACAAGGTCCATGGTCTTTTTAACTGTGCAAGAGAAAGGAAGTTTTCCAGAGTCTCTACAGTGTGGATCCAGGCCATTTGGCCCAACAAGTCCACACTGACTCTCTGAAGAGTATCCCACCCAGGCACAACCCCCTACCCTATCCCTTTAACTCTGCATTTCCCATGACCAATTCACCTAATCTGCACATTTTTGGACTGCGGGAGGAAACCCACGCAGACACGGGGAGAATGTGCAAACTCCACACAGAGTTGCCAAGGGTGGAATTGAACCTGGGACCCTGGTGCTGTGAGGCAGTAGTGCTAGCCACTGTGCCGTCCCAAAGTGAAGAAGATATGCCAAAAGATTTATAACCTGGATACTTAGTTGATAGATTATCTAGGTTGTATATTCCTATTATGTTGTTAGATAGGTTACAGCTGTAATATTTACACCAATTCTGGGCACCACGTCTTAGGACATTTGGTAACATGTTGGAGAAGGTGCGGAAGAGACTTGGTTAGATGGACACCCTGGAGAAGCTAAGGATTTTGTTAGAGCAGAGTAGATGATTTTCATTGAAATGTTCAGAACTATGAGGTGTTGTGATCCAGTAGATGGGGAGAATGACTCCACTGGCATGGCAATAATCAATGTGAGGATACAGATCGAAGATCTCGCTGAACAGAGCGACATGTTACTGAAAGTTTTTGTCTTCCCCTTATCAGGACACTTACAAGAATGCTAACTTTCAAACCATCACAACAATTTCTACTCCAGGAGAAGGGAGTGCTATTTGGTTGGCAAATCAACGCTGTTGTTTACAACTGGGGTGATTCCACCACACACACGCTCACACACACCCCCGCCGCCAAATGGAAGGAGTGTCTATGAGCAAAGGTTAAACAGGTTTGGGATTCTACTCACTGGAGCTGAGAAGAATGAGCAGTGATCTCATTGAAACATTTAGGATTCTTAAGGGGCATGACAGGGTAAATGCTGAGAGAATGTTTCCCCTCATGAGAGAATCTGGGATCAGCGGACATAGTCTCAGAATAAAGGACGCCACTTTAAGACTGAGATGAGGAGAGATTTTGTCTCTCAGTGAGTTGTGTGTCTTTGAACTCCACATCACAAAGAGCTATGGGGCAGAGCCCTTGTGTATATTTAAGGATGAGATAGAGAGATTCTTGATCAGTCAGAGAATTGAAGGTTAACAGGAAAGTGGACATGAGGGATGTCAGATCAGCCACTGTCCTATTGAATGAGGGTTCAGGCTCAAGGAGCTGAATGGCCTCCTCTTGTTCTTTTCTCTCGAGGTCTTTATGATTCAGTCAAGCATTTTTGTGGGCCCCATATACTTGGCATTGCACCGACAGTGACATTAATACATGCTGCTGCTCAAATGTTGACTGTTTATGGACAATGTACAAATCATAGTCAGACAACCTGTGTTTGCAAAACCCAAAACAAATATGCACTATTCGATCTGGTTGTACAATTGAACAGCACTTGCCAAACAATCCAGAGTTACTCATAGCTACACAAATTAAGGTAACACGTTGAGCTCGTACAGTGACTCATTTACACTTACTAGAAGTGATATACATGCACGTACAGGAATCCATTCTCTACGCAGAAGTACATTCAAGCATTGTAACTTTTTTCATTGACCTGCAAAGAGGTCATTGCAATGACCTGTAATGCTGCACTGCTTTCTCCATCACCCTGCCTCAGCTGATCAGTCGAATTGTCAGCCTATCCGGTTTCACCTGTACAGTAAATTATTGTGATGGATTGAAATTTGGTATTCTTGCATCTGTCCTGTGTGCAAGATGGAAAGGTTTGGAAACTTGTCTATTTTTGCAACAATATTCAAGTCCTGTACAACCAGAAGACCGGTTTAAGATAATTGGTAAAAGATTCAGAGGGGGAAGAGCTTGTTCAGCAAGGTTAAGATCTGGGGCATGCCACCCAAAAGGTGCACGGCAACAGACTCAGCACTTACTGTGATAGGGAATTGGATACACTCACATGAAGAAACTGGTGGGCCCACAGGGAAAGAGCATGAAAGTGAAACAAGTATGTATCTCTGCCAACGCGGTACAGGCACAATGTACTGAATGGCCACTTCCCCTGCAGAATGTCTCTGTGGTTGAAGGGATGGCAGAAGTGCTAAGTGTGCCGCCTTGACATTGCGATAGTGTATTTGCAGAATAAAAGAAGTGGGGAAATTAGGGAAGTAGAGCAGAATAACAGCAGGGACGTCTGAGAGGAAACCACCGACACTTGGTTCAACAAAGGATGTGTCTGATAGCTGGGAGTGAGAGGGCTTCCAGAGTCAGTCGTGTGGGATGAGTCAGGAAATCAGCCACGGCCCCTGAAGGAAATTAGGTCCCCCCTCTTCATTGAAGAGGGGTAGTTGGTTATTTAGACCATGACTAATGTACACCTATCCACAAGTGTAGGGATGGTAAGCAAGCAGTTTCTGTGATCAACCAGAGCAGGAGGCTGGGATTGAACTGTGCCATTCTGCACCACACTCCAGTCATCCAGCCAACCTCATCTTCCATAGTCTTCGAGATGTACAGCATGGAAACAAACCCTTTGGTCCAACCCGTCCGTGCTGATCGGATATCCCAACCCAATCTAGTCCCACCTGCCAGCACGCGGCCCATATCCCTCCAAACCCTTCCTATTCATATACCCATCCAGATGCCTTTTAAATATTACAATTGTACCAGCCTCCACTACATCCTCTGGCAGCTCATTCCATACACGTACCACCCTCTGCGTGAAAATATTGCCCCTTAGGTCTCTTTTATATCTTCCCCCTCTCACCCTAAACCTATGCCCTCCAGTTCTGGACTCCCCGACCCCAGGGAAAAGACTTTGTCTATTTATCCTATCCATGCCCCTCATGATTTTATAAATCTCTATAAGGTCACCCCTCAGCCTCCGACACTCCAGGGAAAACAGCCCCAGCCTGTTCAGCATCTCCCTGTAGCTCAGATCCTCCAACCCTGGCAACATCCTTGTAAATCTTTTCTGAACCCTTTCAAATTTCACAACATCCTTCTGATAGGAAGGAGACCAGAATTGCACACAATATTCCAACAGTGGCCTAACCAATATCCTGTACAGCCGCAACATGACCTCCCAGCTCCTGTACTCAATACTCTGACCAATAAAGGAAAGCATACCAAACGCCTTCTTCACTATCCTATCTACCTGCGACTCCACTTTCAAGGAGCTGTGAACCTGCCCTCCAAGGTCTCTTTGTTCAGCAACACTCCCTAGGACCTTACCATTAAGTGTATAAGTCCTGCTCTGATTTGCTTTCCCAAAATGCAGCACCTCCCATTTATCGGAATTAAACTCCATCTGCCACTTCTCAGCCCATTGGGCCATCTGATCAAGATCACGTTGTGATCTAAGGTAACCTTCTTCGCTGTCCAATCGGCATCCAATTTTGGTGTCATCAGCAAACTTACTCACTATACCTCTTATACTCACATCCAAATCATTCACATAAATAACTCTGAAATAAAGAACTTTAATAAATGATTCACACAAGCCACCCTCCCATCCATTGACTCCATCAACACTGCTCCCTGCCTCAGAAAGGCAGCCAACACCATCACAGACCCCGCCCACCCTGGTTATAACCTATTACAACTTCTTCTGTCAGGCATAAGGTACAAAAGCTTAAACACACGTACCAACAGCTTCTTTCTTGTTATTTACACGTTCTGAATGGACTTCTCAAACTTGAAATTTAATGTTGACCTTGCTGTTTGTGTACTGAGCATCTTCTCTGCAGCAGTAACATTGTATTCTTCGCTCTGTTCAACCACCCTAATGCTCTTTGTACGGTATCTGTCTGTACTACACGCAAAACAAAGCTTTTCACTGTACCTAGATACATGTGCCAATAATAAATCAAAATCAAATCCTTCCAGAAAAGGTTCACTTGACTAATTCCTGGCCGAGGGAGGTTATTTTATTCGGGAGGGTTGGATACGTTGGACCCTGTATCCGGAATCACAGGGTCATCATGGTGCAGAATGAGGCCGTTCAATCCATCCTGCCTCATCTGGTCCTGTCATCGAGTGCCAATCTCCTGCAGTTTACAAGGATTGAGAGGTGATCTGAGTGAAACATGAATTGGACTTGATAAGGTGGATACCAGATGGAAGAGACTGGAACGAGGGAACACGATTTAAAAATAAGTGGTCTCCCACTTAAGATGGGGTTGAAGAGACATTCCACTCAGAGTTGCTTTTCCATAGAATATCCAAGACTGACGTAGGCCACAAAGGAAGTCTGGAGATATCAGGGAAGTGGGGTTGAAGCCATAATCCAGTCAGCCATGGTCTTATCGAAACACAAAGCAGGAGCTGCTCCTGCTCCTTATTTGTATGTTTGCACTGTGCAGAGAAGCTGCAGTTGTTAGGAGTAGAGAAACCTCAGCTGTTTCTAGTGGGAGGAAATTTTGGAAATGTTCAAAATTCTGGCAATTTGCAAAAAATACTTCAGTGCTCGTCCTTGACTGGAAGTGTTTAATTTGATGACAATGGAAGGAATGAAGGGAGAAGCTCAGAGTATTCTTTGAGCTAACACTTAGGGCATAGAATTCCACGCTGCAGAGGTGACAGAGGCCAAGAAAAATAACATCAGCAGGACAAGGCTTTGAAAATGGAAAATAAGAATTGACAGATGGACAGAAGACTAGCAGGAGTGTGTGTGCAAGCAGGAATAATGGCTCATTGAGAGCTGATTTGGTCTGTGTGGGAGACATGCTGAAAAGTTCGATCATCTAGTTTAAAAAAAGGGCAGAATTTGATGACCTGTTTGCGAAACAAGCTGAAATATTACATTTCTGAAGCAATTTTTAAATAGTTAACATCGAACGTGTTTAAATCATAGACTTAGGAAGACCCCCCTTTGTATTACTGTGGGAACATTAGTTTTAATGTCCTGCTTAATACTCTGCATTAAAAGTCATCCCACTAGGACAGGCCTTACTGTGCGTGAATTGGAAGCCAAGCTTCCTGCACTGTGACTGTGCTGATATGTTGGGGTGGCACGATGGCTCAGTGGCTAGCACTGCTACCTCACAGTATCAGGATTTGATTCTACCTTGGGTGACTGTCTGACTGTGTGGAGTTTGCACGTTCTCCCTGTGTCTGCGTGGGTTTCTTCCGGGTGCTCCAGTTTCCTTCCACACTCCAAAGATGTGCAGGTCAGGTGAATTGGCTGTGCTAAATCGTCCACAGTGTCCAGGGATGTGCAGGCTTTGGTGGGTTCGCCATGGGAGATGCGGGGTTACAGGGATGGAGTGGGTCTGGGGGGGATGCTTTTCAAGGGGTTGGTGTGGACTCGATGGGACCACACCATATACTTCTCTGGAACTGTATTCAGAAGTATCTCAGTTTCTAAATGGCAACTGGGCAGCCAAGGAGCTAGTTTGGCACCGTTTAGAACTTGTACAGTCAGGCCTGTGTTCGTCAGACTGCAGTGATGACAAAGGCACTACAGGCCACTGGAAGCTACTGTGCAGAAGGAGTTCCAAGTTCTTTCCATCTCCCCAATGACAACCGTCACCGGGGCAACGCAGAAGTGATCATCAGTTAGTGACTGTGTCTATCTTCATCGAAGAAAATGCAAGGAATATCCCAGAAATAGCTACAAGGGACACGTAAGGATGAGGAGTTGAAAGAAATTTGTAATCGTAGAAGAGGACTACTGGGACTGAAAATGAGCAAACCTGCTTGGATCTACACCCCAGAGTGTACATCTGGTGAACACCTTTCAAATTGTATAGATTCCTGGATGGTTCTGCAGAATGGAAATTGGCAAAGGTTACTGTTTAGGAAAGGAGGGAGAGGGAGAATGTGGGTAATTACAGACCCCTATTAACCTCCAATCAGGAAAATGCCAGCATCCATTATAAAGGAACTGGTCGCAGGGCTCTTAGGAAATAAATGAGATAATTGGACAGAGACATAATGGATTTTCCAATGGGGAATCATTCAGGAAACCTGCTAGAGATTTTAGAGGATGTTAACTAGCAGATTGGGTAAGCAGGATTCATATGTGGATTTGGATTTTCAGGAGACTTTTGATAAAAGTCCCACACAGAGGTTATTAAACAAATTTAGAGTGTAAGGGATAGAGGTTAATGGATTGACACGACTCGAGAATTGGTAAATGGAAAGAAAATGAGACAGTCGGAATAAATGGGTGATTGTGAGATTGGCATATTACCAGTGGGGCTACCGCAAGGGTCACTGGTTGGGCCACAGCAGTTTATACAATCGCTGCTTTGACTGTTGGGAACAAATATGGTGTATCCAACTATCAGCACAATGGCTCAGTCCTTCGCACTGCTGCCTCTCAGTGTCGGGGACCCAGGTTTGGTTCCAGCCTCGGGTATCTGTGTGGAGTTTGCACGTTCTCCCCGTGTCTGCGTGGGTTTCCTCCAGGTACTCCGGTTTTCTCCCACAGTCCAAAGATGCGCAGGTTACGTGAATTGACCATGCTAAATTGTCTGTTGTTCAGGGATGTATAGGTTAGGTGCATCAGTCAGAGGTAAATGTGGGGTGGGGTTGTGAGCCTGCTTCCACACTGCAGGGATTCTATTCTATCCTATTCTATTCAAAGAGCCTTCAAGAGAATTTAGACAGGTTGGGTGAGAGACAACTAACATGGTGGGTGGATAATAATGTGGACACATTTGAGGTTACCCACCTTGATAGGGAGAAACAAAGATGCTTAATTCTTAATCGGGGAGCAATTGGAAAATATCTTTGTCCATAATGCACTGAAAGTTACTCTATCGGTGCAGCAAACAGTATGTTAGCCTTCGTCATAAGAAAGTCTGAGTAAAGGAGCACTGAAGTCTTGCTTTAGTTATATAAGAGATTCTCCTCCTCTCCCTCCCCCTAAGTAAGTAATCGGTTGCTACGTTGTCTGTGACTCAAACTGAAACTGCACCAAATAAACTGTGCAGTTCAGGAGAGTCAATGGCCCAGTGGTATTATTGCTGGACTGTTGATCCAAAGACCCAGATAAAATTTAGGGAGCCCAAGTTCAAATCCCAACGTGGCAGATGGAATTTGAATTCGCTAAAAATAAATAGAAGTTGAAAGTCTAATGATGACCATGAATCCATTGCCAATTGTCAGAAAAATCTATCAGATTTGCTAATGTCCTTTAAGGAAGGAAACGGCCATCCTTACACTTGACTTCAAACCCCCACAGCACTGTGGTTGACCCTTAACTGCCCTCTGGCCAATCAGAGACAGGCATTAAATGCTGGCCGAGCCGGCGACACCTGCATCCCATGATGAATTTTAAAAGTTCTGGGGCCCTTACCTAAAGGAGGATCTATTATCCATTGAGGGAGTGTTCACCAGACTGATTCTGGGATGGTGGGATTGTCCTGTGGGAAGGCATTGAGGAAGCTGGGCCTGTATTCTCTGGAGTTTGGAAAAATGAGAAGCAATCTCATGGAAACTTAAGACAGTTCTTGTGATACAATCTGGGAATGGGCTGTGGAGAGTAGGTGGTCAGCCATGATAGAATGGAAGAACAAATTTGAGGGACTGAATGGCCTACTCTGTTACAAAGTGGATGACTTGAAATAATTTCTGATGTGCTGTGTACAAAGGTATACCACTGATGCAGGGTAACTGGGGGAAGTTATAACTGTTGGCCTCACTGATACCTTAAGAATAAAGTTGAACTATGTGCTTTACACTCAGTGACCATTAAATCAAAGGGAGCACCCTTTGCAGAAGGGCCCTGCAAATGTAACTTGTACCAAACAAAACTATTATAGAGACCATGAGCGGGCGGTCCCCTCAGTAAGGTACTTCCCCCACGACTCAAACTGAGAAATCTGATCCCAGGGTCATCTAATTACAGTTTGCACTTCATTTTAAAGCTGCCTACAGGCTAGGTGACTGACCTGTGCTTGAGAATAAGGCCAGTAGCGTGGGTTCAGTGCCCATTTCAGTTGAGGTACACTTGGGACTTGTCACCTCACCTTGCTCAGAGATTGGAAGGCAATCAGCAGCTGACAATGACTGCTCAGAACAGACTGTTAGCAGACAGTGTGCTCAGGACTTGCCTTCAAGTGGAGCCTTGGTGAGGGAGTGAGCTCCCGATAAAGGAGAATTCCATTTGGGTCAAAACAAAATCAGCTTGCTGTCCTCCTGCACAATGACACCCAACTATACTAGAGCCTGGGCATTATTGCTGTCATCCAAGTTGCACAGTGTGAAAACAGACCCCTCGGTCCAACTTGTCCACGCTGACCATGGTCAGCCACGGTGAAGGGGTCAATTACTAGGGAACACAGGTTCGGAGGAGGGGGGCTAGTTCAGAAGAGACGTGCGAAGCACGTTTTTCACACAAGGGGTGCTGAGTGCCTGGCAAACACTGCCACAGGAGGTGGTGGAAACAGACACAACAGCAGCATTCAAGAAACACCTGGACAAATCCATGAATAGGAAGGGAATAGAGGGATAAGGATCCTGTAAGTGAAGACAGTGTGGTAGGCAAAATGCGTTGGTGCAGGCTTGGAGGGCTGAATGGCCTGTTCCTGTTTTGTTCTTTGTTCAGACATCCTAAATTAATCTAATCCCATTTGCCAGCATTTGACCCATATCCTTCTAAACCCTTCCTATTCGTGTACCCAGTCAAATGCCTTTTAAATGTTCTGTTCTTCAGGATAGCACCCGGGATCTTCTGTGTCTTCTTTGGGCAGTTGGGACTTTAGCTTAACAGCATCTTAAATGTCGGGAATATTAACATTTCTGGAGCGTATCAGTGATTATTGAGGGAATCCTGGGAAAGGTGCAGTGGGCTGCTGTTGACACACTTTGTGTGTGACTTTGGTTTTGTTCTCTGATTATTAATCAACGTTTCTGTGTCAACAGGCCAGCTGTGAAACACATCCCAGGACTCGGCTTTCATCCGCTACTGAGTAAGTCTGAACAGTGAAAGTCTCGTTTAGCTGTGTGTACACAGTTAGAGACTTCCAATTTTTAAATCACTTGTTAGGACCTCCGTGTGGACTAAAAGAACCCAAATTTTACCAAACGATCCTTACAAAAACACAGAAGGATAAGATTTCACTTCCAATACCTTTAACAATCAAACCAAACTCAAATAAGTTAAATGTGAGTGTACAGGTAAATTGCAATCAATATGAAATACAAATTACACACTAAGTAGCAGGTGCAATAAAGATGAATTTCAAATTTGCTGAACAGTCAACTTAATGTTCATGGCACATATTTCAGTCTCAAAGTTCTCAGGTAAAATTCCAGTCTTTTCCTTTAGGGATTTAGCTGCTGAATCTCTTCCAAGGACAGCTCCCAAACAGTCCGAGCTCCATAACATGGTCTGCACTGAAGTGGCGTACTTCTGCAGGGCTGTATCATTTCCATGATGGCTGTTTGTTGGTGTGGCTCCATCAGAGTCACCTTCATCCAGAATCTCGCTAACAGTCCTATGCTCTGTATAGATGTTCTGGTAAATCCATTCCTTCAAAATAACCAAAACAGTGACACTACCTTATTTTTCTTCTCTCTGTTCCCAAATCCTGCCTTCAAGTTCACCTTTTTCTCAGTTGCAACTCTTTTCTCTCCTGCAGAACCCAGTCATACCGCCTGTTTCTGGAGCTGCCCCCAAGTCACATGGGTCTGTAGGTCACATGGGTCTGTTCCAACGGAGCTACCCCCAAGTCACATGGGTCTGTTCCAACGGAGCTACCCCCAAGTCACATGGGTCTGTAGGTTACACGGGTCTGTTTCCACGGAGCTACCCCCAAGTCACATGGGTCTGTTTCCATGGCGCTGCCCCCAGGTCACATGGGCCTGTTCCCATAGAGTTGTCCTGAAGTCACATGGGTTTGTTTCCATGGAGTTGCCCTGAAGTCACCTGGGCCTGTTTCCATGGAGCTGCCCCCAGTCACATGGGGCTTGTCTCCATGGAATTGCCCTGACGTCACATGTGCCTATTTCCCTGGAGAAGCCCCCATTCACATGGGCCTGTGTCCATGGACCTGTCCTCAAGTCACATGGGCCTGTGTCCATGGACCTGTCCTCAAGTCACATGGGCCTGTGTCCATGGACCTGTCCTCAAGTCACATGGGCCTGTGTCCATGGAGCTGTCCTCAAGTCACATGGGCCTGTTTCCATGGAGCTGTCCTCAAGTCACATGGGCCTGTGTCCATGGAGCTGTCCTCAAGTCACATGGGCCTGTTTCCATGGAGCTGCCCTGAAGTCACATGTGCCTATTTCCCTGGGGAAGTCCCCATTCGCATGGGCCTATTTCAGTGGAGCTGCCCCAAGGTCACATGGGCCCGTTTCCCTGGAGCAGTCCCCAAGTCACATGGGCTTGTATCATTGGAGCTTCCCCCATGTCACATGGGCCTGTATTTTCTTCCGTTTTTTGTACATTGTCTGATGGCTTATTGCTCACCTCATTGAAAGAAAACATGACCCAGTCTGTCAGACGTCAACGTTAAGCTCTCAATTCCTTCACTTGCAGCTTTCAATTGCTAAATATTTTCAGGTTGGCCACCTCTCTCAGTACTGCTTCATCAGTGCAGTTCTTCCCCTGATTGGCTTCTTGTTCCCACTCTGCGTCTGCTCAGGCGGTTTCCATAGTGACAGATACCACAGATAGCGGTCCAGCTGATCACCCAGTATCACCGAGGCTGTCACTGGTGATCAGGTTGCCACGTGCCGAAGCTCCCTGCTCCTTCGTACATTGCGTATTGTTGACTGGGATCACTATGGGTACAGTCCTGACTGAGATGTCCTGGAGATGGAGGCTCCATTTAAATGTACTATCAGCCTGTGAATTGCAGGCTCTGCACATGAGAGTGTTCCACGAGCACGAATGAGCTGAATTACCAATTAATTTATTTGTCTGAAATAAATATTGCCCGGGACACACTTGCTAACTCTCAGGCTTCTCAAATTGTGCCACTGAGTCTTCACACCTGCTCAAGCAGACCACATATGTCTCATTGTCAAAGGTAAAGATGCGTAATTCAAGACAGGTTAATTGAGTTCACTCAGATTTCCCATGGTCGCTGGAATGGGAGGAATGTGATTCAGTTACAGAAAGTTAAGAGTCATAACCAGAAGATAGCCAATTATTAATCCAGTAGTGACTTGAAGAAAAACATTTAAGTTCAGTGTGATTGGATGATAGAACCGTTAGAGTGAAATTCTTCATGGCTATGACAAACCAGCAACCCTCCACCCTCCCCCTTTGCTGCCCTTTTGCGTTGTTGGTTTCCACCTTTAATGCAGTTGACAGAATGGGCAGGAGTTACGTTCATTCGGAAGGGAATTACTCTCCCCTCAAGATTCTGCTCAAACCCACTTGGAGATCACGGCTTTTCAAAATACAACTTCCCTTTCAAAATTTCCTTTTAAAAATATCCTCTCAATGGTCTGATTTGCTTGATTAATACAACCAAAGATTGCTTGAGCACAAAACTGGGAGCGTTTTTAATCGTGGACAGTCCCCCACCACAAGTGGTTAATTTTTAAAACTCCTTCATTAAAATACAATTGTTCACGGGTTATTTGGACTAAATAATTTAGAAAAAAACAATCACGTTCAAAAGCAATTTACAATTAGCCTCTGAGCCTTAGGAGGCAACTTGCAACTTAATATCTGGATAGGCTTAAAATGTTCCTTAGTTAGCACAGGCTCCCAGTGGTTATTAATTTGTGCAACAGAACAGATATTTATGTGGCAGGGGCCTGTTCCTAGAGCAGAGCTTTTTAAACTTGCACTTTTCAGATCGCTTGTTTAAACTTCTGCGGTCAATCGCATGGATTACGCTGGGGGAAGGGGAAAACTCAAAGTAACCGCTGGGGAGGAGAGCAGAAGGGTTAGCTGGACATGAAGATTTAAGAGCTGAAAGGAAGGCAAGAAAAGTAACAGGAAACCTGGCGTTCCAAGAAAAGGTCGTGGGAGTGGGGAGAGTGCTCCTTTGTGTGTTCGATTTATGTAAAATGTTTTGTTTGCTTAGTCTTTTTGTCTTGTTTCACAGTATCGAGCTGAGAGTCAAGTTGCCTGAAGCCCATATCCCTTCTGGTGAAGAGGTGGCTGCTTTAGCAGTCAGTCCGAGCGGTGAGCATACAGTCATAGTTAGCGTTCAGCCAGTGGCATCATTCAGTTCCCTGTGTCAACAGAGCTCGTGTGTTCCTGAATAGATGGAATCTCTATGCACCCTGGAAAACCATTTCAGAGTTGCCCACAGCAGTTTCAAATGTAGGAACCATGAGCAAGAGGCAAACAGAGGGATGGAAACCATGCATGGGCATTAAGTAACGTGTCTAAGTAAGGATTGGATTCACTGCAAGCTTGGTCAGCCGAAGGGTCCTGTTCCTGTGCTGTATTGAATTGTAATGTCGAACCTCAGCAGAGTCACATCATTTCCAACCCCAAAACCCAATGTGTTTGCAGGACAGTGGGGTAGAGACACACTGGACTGTATCCAAAATCAGTGACTCTCGTGTGATGCTTGTGGCTGCTTTGCCCAGTACCAATGGTAAATTGGCCCAGTTTGGCTCAAACCAACCAGCGCTTGTCTTTCCTGATGGTTCCCAGTAACTCTATTGGTTACTTCCGTGTCCTCCAGTCACCATCTCCAGCTGCTGTGATGCTTTGCTGAGTGTCGAGGGTTTACCCTACCCCTCACTGGGGCAGCAGCCAGTCTACAAACATTGGCAAGCACTGACCTCACTGACCTCAATCTTCAGTGTCACAAATCAGATTGGGTTGTCACCAATGAAGAGTTGCTCCTTTTAAGAAAGGTGTTTGCGCCATCGTTCTGATAGACTCTTGACATGGGGGCTAAAGGTGCTGTAGCATTATCTGGAAAGTATCAGTGCATTGATCAAGAAGAGACAATGAATTGGCTTTTATGGGTTGCCTATATCAGGCATTTTGCACTCCAAAATTTATAACATTGTAATCCAAGTCCTGTTCAGGTGAATATAAAAGATCCCATAACACACCTCCAGAGATTAGAGTTAGGGTTAGATACCAGTCCTGAACCAATTCAGTTTACTCCACATGATGTCAAAAAATTGAAGTATCCATTGTCTGATGCCAAGGTAATATTCCAGTAACAGTGCTGAAGATCCATGCTCCAGAACTTGCTGCAAACCTGTGCAAGTTGATTCAGTACAGTCATAATTCTGCCTTGTGCATAAAAACTAGTTTAAATCCAACCCAACCAATTACTACCTCATCAGTCTACTCTCGACCCTCGGTAAAGTGATGGAAGGGCTCACCAACAGGGCTACCAAGCAGCACCTGCTCAGTGACGCCCAGTTTGGGTTCCCCCAGGGTCACTCAGCTCCTGACCTGATTATAGCCCAGGTTCAAATATGGACAAGCCAGCTGGATTCCAGAGGGGAGGGGAGAGTGATTGCTCTTGATATGGAGGCTGCATTTAATCATGTGCGACATTACGGAGCCTGAGTAGGACGGGAATCATGGGTGTCAGAGGACAAACTGTTTGCTGTTTAGTCATCGGAAGACAGTTGTGGTTGTTGGATGTCAGTCATCTCAGTTCCAAGATATCGCAGGAGTTTCTCAGATCCTCAGCCCAATCTTCAGCTCCTTCATCAATGACCTTCCCTCTGTCATAAGGACAGAAATGGAGTTGTTCACCAATGTTCAGCTCCATTCATGACGACTCAGATACTGACGCAATCTGTTCAAATGTAACAAGATCTGGACAATATCCAGGCTTGGGCTGAAAAATGGCAAGTAACCTTTGTGCTACACAGATGCCAACAATGTCCAGCTCCAATGAGAGACAATCTAACCATTGCCCCTTTACGGTCAATAGCATCACCATCACTGAATTTCCCACTATCAATATTCTGGGAATTACTGTTCATCAGAAACTGAACTGGACTTGCCACATAAACACAGTGGGTACAAGAGCAGGTCAGAGGTTAAGAATACTGCAATGAGTAACTTGCCTCTTGACTCCCCAAAGTCTGTCCACCATCTACAATGCACAAGTCCCGTCCTACAGTATCTATAGGGTGTATAATAGTAACTCGCCCAACAGTCCTAAGACAGCACCTTAGTGGGCGGCACAGTGGTTAGCACTGCTGCCTCACAGCGCCAGAGACCCGGGTTCAATTCCCGCCTCAGGCGACTGTCTGTGTGGAGTTTGCACATTCTCCCCGTGTCTGCGTGGGTTTCCTCCGGGTGCTCCGGTTTCCTCCCACAGTCCAAAGATGTGCAGGTCAGGTGAATTGTCCATGTTAAATTGCCCGTAGTGTTAGGTAAGGGGTAAATGTAGGGGTATGGGTGGGTTACGCTTCGGCGGGTCGGTGTGGACTTGTTGGGCCGAAGGGCCTGTTTCCACACTGTAATGTAATCTAATCTAAACTTCCATCTGGAAGGACAAGGGCAGCAGGCACAGGGAAACACCACCACCTGTAAATTCCCGTCCAAGCCACTCACCATCCTGACTTAGAAATGTATCGCTGCTCCATCAATGTCACTGGGTCAAACCTGGAACTCCCTCTGTAATTGTAGGTCTGCCTACAACACGTGGACTGTAGCAGTTCAAGAAGGCAACTCATCCCCCACCTTCTCAAGGGCCATGAGGAAGGGCAATACATACTGGTCCAGTCAATGATGCCCACGTCCCATGAATGAGTGAAAACAAATGTAAAAATAAGCATGGGCCTGTCCTGTCCAAGAGCCCATCGTAAACGGACATTTGCTCAGTATTTGTTCCCAGCTTCTGACACATTGCCCACATTAGTCTTTGGACTATCCTATAGGGAAATGATGTCTTGAACAAATGTGAATTCCCTTTTGTACCCCCAACTTGTAGTATCAGTGAATCCATTGTATTTGGTTGTGCCTATGTGCTAATTGCTAACCTATGGATCTGACAAACCTGCGGCCACTCTGATTGAAATTCTGTGTTGAGCGGGGGAAAGAGAAAAGGAACGAGTGTTTGGCAGACTCTTCTGTCTCACCTGCTTTTCCAGGATTACTCCCAAGTAAGTTGAGGCAGCTACAGCAGCACTTTTCTTGGAATCCCCACAGTGTGAAAGTAGGCCATTTGGACCATCCAATCCAAACCAACCCCACCACCCTAACCCTGCAACCGTGCAATTCCTGTGGCTACTCTACTGAGCCTGCACATCTTTGGACTATGGGAGGAAACCCACGCAGGCACGGAGAACTTGCAAACTCCACACACACACACATACACAGTCGCCTGAGGCTGGAATCGAACCTGAGTCCCTGGTGCTGTGAGGCAGCAGTGCTAACCACTGAGCCACCATGCCACCCTCAAGAACTTGCATCTGTTAAGCAAGGATCCCCTTTTAAATGTTTCAATAAGCTATGAAGTTCTGCTCCTCCCTATGAGGTAAACCAGCTCTGTGCTCTCCCAGAGCAAAGGGGAAAGGAGACCATTCGGCCTTTTTACTCTTCAGGTGACCTATCCAGTAAATCCAAATCCTCTGTATTTCTTCCAAAGCCTGCAAATGTTTCTTCATCTCCTTCTCAGGTTACATCTTTTTACAGTCTAGGGTTTTGAACTATTCCCGCAGAGGTTCTATCCAGTATCTGAGCTGGAAGGTTTGCTTTCAGACATTTCGTCACCATATTAGGTAACATCGTCAGTGAGCCTCCGGTGAAGCGCTGGTGTTACCGAGTATGGTGACAGAATGTCTGAAAATAAACCCTCCAGCTCAGCGAGCTAACTTAGATCCAGAATCTCAACCTGAGCTACAAATCTTCTCAAAAGTGGCTATCCAGTATCTAAGTTGAATTTTTATTGCACTCGTGTGCCAGTCGAAGTTAACTTTAACAGAAAATAGCAAGGAAAGTATCACAGTTTTAACAAGGGAAAGAAATTTTCACATTCATATTGGCAAGTGGCGATGCTGAACGTCTTGAGATTTATTGAGGTGACTCTGCATTGAGGCAAGGTGTATTTGGATTGGCAGATACATCAGCGAACCTCACGTCTCCCTCTCCTAGTCGTTTTCGTACATTTTGAGCAACCTCAAGTTAACTCATTGGCCAAGTGGTGAGGTGGGCTTCAATCAGGGAAGGGAAAACTGTGGCTTTGCCTGTCTGTGTGGTATTCCCCTGTGCTGACTACTCTGAGGGTAACCTTCCTTCTGTCGTCCTCTTGGCAGGTGGAGATGACGTGAGCAGTGGGGCCAGGCATGAGAGAGCTCTAATGGACCGGTGTGGGAGGCGGATCCCTGCCGCTGCTGACGTACCCCCGTGTGTAACCAAGTGTCGTCATCTCCTGTGTCAAACTGCGCAGCAGCCGCCCAGCGGTGATGGGCCGGGGCGGGCGCCTGCCAATCAAACGGGCACTGAAAACACAGCAACCAACGACGTGCATCCCGAAAACACCAGCGCCGAAGGCCCGAGCCACCCCACCAGGCCAGTGAAGCACACTAAAGTTGAGAAGCTAGACAGAGGTGAGGGTACTGGTGACGCATTTAGAGACAATGCAGTAGTTACCCATGCAGCGAGCAGCCAGACATTTCCAGAGACTGTGTTGGTTCAGGGGACGCCTGTGGAAGGCTTTGTGAACAGCGATGGGCCTGATCAGATTCCTTCCTCTGTGTCTGTTGAAGGCCTAGTGACGATTGGGATGATTGTTGAGACCAGGCCTGGTGAGGCACCTTCACATAACGGCACTGTCCTATTGCCCGTGGGAAGCGAAATCACCAGCAATGTATTGGTCTTTCAGGCCTTAGAAGGTGGAATAACCAGTGAGCATATGACCTGCATAAATCTCAGAGCAGCTCAGCACCCTGAGGGACCTACAGCACACAGCGAGTTGACCGCAGCCAAGGTCATGGCATCAAATGGTACCATTCAGGGTTTGATGCCTGGTGCACCATCTGGGAATACAGAAATGGTGGAGACGCAAGCAGAAAGGGAGATGACCCCAGACAGGCCTGGTAGAGAGGAACTGACCAGCAGACAACTCACTGTGATTCAGCCAGCCACCGAAGGCCAAGCACAGGAAGAGGCAGGTGCGGGACTTGTGATTTTTCAGTTTCCAATTGAGCGCAGGGTGACTGACAGTCGCGCAGACGCAACAGCAGATCCACCGATGGCTGCAGACACTGGCAACTCAGCACCCTCGCGAGTTACAGCTACTAAAAGCTCTCTTCCCGAGAACGACGTCCCTGCAGAAACGAGTGCGGAGATGTCCGCGGAACGTGGGTTCCCTGACGGATTTTCTGTAGAAAAGGCGATGGCCAGCATTATGCTCAGAATGAACGAGCTGGTCGATGTGCCGACAGACATCACTGAGGATTCGGGAGACGACGAGCTGACCACGGACGATGAGCTGAGCTCTGACAGCGAGCTGACCACAGAGTATGAGCTGACCTCTGAGGACGAGCTGCCCACAAGCAGCCAGGTGGTTGATGAAACACTAATGGAGACCGAGTTGGCTGACATTCCAGCAGATACCAGTGCGGCTGCTGTGGAGGTTTGTACAGCAGTGGAACTGGCCAAGGAAATGGGTGTGGCACCTAGTACCCTACTTCCAGAGAAACCGCTGGTGAATGAGCCAGCCGAGGAAGCTGAAACAGCTGGAGATGTGACTTATGAGCTTCACTTCGATGGGGAGCTGGTCGACATACCCACAGACATAGTCATTATTGACCTAACTGGAGAGAATGAGAATGAAGGGATAGCTTTTGATTTTGGATTAACCAAGGGAACTTTTGCAGAAAATGGGTTAGTTGTGATATCATCAGATAACACCGGGCCATCAAGAGCGGTGTTTTCCCAAGATAGGCTCTCCGAGAACAAATTAGTTAAGTTTTCTCAAGAGCCTTTGGCCTCCCTAAAGGATGAGGGGGTCAGAGATCTTTCTGCAGAGGGCCCAGTGACTGCTGGAGGGCTTGCAGAGAGTGCTTTGCTGAAGCCACCTCTGGGTGCAGCTGATGTGGAGACCTCTGCAGGAGATGAAGTAACGACAGTATTGATCAATGCTGGGGCAGACCCTGGGGTAACACTTGGAGGAGATATGAAGGGAAACCAGACTCCAAATGAAACTTCCGTCCACAACTCCTTCCGAAACACTGAGCCACTGACGCCAAAAAGAGTTGCTGCCATTGGCAATAATACAATGAGTAGCAAGGTTAATGAATGCCAAAATATTGAGCTCCATCACAGTGACTCAGGCTCTGTTCCACTGCCACTTGGACAGACCACGCATGATCCGTGCCGAGAGCAGGAGGTAAACTGCGTAGAAAAGAAAAGCAGTCAATTAATTACGGACGGTACAACCACTTTTGGAAAATTTGGAACGGTACCAGTGTGTGAGGAAGCAGCCCCATGCGCTGTAAAACTGAAAGCACTGAGAAACACGAGGAGGAGACCAGATTTTGCCAGGTTAAAGGTGAGGGAATCAAATCGTGCTGTGCTCTTGTCAAATTGTGCTCAGAATGTCCCCACACTGGAAACGTTCTGGGAGGATAGGACATTGAAATGTGTGGATTGTGGCTGCAGCAAATGTGAGAGTGTTTACATGGGACACAAGCTCCAACATATGGAAGGGGTAAGACTAAAGAACCAGCCTGTTCTGCTGATGGACGATTTGGGGCATGGTAAACAGTGCAGAACGCTCATGCTCCTCGAACAGTTGTCTGCCATCGCCAACGGTCTGGGTGTGTTTTCCGAGTGTGTGGAAATGCAGCAGGATTTCTCTGACGTTATTGTAGCTCTGGGAATGTGCAGTAGGTTTCAATTCCAAAAAGGTATTGACCGACCGTTTTGCTTGAGTTCTGAGCGAGTGCCCCACTTGGATCCTTTCTGCCGCCTCTCGTCCCCAGGTTCGGAGCAGTCTGCCAGTGGGAAGCCTCTTGCTCAGTCCCACCGAAAGGACCCGCGCTGGCCTTTCCCACCGTCGATGCAGTTCCGTTGTCCTGACTTCCCGATTTCGCCTCCTGTTGAGCTGGCTTCCTTACTGTCGTGTTTAACCCGCGGCGGTGAGGCAGGCGATCACTGCTGCGAAAGGACAGTCGCTCCACAACATTCCCAGACGGCTTCCCAGTGCCACGCTGGCTTTGGCAAGACCCGTCGGACACCAGGTCTGCCGTTCACGACCGGGAGGTGCCCTTGCGCCCGTTCCAGGTTTGGGTTACACACTGTTCTAGCACTTTCGTCGCCGACCTGCTACAGACTCTGGACACGGCAGCGTCACTTCGGCAGAGCCCCTGACGCCCACCGGCCATTCTTGACTCAGTTTGGAGAGAGTTTGGGAAAGCTTACTCTCCCAGTTGGTTCTGACAGACCGTTTTGGTGTCTGAACTGCGCCCTTGGCGGTGTGGTGTCGTGGTGGAGTCAGCACTGTCCGACACTGAGATTCAGCACCAGCCCTTCCAATAACTGTGGGAGGAGCACTCCCAGGTTAGTACAAGGTTCTTATATTATCTCATGGAATTCAGAGAGGCTACTCGCTGTAAATTGAACCAAAATGATAAATAATCGTGCAATCTTATAGGGTCACTGGAGGCAATTCAACCCACTGTGCTGGTGCCTCTTTGAAAGATCTGTCCGCTCTCCTCTTCCCCTCACGTTTCCTGTCCGAGCATACATCCAATATCTGAAAGAAAGCTTTGAATCTGTATTCAGCAGCGAGTTCTAGTTCATGGCTTACTGCATCACTTTGTCCATTTAGCATCAGCAGAGCTTGACACTTAAGTAAAAGTAACATGCAACATAAAACAAGATGAGGAAGCTAAGTTGAGATGTGATAGTTTAGATAAAATACAGGTACAAATTTTAAAAGTCAGCGTGCGGACGACACATATGAGCCTGAGAACAAGATCATGGAATCCCTACAGTGGAGATTGGGACAATTCGGCCCATCGAATCTGCACTGACCCTCCGAACAGCATCCCACCCCAACCCCATAACCCCACATTTCCCATGGCTAACTCCTCTAACCGACACATCCCTGAACACTACGAGCAATTTAGCATGGCCAATTCACCCTGACCCCCACATCATTGGATTGTGGGAGGAAACCGGAGTGTCCAGAGGAAGTCCACGCAGACACGGGGAGAATGTGCCCACTCCACACAGTCTCCTGAGGGCGGAATCAAAGATCAGGTTTTTTTATAATTTCAGACCTGTTACTTGCTGAAGATTTCTCTTTCCTAGGTGCACGGGTTGCAAAGCTGAAGTCAGTTCAGTGGGTGTGATGGCTTCTATACTCATGGATAGAGTAGGCTTTGAGAGAGAGATTTCCAGTTCCTCCTCAGTTTTATGATTACAGCACTTACAGGTTGCCTTTACTCCTGGAAGAATTGTGGCTGCTTTCTGAAAGCTTTTGTTTTTAGCTCTATATAACAGAGATCTCTCTCACTCTCCCCACCTTCTCTCTCGCCTACCTTCCCCCCATTCCCCTCTTTCCAAACTCTTCCCCCCCCCCCCGGGTTGTCACCTCCCTCGCTCTCTCTCATCCCCCTTCCTCTCTTCCTGCTCTCTCTCCTCCCCCTTCCCCCACTTTTCTGTCTCTCTCTGTCTCTCTCTCTCTCTCTCTCTTGCCCCCCTGCCTCCCTCAATCTGTCTCACCCCCCTCCCTCTCTCTGCCCGCTCTCTCCCAACCCTCCCCTCATCCCCTCTTCCCTCCCTCCCCCACCTCTCTCTCCCCCCCCCCCCCACCATCTCTCTGTCTGTCTCTCTTTCACCCTCCTTCCCCCCCCCCATACCTCTGATATTGCCTCCGTTTCCTCCTTGGTATTCTGCTGTAAAATTGTATTTTACAGAGTGTTATACAGATCAAGGTTAAGTTTACCGTTGCCCCACAAAGCAAAGGTAATAATGTTGGAATTCCCTGTGCGGGTTGGGAGGCTCTTGTTGTGTTTTCCCTCAGAAGCTTTGAATTCTCACACCTTCGATGGTGCCCCCCCTGATTATCCAAGGCTTCAGTTAATTCCAGATGTCTCTGCCTTTCTGACAGCAGTGAGCTGAGTGATTCGAGGGAGCCACTTTGTCGGATGCTGCATCATATATTTTGAAAAGATCAGATTAGCCATTTTTATAAAGTTTGTAATATGGAGTCGGTTCTTCCATATTGCGTGTTTTTTCAACGCGAATTGGCTTTAATGCGATTGAAGAATTTGGACCGTTATTTGTGGAACGCACACTTTCCTTACCTGGATTGGCTATAACGTGATTCCAGCCCCATTATTTTAAATTGCTCAGCCCCTGAGCAATTTTCTTGTCTCGCACAATCACGTTATATCAGAACCGACTGTACTTAGAGAGGGCTTTGTGGTATGGTGGATGTGTCCCTGTCTGTGGGCTAGAAACGTCTCTGATCAGGTTAATGACAAATATACTATCATGACACATTAGTGCCATACTTTCCTCCTTATCAAATTTTTTTTCTGTAAAATTACATTGCAGAATGTAAGGAATGCTCACAGTTTATTCCATACATACAGATGCTGATCTGAAATAGCTTGCTCCTTCAGTCAGATTTTGTTTGGGACATTCTCTTTCCTTTTTCTCTCTTTTCTTTTACAATAGGTTTGCAGTTTTTTTCAAGTTTTGGAGTTTTCGTGTGCCTGCTATCTGTGGCTTCACCACAGCTGACGCTCGCAAAGATTGTACCATGTCAGATCTGTCGCTAACCTGGGTGTAACCTGTGCATCTGACTCCACTCACACACACACACTCTCTCTCTCTCTCTCTCTCTCTCTCTCTCTCTCTCTCTCTCATTCTCCATCTCAGCTCCAGTCCCTGACTTACCTGGGGCTGACTCCCTCATTTGTACCTTTCCTATCTCTCGGCCCAGCTGTTCCAATGTCCTCCTGACCAGCCTCCCACCTTGAAGTCAGTATAAGGTGGAACTCGTTTAAAGTTCTCACCTGTTCACCCCTAAACCCGCTGACCTACATTGACCCCTGCTCCAACAATGCTGAATTTAGAAACGTGTCTCTTTGTTCTCCAATTTGGCAAACCGTACTAGTGCCAGTCTTGCTCAGCATCAGCAGCACCACAAAATGTTTGGTCAGCTGCAATTTCTGGAATTGTATTTCCAGTTTTCTCACTTATTAAAGCAGTAAACTGTAGTTCCCCATAACAAGGGATATTTATTTGTGGTTTGTTGATGAGCTATCTCTCGACCTTTTCTCATTTCGTAATTTCTCACATTCTTATGGATAGAGGTAAGAGTATGCAACAGTATAAAAGCTCTCGAGCACATTTCTGACAACATTACCCAAAGGTCAATACCCAAATGCAGCTTTTCTGAAACTCGAGTTATTTCCGCTGAGTTCAAAACTGAAAGTGGATAAACCTATTCATCAACCACTGGCAACAAAACCAATCAGAATTCTCTGACCTCTGTCCCAGCAGCAATGACCTCTCACCTTGACTCTCATGTCCTTTTGCTACTTGCCCTGTTGCCTTCACATGCTCTGACCTTACTCATAGGTCTCCTTCAGATACCTATTGAAGGTCTTTTAAAAGTTTGTATATATTCCATCCACCGCATTACCTTTATGTTCTCTGTTACTTCACAGAATTCAACACGGAAAGTCAAGACTTATGTTTTTTTCAATCCCTGGCAGTATTTTTGAACTTGCCTTTTTTTTTCTTTTGGAATCAAGATTCCATCATTCTTCCTCTGATCACCATGACGATGATCAGTTTGTATGTTTCCTGTGTTTATTCTTTTGGAAAGTAGCCATAATTTTAGCTATATACCACTTTTCTAATTGGTACATTTTAACGCCTCTGTCCCCCTAATCACCTTGATGCATTTTTTTAAAAAAAACAGGGGCTTTATCTTTTCCAGTTTCTGGCTCATCATGTCACCTTCATCACTTGTCATTATCACTTGAATAACCTTTCAAATCTCTGCTAACGTCATGTTTCCTCTGTGGATGCTGAGATGAAATGATCAGGCAATATTTTTCTAATTTTGCTGCTGTTATCTGAGAGTTTGTCTTTCGAGGCACTGTCCATATCTGAATATTCCTGTTTGTGTCTGGACAATACTTTTTATTATTTCCTTTGTATTTTTGACCTTTCACTGGCTTCCTTCCGAACTTTCTGGGTTTTTTTGTTTTTTTACTGTCCAATAATTAACACGCAATCTTAAGACGGAGTGATTATCAGTATCTCTACTCAACCCCGGCATTTCATTCTTACTCCTCATTGTGTTGACCCCCAACGACATCGTCCGAAGGTGAAAGGTCAATTTACACACCCACTGCCAGTAACCTGCTTGACCTCACCACCAACTCTTCCAACAACTCTGCAGCTGCTCGGTTATCCAGCTGTATGTCCAATATCCAGTTCTGAGTGAGCCATAATGTCCACCCCCCCTCCCCATTCAATGTTGGGATGACCGAAGCCATTGCTTTCATCCCGAGAAACTGACCCCATCCCTCACCCTGGCAATGATCTGGGACTAAACCAGACTGTTTATAACTTGGTGTCCCATGTGAGTGCGAGATTGTCATGTGATCTGAAGTTCGTGCCTCCTTTACGACTGATTATTTCCACCTCCTTTGATTCACCCAGTCTTCACTGCTGTGCTATTGAAACCCTCATTGATGCCTTTGTTACCTTGAGATGTAGCTGTTGCAGCACCCTGGCAGCTGCCCCCGCACTTTCTGAACTCAGTAAACCTGACCTAGCCCAGAGCTCTCCTGTCTCATGTCTTAACTGTCAGCAAGAACTGTTTGTTTCACCTCGCCATCCTCCCCCATGCTCACTGACCTGAAACATGTTTCCTTGTTTTCAGAGCCGTCCATGGCCTCGCCCTCTCCACACCTCTGTAGTGACCTCTGGCCCGACAACCCTCAAACGTTATTTGTGCTTCTTTCATATTGTGCGGCACAGCACAGTGGCTCAGTGGTTAGCACGGCTACCTCACAGCGACAGGGACCCGGGTTTGAGTCCAGCTTCGGGGGACTGTCTGTGTTGGCGTTTGCATATTCTCCCTGTGTCTGCATGGGTTTCCTCCCATAGTCCAAAGATGTGCAGCTTAGATGGATTGCCCCTAGTGTCTAGGGATACAGTCCTAGTGTACAAGATAGATGGATTAGCCATGGGAAATGCAGGGTTACAGGGATAGGGTGGAGGGAGTGGGTCTGGGTGGGATCCTCTTTGGAGAGTCAGTGTGGATGTAAGGGATCAAATGGCCTGCTTCCACACTGCCAGGATTCTATGATCCCCTTTCTTTAAACACTCCTCTAGTGACCTTGCCTCAGACTCCAAGCTCTAGAATTCCCTTCTCTGCATCTTTATATCACTTAGTCTCTTGAAAATATTCTTTAAAACCTAACTTTAACCAAGCTTTCGGTCATTTTATCTAGCAGTCCTGTGCTTTCATAATATCTCCTCGTATGGTTGGATCTCATACTGTGTTTGGTAATCCTTCTGTGTAGCACTTTGGGATATTTTATCACATTAAATGTGCTCCCTAAATATTTTAAGTTATAGGGTATTTTTATGTTTTTAGATGAATATATTTTCATGCTTTCTTGACCTTTTTATTTCTCATGGCCTTTGTCAATTTATTTTTCTTATTTCCTTCACTATTTCCATTCTCATTCACTTTATAATTGCTTTCTTCTTCAATCTGTTGACATAATCTATCACTTATATTTGTCTCAGTCACCAGCTCATATCTTACTTTGTGGTTGCTAATGCCTGGCCGGTCCCCCATGTTTATTTCTCTGACCTGCTCTGCTTGTTTCCAGCAGTGATTGCACTGTCCTTGGGCCTTTTATACTGGGTAAGAAAGGAGGCCAGTTCACATTCTTTAAAAACCTATCTCCCTTTCCACAATCCTTAAAAGTTTGGTTTAAGCTAGTTGATATCTCTCATAATTAATGTCAATGTCTTTTTCTCATTTTATTAGTTTGCCTATATCATTTCCCTCTGTTATTTGGGTGCAGTCATAGAGTCATAGAGATGTACAACATGGAAACAGACCCTTCAGCCCAACCTGTCCATACCGACCAGATATCCCAACCTAATCTAGTCCCACCTGCCAGCACCCGGCCCATATCCCTCCAAACCCTTCCTATTCATATACCCATCCAAATGCCTCTTAAATGTTGAAATTATACCAGCCTCCACCACTTCCTCTGGCAGCTCATTCACTCTATGTGTGAAAATATTGCCCCTTAGGTCTCTTTTATATCTTTCCCCTCTCACCCTAAACGTATGCCCGACCCCAGGGAAAAGACTTTGTCTATTTATCCTATCCATGCCCCTCATAATTTTGTAAACCTCTATAAGGTCACCCCTCAGCCTCCGACGCTCCAGGGAAAACAGCCCCAGCCTGTTCAGCCTCTCCATATAGCTCAGATCCTCCAACCCTGGCAACATCCTTGTAAATCTTTTCTGAACCCTTTCAAGTTTCACATCTTTCCGATAGGAAGGAGACCAGAAATGATTAGCATGATCGATTCCTTTTTATCCATGTCTTAATGCCTAGAGATAGTTTGTGTCTTAATGTCACTTTGATCATTTATTTTCCAATTGCCATTTTTACCTGACTGTAGTAACCCTGCATTACTTCCATATAGTTTCCAAATACGTTATATCCTGTAATATTGAAATATCGGTCCAATTCTTCAAGAGGCCTTTTGAGAGTTACCATCCCCAGTTCCCCAGTTTTGTTTAACATACTGTTGCAGTAGGGGCAAATTAATTTGATTATCTTTCTGCTGTTTTCAAAACTGAGGCGTTTTGTTTATCCTTGGTTTTGAGGTGTGGAATTGTTACAGGTCAGCCACGATCTCGTTGAATGGCAGAACAGGGACTGAACCTCGAGCAATTTCCCAACTGTCTGGTCCCTGACCATTCATGGTACCTAGCGATCTGATCTTTATTCTCACCTCATTACTTTTCAGGCTATTGTTATTCCATGATTTTCTAGTGAAAGATTCATTTGTGACCCACTTTATTCCTTTCATAAGAAGGTAAAATGCAGGAGTACGCCATTCGGTCCATCCAGTATTATCTACTGTTCTGTGGTCGTAGCTGATCATCGACCTTGCGTTATTTTCCTGTCTGACCACCATTTCCTGTGAATTCATAAGACGCAAGGCTGAGTCAAGCTGACAGATTTTTAAAAGTATGTTCAATGGAGCTCTCCAGGGCAGAGAGTCATACAGCACGGAAACAGACCCTTTGGTCTGACTAGTCCGTGCCGACCAAGTTTCCCAAACTAAATTATTCCCATTTGCCTGTGTTTGGCCCATATCGCTCTAAACCTTTACTATTCGTGTGCCTGTCCAAATGTCTTTTAAATGTTGTCATTGCATCTCCTTCCACCACTTCCTCTGGCAATTCATTCCAAATACAAACCACCCTCTGCATGAAAAAGCTGCCCCTCAGGTCCCTTTAAATCTTTCCCCTCTCACCTTGAATATATGCCCTCTAGTTTTGGACACCCCCACCCTCATCTTATTGATGCCCTTCATTATTTTCATTCCAAAGATTCACAGCAATTCTTCACAGTTCACAAAAGATTCTTTAACTGAGTCCGAAATGGTGGTCCCCTTTCAGCACTAGACTCCCCAGCCTGGGGGAAGCAAGCTCAGTGATTTGGGAGATCTCAGTAAGATCTTCACTTTACTAAACTCCAGAGAGTAAAATCCCAATTTCTTGAGTTTCCTGTAAGGAAATCCCTTCATCCCAGGGGCTAATCCGGTGAATCTTTGCAGTACCACATCCAAAGCAAGTCCATTCATCCGATTGAAACTGTGCCCTGCATTGCGGATGTCATCTCAACAAGGCCCTATTCAGTTGTAGCAAGATATCTTTGTTCTTCTGTACTAATCCACCTGCCACAAATGCCAATAAGCCATTTCCCTTCCCAATCTCACACACCTTTTTGGTCTAATGTAGTAAAGCCATTGATTGCCAACTGTGAGGATTCAGCTGTTGACGTCACCTTAACAGGGTCACCTCCCTCCAGCCTCCTTCCCTGTCACTGACCCCCCCCACTGATCACCAAACCTGGATCTCCTCACCCCCCATTACCAGTTAACAGCCTCTGTGTACCTTAGCACCAAGTAAGAAACCCCTTCCTCTGAGCAGCGAGGTATGTGCACAGCTTTCTGTCCCTTTGACTCCTTTCACTGGGAAATAGCATTTGATTTAGTAATTAACAAAACAGCGCAGAAGATGATTGGTGCTTGTCTTGGCAGAAATCAAGTGTACATGTCAATGGAGTGCAATGAATGTTCAGGTTCTGTTCAGACCTGAGCGTAAATATCTCTGACAGAAGACCACCTGCAACATTCTTCACTTCAAACTTTCTGAAATTGGCGTGCTGCGGACTGAAGTTAAAATCCTTAGCTGTTATGTTCCAATTCTAGATTTTGCAATGTTGAGGGATTTACCCTTTGTAACTGTTTTCCAACATTGTGTGTCTTTTCATGATGCAACAGTCTTTTATCTCTCACATCAGCGGTTTTCCTGCCTTTCAACCACCCCACCATCACACACAAAAACCCTTGCACGTCGTTTTGAAGGATTCACTTATCAACACACTGAGTTTCTCTTTGTTTATTCAGTTTCCATCCGTCCAATATCATCGCTGGAAATGGAGCCAATATGAGTGAAGCCAAGTCCTTGCTAATTCTGCAGACCAATAAGAGAATGTAAGTGTCAGAACAGCTTGTATGGGTGACAGCAGGATGCTGGTTTCTCAGTACAGGTGTGCAGTTGCTATGGAACACTGGTCTCTCAGTACAGGTGTGCAGTTACTATGGAACACTGGTCTCTCAGTACAGGTGTGCAGTTACTATGGAACACTGGTCTCTCAGTACAGGTGTGCAGTTACTATGGAACACTGGTCTCTCAGTACAGGTGTGCAGTTACTATGGAACACTGGTCTCTCAGTACAGGTGTGCAGTTACTATGGAACACTGGTCTCTCAGTACAGGTGTGCAGTTACTATGGAATGCTGGTTTCTCAGTACAGGTGTGCAGTTACTATAGAACACTGGTCTCTCAGTACAGATGTGCAGTTACTATGGAACACCGGTCTCTCAGTACAGGTGTGCAGTTACTATGGAATGCTGGTTTCTCAGTACAGGTGTGCAGTTGCTATGGAACACTGGTCTCTCAGTACAGGTGTGCAGTTGCTATGTGACACTGGTTTCTCAGTACAGATGTGCAGTTACTATGGAACACTGGTTTCTCAGTACAGGTGTGCAGTTGCTATGGGACACTGGTGTCTCAGTACAGGTGTGCAGTTACTATGGAACACTGACTCTCAGTACAGGTATGCGGTTACTATGGAACACTGGTCTCTTAATACAGGTGTGCAGTTACTGTGGAACACTGGTTCTCAGTACAGGTGTGTGCTTACTATGGAACGCTGATTTCTTGGTACAGGTGTGCGGTTGCTATGGAACGATGGTCTCTCAGTACAGGTGTGTGCATATTATGGAACACTGGTTTCTCAGTACAGGTGTGCAGTTACTATGGAACACTGGTCTCTTAGTACAGGTGTGCAGTTACTGTGGAACACTGGTTCTCAGTACAGGTGTGTGCTTACTATGGAATGCTGATTTCTCGGTACAGGTATGCAGTTGCTATGGAACACTGGTTCTCAGTACAGGTGTGTGCTTACTATGGAACACTGGTTTCTCAGTACAGGTGTGCAGTTACTATGGAAGACTGGTTTCTCAGTACAGGTGTGCAGTTACTATGGAACACTGACTCTCAGTACAGGTGTGCGGTTACTATGGAACACTGGTCTCTTAGTACAGGTGTGCAGTTACTGTGGAACACTGGTTCTCAGTACAGGTGTGTGCTTACTATGGAACGCTGATTTCTTGGTACAGGTGTGCGGTTGCTATGGAACACTGGTCTCTCAGTACAGGTGTGTGCTTACTATGGAACACTGGTTTCTCAGTACAGGTGTGCAGTTACTGTGGAACACTGGTTCTCAGTACAGGTGTGCAGTTACTATGGAACACTGGTTCTCAGTACAGGTGTGCGGTTACTATGGAACACTGGTCTCTTAGTACAGGTGTGCAGTTACTGTGGAACACTGGTTCTCAGTACAGGTGTGTGCTTACTATGGAACGCTGATTTCTTGGTACAGGTGTGTGCTTACTATGGAACACTGGTTTCTCAGTACAGGTGTGCAGTTACTGTGGAACACTGGTTCTCAGTACAGGTGTGTGGTTACTATGGAACACTGGTTCTCAGTACAGGTGTGCAGTTGCCAAGGGACACTGGTTCTCAGTACAGGTGTGCGGTTACTATGGAACACTGGTTTCTCAGTACAGGTGAGCAGTTGCTATGGATCACAGGTTTCTCAGTACAGGTGTACAGTTACTATGGAACACTGGTTCTCAGGACAGATGTGCGGTTACTATGGAACACTGGTTCTCAGTACAGGTGTGCAGTTGCTATGTGACACTGGTCTCTTACTTCAGGTGTGCAGTTACTATGGAACACTGGTTTCTCAGTACAGGTGAGCAGTTGCTTTGGAACACTGGTTTCTCAGTACAGGTGTGCAGTTGCTATGTGACACTGGTTTCTCAGTACAGGTGTGCGGTTACTATGGAACACTGGTTCTCAGTACAGGTGTGCAGTTACTATGGAACACTGGTTCTCAGTACAGGTGTGCGGTTACTATGGAACACTGGTTCTCAGTACAGGTGTGCAGTTACTATGCAACACTGGTTTCTCGGTACAGGTGTGTGGTTACTATGGAATACTGGTTTCTCAGTACAGGTGTGCAGTTACTATGGAACACTGGTTCTCAGTACAGGTGTGCGGTTACTATGGAACACTGGTCTCTTAGTACAGGTGTGCAGTTACTGTGGAACACTGGTTCTCAGTACAGGTGTGTGCTTACTATGGAACGCTGATTTCTTGGTACAGGTGTGTGCTTACTATGGAACACTGGTTTCTCAGTACAGGTGTGCAGTTACTGTGGAACACTGGTTCTCAGTACAGGTGTGTGGTTACTATGGAACACTGGTTCTCAGTACAGGTGTGCAGTTGCCAAGGGACACTGGTTCTCAGTACAGGTGTGCAGTTACTATGGAACACTGGTTTCTCAGTACAGGTGAGCAGTTGCTATGGATCACAGGTTTCTCAGTACAGGTGTACAGTTACTATGGAATACTGGTTCTCAGGACAGATGTGCGGTTACTATGGAACACTGGTTCTCAGTACAGGTGTGCAGTTGCTATGTGACACTGGTCTCTTACTTCAGGTGTGCAGTTACTATGGAACACTGGTTTCTCAGTACAGGTGAGCAGTTGCTTTGGAACACTGGTTTCTCAGTACAGGTGTGCAGTTGCTATGTGACACTGGTTTCTCAGTACAGGTGTGCGGTTACTATGGAACACTGGTTCTCAGTACAGGTGTGCAGTTACTATGGGACACTGGTTCTCAGTACAGGTGTGCGTTTACTATGGAACACTGGTTTCTCAGTACAGGTGTGCGGTTACTATGGAACACTGGTTCTCAGTACAGGTGTGCGGTTACTATGGAACACTGGTTCTCAGTACAGGTGTGCAGTTACTATGCAACACTGGTTTCTCGGTACAGGTGTGTGGTTACTATGGAATACTGGTTTCTCAGTACAGGTGTGCGGTTACTATGGAACACTGGTTCTCAGTACAGGTGTGCAGTTACTATGCAACACTGGTTTCTCAGTACAGGTGTGCAGTTATTATGGAACACTGGTTTCTCAGTACAGGTGTGCAGTTGCTATGGGGCTTAGATATGATGCAGAGCTGGGCTGAGGAATGGCAGATGGAGTTCAACCCTGTCAAGTGTGAGCTTGTCCATTTTGGAAGGACAAATAAGAATGCGGAATACAGGGTTAACGGTAGGGTTCTTAGTAAGGTGGAGGAGCAGAGGGATCTTGGGGTCTATGTTCATAGATCTTTGAAAGTTGCCACTCAGGTGGATAGAGCTTGTAAGAAGGCCTATGGTGTATTAGCGTTCATTAGCAGAGGGATTGAATTCAAGAGTCGTGAGGTGATGTTGCAGCTGTACAGGACCTTGGTAAGGCCACATTTGGAGTACTGTGTGCAGTTCTGGTCGCCTCACTTTCGGAAAGATGTGGAAGCTTTGGAGAGGGTGCAGAGAAGATTTACCAGGATGTTGCCTGAAATGGAGAATAGGTCGTACGAGGATAGGTTGAGAGTGCTAGGCCTTTTCTCATTGGAACGGCGAAGGATGAGGGGTGACTTGATAGAGGTTTATAAGATGATCAGAGGAATAGATAGAGTAGACAGTCAGAGATTTTTCCCCCGGGTCCAACAGAGTGTTACAAGGGGACATAAATTTAAGGTGAAGGGTGGAAGGTATAGGGGAGATGTCAGGGGTGGGTTCTTTACCCAGAGAGTGGTGGGGGCATGGAATGCACTGCCTGTGGGAGTGGCAGAGTCAGAATCATTGGTGACCTTTAAGCGGCAAATGGATAGGTACAGGGATGGGGTGCTTAAGCTAGGGCAAATGTTAAGCACAACATCGTGGGCCGAAGGGCCTGTTCTGTGCTGTATTGTTCTATGTTCTCGGTACAGGTGAGCAGTTGCTATGGAACACTGGTTCTCACCACAGGTGTGCGGTTGCTATGTGACACTAGTTTCTCAGTACATGTGTGCAGTTACTGTGGAAGACTGGTTCTCAGTACAGGTGTGCAGTTGCTATGGAACACTGGTTCTCAGTACAGGTGTGCGGTTGCTATGGAACTCTGGTTCTCAGTACAGGTGTGCAGTTGCTATGTGGAACACTGGTTCTCAGTACAGGTGTGCGGTTACTATGCAACACTGGTTCTCAGTACAGATGTACAGTTACTATGGAACACTGGTTCTCAGTATAGGTGTGCGGTTACTATGGAACACTGGTTCTCCGTACAGGTGTGCGATTACTATGCAACACTGGTTCTCAGTACAGGTGTGCGGTTACTATGCAACACTGGTTCTCAGTACAGGTGTGCAGTGACTATGGGACACTGGTTCTCAGTACAGGTGTGTGGTTACTTTGGGACACTGGTTCTCAGTACAGATGTGCGGTTACTATGGAACACTGGTTCTCAGTACAGGTGTGCGGTTACTATGGAACACTGGTTCTCAGTACAGGTGTGCGGTTACTATGCAAAACTGGTTCTCAGTATAGGTGTGCGGTTACTATGGAACACTGGTTCTCAGTGCAGGTGTGCGGTTACTATGCAACACAGGTTCTCAGTACAGGTGTACAGTTACTACGGAACACTGGTTCTCAGTACAGGTGTGCGGTTACTATGCAACACTGGTTCTCAGTACAGGTGTGCGATTAGTATGGAACACTGGTTCTCAGTACAGGTGTGCGGTTACTATGGAACACTGGTTTCTCAGTACAGGTGTGCGGTTACTATGGAACACTGGTTCTTAGTACAGGTGTGCGGTTACTATGGAACACTGGTTCTCAGTACAGGTGTGCGGTTACTATGGAACACTGGTTTCTCAGTACAGGTGTGTGGTTACTATGGGACACTGGTCTCAGTACAGGTGTGCGGTTACTATGGGACACTGGTTCTCAGTACAGGTGTGCGGTTACTATGCAACACTGGTTCTCAGTATAGGTGTGTGGTTACTATGGAACACTGGTTCTCAGTACAGATGTGTGGTTACTATGCAACGCTGGTTCTCAGTTCAGGTGTACAGTTACTATGGGACACTGGTTGTCAGTACAGGTGTGCGGTTACTATGCAACACTGGTTTTCAGTACAGGTGTGCGGTTACTATGCAACACTGGTTCTCAGTACAGGTGTGCGGTTACTATGGAACACTGGTTCTCAGTACAGGTGTACAGTTACTATGGAATACTGGTTGTCAGTACAGGTGTGCGGTTACTATGGAACACTGGTTCTCAGTACAGGTGTGCGGTTACTATGGAACACTGGTTCTCAGTACAGGTGTGCGGTTACTATGGAACACTGGTTCTCAGTACAGGTGTGCGGTTACTACGGAACACTGGTTCTCCGTACAGGTGTACAGTTACTATGGGACACTGGTTCTCAGTACAGGTATGCGGTTACTATGGAACACTGGTTCTCAGTACAGGTGTGTGGTTACTATGGAACACTGGTTCTCAGTACAGGTGTGAGGATACTATGGAACACTGGTTCTCAGTACAGGTGTGTGGTTACTATGGAACACTGGTTCTCAGTACAGGTGTGCGGTTACTATGCAAAACTGGTTCTCAGTACAGGTGTGCGGTTACTATGGAACACTGGTTCTCAGTACAGGTGTGCGGTTACTATGCAACACTGGTTCTCAGTACAGATGTGCAGTTACTATGGAACACTGGTTCTCAGTACAGGTGTGCGGTTACTATGGAACACTGGTTCTCAGTACAGGTGTGCGGTTACTATGGAACACTGGTTCTCAGTACCGGTGTGCGGTTACTATGGAACACTGGTTTCTCAGTACAGGTGTGCGGTTACTATGGAACACTGGTTCTCAGTATAGGTGTGCGGTTACTATGGAACACTGGTTCTCAGTACTGGTGTGCGGTTACTATGGAACACTGGTTTCTCAGTACAGGTGTGCGGTTACTATGGAACACTGGTTTCTCAGTACAGGTGTGCGGTTACTATGGAACACTGGTTCTCAGTATAGGTGTGCGGTTACTATGGAACACTGGTTCTCAGTACAGGTGTGCGGTTACTATGGAACACTGGTTTCTCAGTACAGGTGTGCGGTTACTATGGAACACTGGTTCTCAGTACAGGTGTGCGGTTACTATGCAACACAGGTTCTCAGTACATGTGTGCGGTTACGATGGGACACTGGTCTCTCAGTACAGGTGTGCGGTTAATATGCAACACTGGTTCTCAGTACAGGTGTGCGGTTACTATGGAACACTGGTTCTCGGTACAGGTTTGCAGTTGCTGTGGAGAATCAGTTCTTCTGTTCACACGTATAGTTGGTGTAGGACCCTGGTCTCTCCCTTCAGATCCTCCTACTCTGGTCCTTTTGTCTCCTCCTGAATATAATTAATGATATGCCAACCACATTTTTGCATTTGTGAAAATTGCAATGTTCCTTCCTGACTTGGAGAGGAGTGTGTGCCTCTTTTCAGTCTCCCAGTATTCAGTATTCTCTGTCTGCTTAGTACCAGGAGGTAACACTTGAGTGACCTGAACAAGAGAGAATCTCTTGATTCTAATTGCCCAGAGTGGATAGGAGCACAATCTGTATTGTTTCTATTGATGAAGGTTTATCTTGTAGCTTTCGGTATGAAGGGTGTACTAGCCTGGCTACTGAGTGCAATTGGAGCCGAAAATGTTTAGCTTAGGTCCCATGAGATTGTGATGAACTTGGCCAGGGCAGGAAGGGACCATGACCCATGCACCTGGTTATGAGCCCACGCTCCTACCTTTGGACAGTCTGTATTGGTGAGTCCTCAGTCGTGTGGATGCTGGGTGAGGCATGGCTGGAATGCCGTTATGCTCAGTTAAGCATGTTAGCAGCATGCAGCATCTTGCAATTGGGTACGATAGCTGGTGATGTCTATGAGACAGAGACATTCCTGAATCAACACTCTGCAGGATCAGGAGAGCGTGGAGAAAACTGTTTGCTGGTGTCCGTCTTTGTGATTCTGTTTTACTGGGCATTTTTAGTGTCAGTGACCAGCCTGGTCCTGAGGGAGGGTCTGGTGTAACCTTTGTGCTGTTCCTCCACAGTGACCTGCAGCCCTTGAACTTTGCCTGCATTAAAGAGCCGTACCCCACTTTACCAGACCCGCCTACCTCAACACCAGGATGCACTGTTACTGACAGCACCTTCAGCTCCTCTGCACCCCTCGTCCCAAGCATTACTTACGTCGAAACCCAACTTCACTCGGAAGAAAAAGAGGTAAGTGAGACCGGTCTTCATCATCCATCCATGTTACTGCCGAAGGAGGTGCTGCCTGAGTGTGAGAGCTGGACCATTCAGGGTGAAAAGATAGAACTCTCCCTGTTCAAGCCCCCTCGCACTGACGCCTGGCTGGAGCTGGGGGTTAACTGAAATTTGGTAGATCGAAAGATTATTATAGAATGTGGAGAAAGATCGAGAAAAAGCTGTGAAATGCAGCCCTGAGCAAATTCCACCGTGTAATCAGATCATAGCTGATTAGTACCCCACTTCCTTTATCGATATCCATGGCATGGACTTCATGTTGTGGCTCAGTGGTTAGCACTGCTGCCTCATAGCTCTTGGGTTTGATTCCAGCCTTGGGCGACTGTGTGGCATTTCCTCCGGGTGCTCCTGTTTCCTCCCACATTCCAAAGATGTGCAGCTCAGGTGGATTGGCCATGCTAAATTGCCCAGAGTGTTCAGGGATGTGTAGGTTAGGCGCATTAGTCAGGGGTAAATGTAAAGAAATAGGATAGCGGAATGGGTCTGGGTGGGTTACCCTTTGCAGGGTCAGTGTGGACTTGTTGGGCCGAAGGGCCTGTTTCCACACTGTAGGGATTCTATGATGCCTCTTGATGGATTTGGTCTTTTTTAAATTCTTTCGTGAGATATGGCCATCGTTGGCTAGGGCAACATTGGCTGCCCATCCCTAACTGCCTTAGAATGAGCTCACTTTGCCGTTTCAGAGGGGCAGCTGAGAGTCCGCGATACTGCTGTGGGTCGCACACAAGCCAGATCCAGAAAAGATGGCAGTTTCCATCCCTGAAGGACATGGGTCTTCCCAACATTTGATGACAGTTTCATGGCCACCATCACTCAGATTAGTTTCCAATTCCAATTATTAATTGAATTCGATAGACTTGAGACCATGTCCTGAGTACGTTAGCCGAGAGCAATGGATCGCTAATCCAGTGATGTTGCCACTGCACCACAGTATTCCCAGTTAAAGGGAAAGGAGACAGGATTGGGATGAATGTTTTGGATTATACTCAGGTTGGGAAGCTAAAATTCAACACCATCTGGTTTGACTGAAAGGCCTTCATCTAAGATTGAATGTCAGTTAATTGTGTGAGATGAGTACATTCACCCTGACGTGGCCTTTATATATATATATAGTTTTGATTGACCAGCACTGCTCAGCCTGTCGGGGCTAGGACCCCAAGTTGGATCAGGTTTTGGGGTCATGAGCTTTCTTGTAGCACCATGGAGGTCTGGTGGATCAGCAAGCTCTGCTCTCCTCCAACAGGACCCACCCCCTCTCGGCCCCTCCCACCTCCTCATACACTCTCAGTTCCCCCTGAGTGGTGGCAACAATTTCCAAGCCTGTGAATGGGGTCACTGTGGTGCGGGGAAAGGTTTTGTAATCTGTCTCCATGTGTGTGTGGATTCACCTACAGGGATCGGTGCTGCCACTGGTGCATGCCCTGTGTCATTTGTGCAAATGACACAGCAGCTAGGCAGCTCATGGGGACATACTGACCATCACCATTCCCAGGGACAGATTGGGACCCTCCAATCATACAGCCCCCTGCCTGTCGTATCTGCAGGGAGAGAGAGAGAGAGAGAGAGACTGTTTATGTGTGTGCACACACCTGTGCAAGAGAGCGACCCCCAGGCAGCATCATCTGCTTTAGCTGCCTGTAACTCCAGGATTATTGAACCAGAGTTTGAGAATTGGTGTTGTGACAAATCAGCTAGGGGGTGAACACCTTGACCCAGGAGGGCATCCTATCCCTCCGATGAGGAAGTAGTTCAGATTAGGTCAGTGGCAGGTAAGTGAGAGGTGGGTTGGCTGATGTAGGTCTGGATTAGGTTAGAAGGTGCTACACAAGAGTGGGGCAAGGCGCAATGTATTCACAGAAATTGGGAATCAGTTAGCAGGCAGTGATCAGAAGCAAGAATTGGTGCTTGAACCTGAGCCACTTAGAATCTGTATCAGTGTCTCAGATGAGGGGATTGATGTAACGTTGTTAGGTCTGGTGGTACAGTCAGGTGGGAAAAGAAGCCGTCAGGAGAATACAAAGGGATATTTCCTGGTTATTAGTCAAGAAAGTAACAAAAAGTCTCTGATGTGGAGATGTGGGGAGTGACCCACCTTGCTCAGCAGCATGGGAAAGTAGGGTACTATATGAAGATACCTATTAAAAGTTGATGCTGACAGGATTTTGGGTGGATTTCACATCAATCATAAAGATTGATGCAACAAGCAGTTGCAAAGGTAAATGAGATGTAGTCTGTGCAGCATGAAGATTGGGGCATGTGAGAACAAGGGGCTTGCTGCCATTTCAAAGGGCTGTGGTGAGAGTGGTGCGTCTGAGTCCTGTCACCTTCACAGCTCTGATGGATTGCAGTTGATGGTGGGAGGGTTACAGAAAGGCCGGTGGTTGGACCTGGTTATCAGTCCAGTGATGTGACCACTGCCACCATGTCCCCAAAGAGCTCAGTCAATGAGGACAGGTTGTGTTTTACCTTATAGACTCGGTGGTGATCAAGTTGATGGGCAGCATGCTGGCTCAGTGGTCAGCTGTGCTGCCTCTCCCCGTGTCTGCGTGGGTTTCCTCCCACAGTCCAAAGATGTGCAGGCCAGGTAAATTGGCCATGCTAAATTACCCCATAGTGTTCAGGGATGTGTAGGTTAGGGTAAATTGGCCATGCTAAATTACCCCATAGTGTTCAGGGGTGTGTAGGTTAGGGTAAATTGGCCATGCTAAATTACCCCATCGTGTTCAGGGGTGTGTTGGTTAGGGTGAATTGGCCATGCTAAATTACCCCATAGTGTTCACGGGTGTGTAGGTTAGGGTGAATTGGCCATGCTAAATTGCCCATAGTGTTCAGGGGTGTGTAGGTTAGGGTGAATTGGTCATGTTAAATTACCCATAGTGTTCAGGATGTGTAGGTTAGGGTGAATTGGCCATGTTAAATTACCCATAGTGTTCAGGGATGTGTAGGTTCGGGTGAATTGGCCATGTTAAATTACCCATAGTGTTCAGGGGTGTGTAGGTTAGGGTGAATTGGCCATGCTAAATTACCCACAGTGTTCAGGAGTGTGTAGGTTAGGGTGAATTGGCCATGCTAAATTGCCCCATAGTGTTCAGGGATGTGAAGTTTAGGGTGAATTGGCCATGCTAAATTACCCATAGTGTTCAGGGATGTGCAGGTTAGGGTGAATTGGCCATGCTAAATTACCCCATAGTGTTCAGGGATGTGTAGGTTAAGGTGAATTGGCCATGCTAAATTACCCATAGTGTTCAGGGATGTGCAGGTTAGGGTGAATTGGGCATGCTAAATTACCCATAGTGTTCAGGGATGTGTAGGTTAGGGTGAATTGGCCATGCTAAATTACCCCATAGTGTTCAGGAATGTGTAGGTTAGGGTGAATTAATTGGCCATGCTAAATTACCCAGAGTGTTCAGGGATGTGCAGGTTAGGGTGAATTGGCCATGCTAAATTACCCATAGTGTTCAGGGATGTGTAGGTTAGGGTGAATTGGCCATGCTAAATTACCCCATAGTGTTCAGGGATGTGTAGGTTAGGGTGAATTGGCCATGCTAAATTACCCATAGTGTTCAGGGATGTGCAGGTTAGGGTGAATTGGCCATGCTAAATTACCCATAGTGTTCAGGGATGTGTAGGTTAGGGTGAATTGGCCATGCTAAATTACCCCATAGTGTTCAGGAATGTGTAGGTTAGGGTGAATTAATTGGCCATGCTAAATTACCCAGAGTGTTCAGGGATGTGCAGGTTAGGGTGAATTGGCCATGCTAAATTACCCATAGTGTTCAGGGATGTGTAGGTTAGGGTGAATTGGCCATGCTAAATTACCCATAGTGTTCAGGGATGTGCAGGTTAGGGTGAATTGGCCATGCTAAATTACCCACAGTGTTCAGGGATGTGTAGGTTAGGGTGAATTGACCATGCTAAATTACCCCATAGTGTTCAGGGATGTGCAGGTTAGGGTGAATTGGCCATGCTAAATTACCCCATAGTGTTCAGGGATGTGTAGGTTAGGGTGAATTGGCCATGCTAAATTACCCATAGTGTTCAGGGATGTGTAGGTTAGGGTGAATTGGCCATGCTAAATTACCCCATAGTGTTCAGGGATGTGTAGGTTAGGGTGAATTGGCCATGCTAAATTACCCAGAGTGTTCAGGGATGTGAGGTTAGGGTGAATTGGCCATGCTAAATTACCCCATAGTGTTCAGGGATGTGTAGGTTCGGGTGAATTGGCCATGCTAAATTACCCCATAGTGTTCAGGGATGTGTAGGTTATGGTGAATTGGCCATGCTAAATTACCCAGAGTGTTCAGGGATGTGTAGGTTAGGGTGAATTGGCCATGCTAAATTACCCCATAGTGTTCAGGGATGTGCAGGTTAGGGTGAATTGGCCATGCTAAATTACCCAGAGTGTTCAGGGATGTGTAGGTTCGGGTGAATTGGCCATGCTAAATTACCCATAGTGTTCAGGGGTGTGTAGGTTCGGGTGAATTGGCCATGCTAAATTACCCATAGTGTTCACAAATGTGTAGGTTAGGGTGAATTGGCCATGCTAAATTACCCATAGTGTTCAGGGATGTGAAGATTAGGGTGAATTGGCCATGCTAAATTACCCATAGTGTTCAGGGATGTGTAGGTTAGGGTGAATTGGCCATGCTAAATTACCCCATAGTGTTCAGGGATGTGTAGGTTAGGTTGAATTGGCCATGCTAAATTACCCAGAGTGTTCAGGGATGTGTAGGTTAGGGTGAATTGGCCATGCTAAATTACCCATAGTGTTCAGGGGTGTGTAGGTTAGGGTGAATTGGCCATGCTAAATTACCCATAGTGTTCACAAATGTGTAGGTTAGGGTGAATTGGCCATGCTAAATTACCACATATTGTTCAGGGATGTGTAGGTTAGGGTGAATTGGCCATGGGGAGTGCAGGGTTTCAGAGATAGGGTTGGAGGATGGGTCTGATCGGGTTTCTGTTTGCTGGGTCAGTGTGAGCTCAATGGGCTGAATGATATCGTTCCGCACTGTAGAGATTCTCTGACATCTTGCGACAGTTGTGCCAGAACCAAGGGTCGTGACCTTCAGGTTGGGTGCGTTGACAATGTTGACATGCAGACTGTAACAGAATTCTCACTGTCACTCCATTATCCCCACAAAAAGCTGCTGAGGCTGGGAATTAGTTGGAAGTTTTAAAATTGAGCTAGTTATAGTTGGCTTTGTGGACCAAGGTGTGTAGATGGTGTTAAAGATGGATAGCTGTGATCTAATGGAATGGTGGAACCAACTCAGTAGAAGTGGCCTCCTCCTGTCCTCGCATTGATCTTGGTCGTAACCAACTTTGTGTCCTCTTCAGGAACGCATACCTTACGACAAGTCTGTCAGCAAATCGAAGGGATCTCTGAGGAAGGTCTCCCAGATCCGAATCCGGAAAGGTGTTCCCAAACAAGACACTAATCTTACCCCCATGGGGCTGCCCAAACCCAAGAGGTTAGTGCGATTTATACCAGTGCATCTTATTTTGCTGGCTAATTCACTGATTTCCTGTGGTGATTAATTGAGATCTTCCTGTTTGTAGATTGAAAAAGAAGGAATTCAGCTTGGAGGAGATTTACACTAACCAGAATTATAAGTCGCCATCTGCACACAGGTACGTGACAGAATTGGATGTTGATGTGCAGAGAGCGCGGTCTGGGTTGACCAACAGTGGTTAAAGAAGCTGCTGCGATCCAGTCACCCTGTTTTGGAGCCCTGCATGGTCTGACTGAGATTTTCTGAGCTTGGACTCAGGGTGGTCAAGTCAGCCCAAGGCTGTACCTTGGCTGGTGACTGGAGCTACAGAAGGCTCCCACCAGGGGCCTCTTCTGAGATTGTTTTGGGCGAATGTGGATGGAGATCAATCGCAGATCCATCCAGTTATCAATCTTTGTCATTAACTCTGAATCCATTGCTGTTCCTCAACCAAATTTAAACCTCTTAATATTCCTGGTGTTCTGCTCAATCTCACAAATGAACAACCCCACACCATAACCATCAAAGATCAGCCTTCCACCTTCCCACTTACAGCCCCAGATCCCTCAAACCATTAACTGTGATCAAGTCCCCTCAAGGCTGTTGTTCCTGCTGGCCTGAACTCCAGTTTAACCAAAGGGTATCGACCCATTTCCTCTCTCGCACCAAGCCCCACACTCTCAGTAACCCTATTCCCAGACACGACACTGATGTCTGAATTTGTTCCGTGCATCAAAATTGAAGTACACACCAAAACAGCTCCAGATGCTGTAAATCAGGAACGAGAACAGGAATTGCTGGAAAAGCTCAGCAGGTCAGAGTTAACGTTTCACACCCGGTGACCCTTGCTCAGAATTAAAAATTAAAGTCCTTGTTTCAGATCCCTCCCTCGCCCTGTCTCAGCCGACCTCAGAACTGCCTCCAGTCTGCTCCTGTGCTTTGAACCATTCAGCGTGCACCCACAGAAATCGCCACGCCTACTTTAGAACTTTTCCAAAAGCTGTGATTTTGTTTTTGACAAGTCCTCAGTCGCCTGTCTGAGATTCCCAACAATGACACCCCATCGTTCCCCAGTGTCGGGAATGATACAGGGATTCAGGCACAGTGCAGCTTGCTCAAGTCGCCTGAAAGAACTTTCCCAAACCACTGGGGAGGCCACGTGATTAGACTGACTTACTTAGCTGTCACCTCGAGAGATTCCACTGCACTAACGGCGAAGTGTCAATTCCCTGAAGTTGGTGGCACGGTGGCTCAGTGGTAAGCAATGCTGCCTCACAGCGACAGGAACCTGGGTTCGATTCCAGCTGCAGGCAACTGTCTGTGTGGAGTTGGCACATACTCCCCGTGTCTGCGTGCGTTTCCTCCGGGTGCTCCGGTTTCCTCCATCCAATGTGTGCAGGTCAGGTGGATTGGCCGTGCTAAATCGCTCAGGCCAGCCATGGGAAATGCAGGGCGAGAGGGTTAGGGTATACGGGTAGGATGCTCTTCAGTGCAGTCTCAGTGGGCCAGTTAACCTCTAGCTGCACTGTAGGGATTCTATGACTGCAACGTGTTGTGCACACTCGTTACTTAACTGGTACGTTGAAATGGTTCTCCCGGTGCTGAATGTTCCTTTCCCTCCCCTCGACAGCAAGTATCTGGAGACTATTTTTGAAGAGCCTGTTTTGAAGAAAGGCTCCTTCGTCTGCACCAGTCTCCAAAAACGCAAGCGCCTCTTAGAATTCCAGGACTACACCCTCCCACGCAAGAGACGGGCGCACGCTGGAGTGAAGATTCTGAGCCGGACACGGGGCAGAAAGGCCACCACACGTGACGGGGAGATCGATTCACTACTTGTTCAAAAACTGACCGAACTGGAGGCCTACCTGGACGAAGAGGACTAAAGCCACCGTAAAATGTAGCCATCTGTTCTCGCCTTGCGTTTGCCCCCCACAGTGTCCAGGTCTGTTTACACTACATGCCGGGAGGTCGGCCGGTTACACTCTGTGTACTGCCTTGTTTTCTGGTCACTGGGGAAGAGAATAGTGCCAGGCTCGAAAGCCACTGCATGCGACAATAGAATGGGGGGGGGCGGTTGGAGGAGGTTCAGGTGAGGTGGGGTGTACGGGTCTTTTAAACGGCAACTCCCGCTGCGGGTGAGTGGCGCTGCAAAGCAGGGTCATTCATTGCACGGAGAGTGCGATGCAGGGCTGAACCGAGGTGGGAAAGGACACCTCGTATGCTCACTCACTCGCTTGCCGCCTCGCAAGCGAACAAAGCTGTTGCTGCTCCGACTTTGCACACAGTTTGAATTTACTGTCACGATGGGGAAAAGAGAGGCTCCAACGTAGTGCAGAGAGCGTCTCTTAAAGTGTTTACAAAGATTGCAGATCCTGCAGTGAATCTTCAGAGGGCTGGGCTGGATTCACTGCTCAGTGGAGCACTCCATTCTTGAGTGTTTTCTGGTTGGGATCAGTTTGGGTGGTTGCTGTGTTTGCTTATATATAATATAGTGTACATATATTATATATGAATATATCTCGAAGCAACTTGAGCCTAAAGTGCTAAAAGTGAATATTCCAAAGTAAATATTGAAACACAAATGATTTTTCTGTCTGTCTATGTGTTGCCTAATAAATGAGTGAGTACAAGTTCCACTGACTCATTGGGAAGGGGGGGGCAAACGTCCTGCTTCCTCTTCCAGTGAATAAGGTGTAAGCTTTGTTGTTGCCTGAGGAGGTACCTGTACACACCTTTTTGTCCAAGTTGATTGTGGTTTTTTTTTAAAAAAATAAGTTTTTACACTGGGTGAGTGTTTAATTTGTTGCGGTCATGTATTTGTGATTACTGCGGATTTCACAAGTTGCTGCTGGGTTTTAGCAATGGTTTTCATATTCGGACGCTGGATCATCTTGGCAGTAATTGACATTTTCTTTGCTCCGTTGTAGTAACCAGGTTGGGGAAAAAAGACCTTTCTGAATTAGTTGATTGGTGCATCTCCTCTGTAGGCTGGAACAGTGCAGGGTGCTCCAGGAGCAGGATGGTAAGAATACCGCACCGTATCTCTCACAGGGTGCAGAGATCGCCTCATGAGGGATTTAAGATTTATCTTCAGTTTCTGTTACAGCTCACATAGCAGCTTTCTCACCTCTGAGCTGCCGGGTTGTTGGCTAAAGGTGCTCCCATGAGCCCGGAGCACCTAATCCAGTCCAACACCTCTGATAGAATCACTCGCTGCTGACGATGCTGCGTTACCGATGAGCAGCCCTTTTCCCTCTGGTGTGGATATAGGAGACTCCACTGATGTGAAGAATAGCTGGGAGCTCTCGCACTGGCTGATATTGATCTCTCAACCCTTGGTTTACCTTGCTGCTGTGCTTCTGTGTTCAGTAACATTAATATTATATAACTATAAATGTTGACAATGCTTAAAAGTGCCGGCAAGCTCTATGGGACATTCTGAAAGTGTGAAAGGTACTAAGATAAATGCAACCCCTTTCCTTCCACAGCTCCCCTGAATCAGCACACCTTAATATGAGGGAACTTCAGCAGAGTGCAGCTGTATGCTCTGGTCTGCACAAATGGTTTCAGTTGATGGAAATGTTAGTGAGATCACGCTGATGTCAGGGCATTTGTGTAGATGTACATGGAAGATATGAACGGGGAGCTGGAGGAGGCCATTCGGCCCCTCCAGCCTGTTCTCCATTCAGTAAGGTACTGGCCGACCTGTAACCTCGAATCCACACTCCCATCTCCTGCTGATAACCCCTTGTCCCTGGGTTTAACATGAATCTATCCACCCTGACATTAGAAATATTCAAGGAATCTGTACCCAATGCCTTTTCAAGGAGAAAGTTCTAAAGATGCACAGCATCCAGAGAAAAAGGTTCCTCATCACAGTTCTGAATGATCACCCCCCCCACCCCCCGAATCTTAACCAGTGACCCTGGTTTTTGGATTCTCCCAGAAGAGGACACATCCTCTCCCTTTCCAGCCTGTCAAGATCTTTCATCATCTTGTATGTTTCAATCAAGTCATCTCTTAGAATTCTACAGTACGGGAGGAGGCCTTTCTGCCCATTGTGTCTATACTGGATCCTGAAAGACCTCAGCTAGTCCCATTGTGCAGCCTATCGCTGTAGCCCGTTGCTGTCCTCAACTCAGGGACCCAGGTTCGATTCCCACCTCGGCTGACTGTGTGGAGTTTGCACATTCTCCCCGTGTCTGCGTGGGTTTGCTCCGGGTGCTCTGGTAAATTTGCCCATAGTGTTCAGGGATGTACAGGCTAGGTGGGTTAGCCATTAGAAATACAGGGTTGCAAGGATAGGGTAGGGGGCTGGGTCTGGGTGGGATGCTCTTTGGAGGGTCAGTGTGGACTTGATGGGCCGAATGGCCTGCTTCCACACGAGGGATTCTATGATTCTACTCTATTTCCATAGCCGCTCCCATATTCGGGGACTGTGCACAGCATAAAGAACTTACAATTATGTAGCACCATTCACAGTCTCGACGTCCCGTAGGGTTCTTTTTCCAGTTGCAGTCGCTGTGGTGGGAAGTAGGGCCGCCAGTTTGTACACAGCAAGCTCCGACAATCTGCAAGTTGTCGGCTTCAGTGATGCTGGTTGGCTGAATGTTGCCAGGGCGTCTTGAGAGCTCTCCTGCTTTTCTCTTCTTAAAATGGAATCCTTTACATGCACCAGAGAAGGCAGACAAGGTCCTGGTTCACCGCCGCTGCCAAAAGGTAGTCTATTTGACTCTGTCAGTAACTGATTAATACCCTAATATGGAGGATCATGCAGCAATCTTAAAGACACTGCATTGCCACAAACCAGCTCCACACAGCAAATACCTACTGGGAGTGTTGGCGCCTGACTGGGGAGTATCCAACTGGGATTATGCCCTCACGCCTGCAACGAGTGATTGCGAAGATTCTGCTCCAGTTTGTGGTTGACGGGCAGGAATTTTTAACCATGAGCTACTTTTACCTTTTTTGTACCCCTTCCCTGACTTTTTTTTTTAAAAAACGAGTCCTGTGCTCAAACTGGTGTGTTTCCTCCCTCTCTCGCTGGTAGTTATAAGACCCAACTGGACCAGCCTTCCTTGGGAAGGAGTGAGTGATGCAGTTCAAATAGAATTGGAAGGAATCTGTGCACAACCTCCCAAATTGCTCCCGATGCTGGAGATCACAGCAGGTCAGGCAGCATCTGTGGAGAGAGAGTAAGCTAACGTTTCGAGTCTAGATGACACTTCGTCAGAGGCTGTAGTTGTTGGAACATGGCAGAGACAGCATTGGAAACCTTACCAGGAGGTGTTGGTACCTTCTTGTCTAATTTGGCATTTGATTTCTCCTCCTCCAGCTTGTTGCTATGTGGGCTGGTGTCTGGTCTGCTCAGCACAGAGAAAGGTGAGCTATCAGCTAAACAAAGCTTTCTCTCCCCCCTGGCTGTCCTTTTTAACCACCTGTGAGAGCCTGAGCTGGATAATGGGTAGATGAGGACAATGGGAGCACATTTATTTGATGTATTCTTTCTTTATTTGATGTTTCTGCTTACACATCCAATCCAAACAATCTCTATCTTGTAGTCCACAGAATTGAGGCCTGTTTTTATGTTATCAAATGGACTGATAACAGTAGTTTTACCACACAACAACACTTTTTTTTAGAGAAAACTCAACAGCTCCTGCAAACAGGAATGAGCCACAGACAAAACCTCAAACTTTTATTAAATCTGTAGTTACTTGAATGGTTTTGTTCGCGGGTGTGTGTGCGCGTGTGTGTGTGTGTGTATTGTGTGCACTCTTTTTAAAAAAAAATTTCCTGCAATTTTGCTTTGGAAAAGTACAATGTGAATTTGATCTCCATTTCAAATAAGTTTCAATTAGCAAAACTTCTTTGCTTAATGTGTAGGGAATATGGGTGCAAGCTACTATTTCATTTTGCCTGTATTCTTGAAAGATTACTCCTCTCTTTTCAGTGTCTCTTGTATCTCAGAATGAATTGTGGTATAATCAGTACAATAGCCAAAAGTACCAGGTTTTGGAATAACTCTTCTGCCTAATCACTAGGTTTTTTTGAAAGAAATTAAAAGCTGAAATCTCTGCGGAATCGTACTGTGTATTGTTCACACCTTGCTGTATGGTTTATTGAGAACAGCTCTGCACATGGGCCTTTTTGTAGTGAGGAGCCTGACGTGCAGTCCCGTGGGTGTTGCATAATTGCCAGGAGTGTTCCTCAGAGATGGTCTCTGCACTACCTCATCCAGGCAATCGGTTATAGCCGGTTATTTAACTGGAGCAGGGGGCTGATTGAAGCCCATCCTGCCAAACGCCAGCTCACTTTGTTCTCTCACACTTCTGAATCCCAGTCCACGGCAACATTGGGGGGATGTAAAATCTCCAATGCAACCTGGAGTGAAAATCAGCTAATTTGGCATAGGCTGGGATCAAGTCTGTGATATTGGAGGTGACATAGTTACTCAGTAAAGTCATTGGGGAACCTTTGCTCCCACAAGCCCCTGTGTAACCTGCTCCAGAGAGTGAGAGACTGGATACGATCTTCTATCTCTTTCGACTGCCTTTATAATGCTATTAATGGAGGTTCCAAACTTCAGTTTGACACCAGGAAGCTTATATCTCGAGGATAGTGCTAGTTACTGGGTTGGAATGGTCTCGTCGATCATAATGTTGTCTTGCACTTGACCAGCTTCTAATCCATTATACTGCTTTATTGTAAATGTCATTAACTGGTACCTTTTGAGTACCTGTGATTCACGTGCCCTTTATGTAGACATTATAATAATCGTGTTCCGTTTGAGAGTTGTCTCTGTATATTTTCGATGATACTAATAAAATCTTTTTTTAAAATTGGTTGCCTCCTTGATGTGTAACAGTTTCTTAATCGACGTGTTGGACTGAGTGAGTTAACTTCTGGAAGAGGGGCATTGAAGCCATTTCGCAGGTCACAATACCCTTACCTTCTGAAGACAAGAACTCCCACCAATTACCGGTCTTGTAAAGCTTCTCCTCATTGCCCAGTTTAATGCAGTGAGCTACATTCTTTTCTCTGAAGTGCAGGCTGGAATGCATTGTTTAACCAGCTTTGCACTGGGATCCCGTGACTTCTCTGCACCGTCACCTCTCTGCTCAGTGAATTCTACATTTTCAGCAGATTATGTCATGAGGGGAAAATTGGACGACAAGGAACTCTGTACTGATGATGCAGCCAGAGAGAGAGAGGAATTCCCAACAGCTAGATTATCCAATATTCAGACACTTGGTACTGCTACTGTAGAGGAGCAAAAATTGCAGGGAATGGAAACTAATAATTGAAATGAAGTGGGTAGAAGTTGAATCATTGAAAATTTGACAGGCAGTGGTGGATAAGATTCTTGGCAAGCAATGGGGTGAACTGTGATCGGGGATAGTTGGGAATCTGGATTGGAGGTTACAGTCAGGTAGGCATGATCTTATTAAATGGCAGAGACAAAATCAGCAGCCAAAATCCACAGATGTGCAGGTTAGGGTGAATTGGCCATGCTAAATTACCCATAGTGTTCAGGGATGTGTAGGTTAGGGTAAATTGGCCATGCTAAATTGCCTATAGTGTTCAGGGATGTGTTGGTTAGGGTAAATTGGCCATGCTAAATTGCCCATAGTGTTCAGGGATGTGTAGGTTAGGGTGATTTGGCCATGCTAAATTACCCATAGAGTTCGGGGATGTGAAGGTTCGGGTGAATTGGCCATGCTAAATTACCCATAGTGTTCAGGGATGTGCAGGTTAGGGTGAATTGGCCATGCTAAATTACCCCATAGTGTTCAGGGATGTGTAGGTTCGGGTGAATTGGCCATGCTAAATTACCCATAGTGTTCAGGGATGTGTAGGTTAGGGTGAATTGGCCATGCTAAATTGCCCATAGTGTTCTGGGATGTGTAGGTTAGGGTGAATTGGCCATGCTAAATTACCCATAGAGTTCGGGGATGTGAAGGTTCGGGTGAATTGGCCATGCTAAATTACCCATAGTGTTCAGGGATGTGCAGGTTAGGGTGAATTGGCCATGCTAAATTACCCCATAGTGTTCAGGGATGTGTAGGTTCGGGTGAATTGGCCATGCTAAATTACCCATAGTGTTCAGGGATGTGTAGGTTAGGGTGAATTGGCCATGCTAAATTGCCCATAGTGTTCTGGGATGTGTAGGTTAGGGTGAATTGGCCATGCTAATTTGCTCATAGTGTTCAGAGATGTGTAGGTTAGGGTGAATTGGCCATGCTAAATTACCCCATAGTGTTCAGGGATGTGTAGGTTAGGGTGAATTGGCCATGCTAAATTACCCATAGTGTTCAGGGATGTGTAGATTAGGGTGAATTGGCCATGCTAAATTACCCATAGTGTTCAGGGATGTGAAGGTTAGGGTGAATTAGCCATGCCAAATTTCCCATAGTGTTCAGATTTGTGCAGGTTAGGGTGAATTGGCCATGCTAAATTGCCCATAGTGTTCAGGGATGGGTAGGTTAGGGTGAATTGGCCATGCTAAATTACCCATAGTGTTCAGATTTGTGCAGGTTAGGGTGAATTGGCCATGCTAAATTACCCATAGTGTTCAGGGATGTGTAGGTTCGGGTGAATTGGCCATGCTAAATTACCCATAGTGCTCAGGGATGTGTAGGTTCGGGTGAATTGGCCATGCTAAATTACCCTATAGTTTTCTGGGATGTGTAGGTTAGGGTGAATTGGCCATGCTAAATTCCCTATAGTTTTCAGGGATGTGTAGGTTAGGGTGAATTGGCCATGCTAAATTACCCATAGTGTTCAGGGGTGTGTAGGTTAGGGTGAATTGGCCATGCTAAATTACCCCATAGTGTTCAGGGATGTGTAGGTTAGGGTGAATTAGCCATGCTAAGTTACCCCACAGTGTTCAGGGATGTGTAGGTTAGGGTGAATTGGCCATGCTAAGTTACCCATAGTGTTCAGGGATGTGTAGGTTAGGGTGAATTGGCCATGCTAAATTCCCCATAGTGTTCATGGATGTGTAGGTTAGGGTGAATTGGCCATGCTAAATTACCCATAGTGTTCAGGGATGTGAAGGTTCGGGTGAATTGGCCATGCTAAATTACCCATAGTGTTCAGGGATGTGAAGGTTCGGGTGAATTGGCCATGCTAAATTGCCCCATAGTGTTCAGGGATGTGTAGGTTAGGGTGAATTGGCCATGCTAAATTACCCATAGTGTTCAGGGATGTGAAGATTAGATTTTTAGATTAGATTACATTACAGTGTGGAAACAGGCCCTTCAGCCCAACAAGTCCACACCGACCCGCCGAAGCGCAACCCACCCATACCCCTACATTTACCCCTTACTTAACACTACGGGCAATTTAGCACGGCCAATTCACCTGACCTGCACATCTTTGGACTGTGGGAGGAAACCGGAGCACCCGGAGGAAACCCACGCAGACACGGGGAGAACGTGCAAACTCCACACAGTCAGTCGCCTGAGTCGGGAATTGAACCCGGGTCTCCGGCGCTGTGAGGCAGCAGTGCTAACCACTGTGCCACCATGCCGCCCATAGGTTAGGGTGAATTGGCCATGCTAAATTACCCCATAGTGTTCAGGGATGTGTAGGTTAGGGTGAATTGGCCATGTTAAATTACCCATAGTGTTCAGGGCTGTGTAGGTTAGGGTGAATTGGCCATGCTAAATTACCCATAGTGTTCAGGGATGTGAAGGTTCGGGTGAATTGGCCATGCTAAATTACCCATAGTGTTCTGGGATGTGTAGGTTAGGGTGAATTGGCCATGCTAATTTGCTCATAGTGTTCAGAGATGTGTAGGTTAGGGTGAATTGGCCATGCTAAATTACCCCATAGTGTTCAGGGATGTGAAGGTTCGGGTGAATTGGCCATGCTAAATTACCCATAGTGTTCAGGGATGTGTAGGTTCGGGTGAATTGGCCATGCTAAATTACCCATAGTGCTCAGGGATGTGTAGGTTCGGGTGAATTGGCCATGCTAAATTACCCTATAGTTTTCTGGGATGTGTAGGTTAGGGTGAATTGGCCATGCTAAATTACCCATAGTGTTCAGGGGTGTGTAGGTTAGGGTGAATTGGCCATGCTAAATTACCCATAGTGTTCTGGGATGTGTAGGTTAGGGTGAATTGGCCATGCTAAATTACCCATAGTGTTCTGGGATGTGTAGGTTAGGGTGAATTGGCCATGCTAATTTGCTCATAGTGTTCAGAGATGTGTAGGTTAGGGTGAATTGGCCATGCTAAATTACCCCATAGTGTTCAGGGATGTGAAGGTTCGGGTGAATTGGCCATGCTAAATTACCCCATAGTTTTCAGGGATATGTAGGTTAGGGTGAATTGGCCATGCTAAATTGCCCCATAGTGTTCAGGGATGTGCTGGTTAGGGTGAATTGGCCATGCTAAATTACCCATAGTGTTCAGGGATGTGTAGGTTAGGGTGAATTGGCCATGCTAAATTATCCCATAGTGTTCAGGGATGTGTAGGTTAGGGTGAATTGGCCATGCTAAATTACCCATAGTGTTCAGGGATGTGCAGGTTAGGGTGAATTGGCCATGCTAAATTACCCATAGTGTTCAGGGATGTGCAGGTTAGTGTGAATTGGCCATGCTAAATTACCCATAGTGTTCAGGGATGTGTAGGTTAGGGTGAATTGGCCATGCTAAATTGCCCCATAGTGTTCAGGGATGTGCAGGTTTGGGTGAATTGGCCATGCTAAATTACCCATAGCGTGCAGGGCTCTGCAGGTTAGGGTGAATTGGCCATGCTAAATTGCCCATAGTGTTCAGGGATGTGAAGGTTAGGGTGAAGTGGCCATGCTAAATTGCCCATAGTGTTCAGGGATGTGTAGGTTAGGGTGAAGTGGCCATGCTAAATTACCCCATAGTGTTCAGGGATGTGTAGGTTAGGGTGAAGTGGCCATGCTAAATTGCCCATAGTGTTCAGTGATGTGCAGGTTCGGTGCATTCGTCAGTGGTAAATGTCGGATAGTAGGGTAGAGGAATGGATCTGAGTAGGTTACTCTTCAGAGGGACAATGACACCCTGTTGGGCAGAAAGGCCTGTTTCCACACCGTAGGGGCTCTGATTCTATGAAATTGCCTGTGCCTTGGGTGTGTCACTGCAAGCATTGGTGATTTATGGGAACGTGTACCCTTGGATTAACTTAATTATGTAGCCACCTTCGATGTGGTAAGACGCCCCAAGATATGTTGAGACCAGGGCTGGTGCAGAGCAAAAGGAGGTGTTAGATACTTGGTCAAGGGGTGGCTATGTAAACAGCATCTTCAGTAAGGTGTGGATGAATCAGTTTGGGGAAACCCCATCCCCCAACATCTGGGGCATATTAAAGACACAGCCATAAAACAAAGGCCTGAATTGGTAGAGAGCTGGAAGGTTAGAGGGCTATAAATAGTGAAGCCACCTCGGGATTTGAACACATTACTTGTGCTTGCAGTGTCCTAATCTTCATCAATATCATCGTCGTTAAGTCCTCATGTGACTTATTGAAATTGGCAATTCTATCACCATGAACATTTTCGACCCTTTGTAAAAACTGAAAATAGGCTTTGGGATTGTGTGTTAACCAATTATTAACATAAACCAGGAAGAAGAGCAAATGGCTGCATTTCAGAACATTTCCAACTCATAGATAAACTCTGCATACATTATTTCCCAATACTGGTCAACACAGAAAGACAGGGAACTATTAAAAATGCTGACTCATCCATCATACATTGGTTACTTGCTAAAAATACGGGCTAAACTAAAGTGACATTCAGAATTTTAATAGGAGGCTTGTAGATTTGAGGTGGTGGAGGACCAGGAACTGATACAGAACCATTACAATGACTACAGACATGAGAAGGTTTGGAATATGAGAGCAGCACTCTTGCTCCATTTGATCGCCTTGTAGGTATAACACTGAAATACTCTTGCCCCAACAGAATCTCACTTTTGACGTTTTCAGTCGGCAGGTTTCTAGAAGAAAGATACTCCTTACCAGTGTGTTCATAGAGATGTACAACATGGAAACAGATATCCCAACCCTATAGTTGTTATGGGGGATTTTAACATGCAGGTAGACTGGGAGAATCAGGATGGTATTGGGCCTCAAGAAAGAGACTTTGTGGAGTGCCTCAGAGATGGATTCTTAGAGCAGCTGGTGCTGGAGCCGACCAGAGAGAAGGCAATTCTGGATCTGGTATTGTGTAACGAACCAGAATTGGTCAGGGACCTCGAAGTGAAGGAGCCATTGGGAAGTAGTGACCATAATACAATAAGTTTCAATCTGCAATTTGAGAGGGAGAGGGTACAGTCGGAAGTGACAGTACTTCTATTGAATAAAGGGAACTATGGAGCTATGAGGGAGGAGCTGGCCAAAGTTCAATGGTACAATACCTTAGCAGGGATGACCGTGGAGGAACAATGGCGGATATTTCTGTGTATAATGCAGAAGTTGCAGGATCAGTTCATTCCGAAAAGGAAGAAAGATCCCAGGAGGAGGCATGGGTGGCCGTGGCTGATGAGGGAAGTAAAGAAACATATAAAGTTAAAAGAGAAAAAGTACAACATAGCAAAGATAAGTGTGAAAACTGAGGACTGGGAAGCTTTTAAAGAGCAACAGAGGATTACTAAGAAGGAAATACGCAGAGGAAAAATGAGGTACGAAGGTAAACTGGCCAAGAATATTGAGGATAGTAAAAGCTTTTTTAGGTATGTGCAAGGCAAAAAAATGGTTAGGACAAAAATTGGGCCCTTGAAGACAGAAACAGGGGAATATATTACTAGGAACAAAGAAATGGCAGAGGAATTAAATGGGTACTTCAGATCTGTGTTCACTTGGGAAGACACAAGCAATCTCCCTGAGGTAACAGTGGCTGAAGGACCTGAACTTAAGGGAATTTATATTTGCCAGGATTTGGTGTTGGAGAGACTGTTAGGTCTAAAGGTTGATAAGTCTCCGGGGCCTGATGGTCTGCATCCCAGGGTACTGAAGGAGGTGGCTCGGGAAATCGTGGATGCGTTGGTGATTATTTTCCAGAGTTCAATAGATTCGGGGTCGGTTCCTGAGGATTGGAGGGTGGCTAATGTTATACCACTTTTTAAGAAAGTTGGGCGAGAGAAAGCAGGAAATGATAGACCAGTTAGTCTGACCTCAGTGGTGGGAAAGATGCTGGAGTCTATTATAAAGGATGAAATTACTGCACATCTGGATAGTAGTAACAGGATAGGACAGAGTCAGCATGGATTTATGAAGGGGAAATCATGCTTGACTAATCTTCTTGAATTTTTTGAGGATGTAACTATGAAGTTGGACGAGGGAAATCCAGTAGATGTAGTGTACCTGGACTTCCAGAAAGCTTTTGATAAAGTCCCACACAGGAGGTTAGTGAGTAAAATTGGGGTGCATGGTATTGGGGGCAAAGTACTAGATTGGATTGAAAATTGGTTGGCTAATAGGAAACAAAGGGTAGGGATAAACGGCTCCATTTCGGAATGGCAGGCAGTGACCAGTGGGGTACCACAGGGATCCGTGCTGGGACCGCAGCTTTTTACAATATATGTTAATGATATAGAAGATGGCATCAGCAATAACATTAGCAAATTTGCTGATGATACAAAGCTGGGTGGCAGGGTGAAAAGTGATGATGTTAGGAGATTACAGGGTGACCTGGACAAGTTAGGTGAGTGGGCAGATGCATGCCAGATGTAGTTTAATGTGGATAAATGTATGGTTATCCACTTTGGGAGCAAGAACAGGAAGGCAGACTACTACCACAATGGAATCAATTTATGTAAAGGGGCAGTACAGAGAGATCTGGGTGTTCTTGTACACCAGTCAATGAAGGCAAGCATGTAGGTACAGCAGGTATTGAAGAAGGCTAATAGCATGCTGGCCTTCATAACAAGAGGGATTGAGTATAGAAGCAAAGGGGTTCTTCTGCAGCTGTACAGGGCTCTGGTGAGACCACACCTGGAGTACTGTGTGCAGTTCTGGTCTCCAAATTTGAGGAAAGACATTCTGGCTATTGAGAGAGTGCAGCGTAGGTTCACGAGGTCAATTCCTGGAATGGCGAGATTACCTTACGCTGAAAGACTGAAGCGACTGGGCTTGTATACTCTTGAGTTTCGAAGATTGAGAGGGGATCTGATTGAGACATGTAAGATTATGAAAGGATTGGACACTCTGGCAGTAGGAAACATATTTCCACTGATGGGTGAGTGCCGAACCAGAGGACACAGCTTAAAAATACGGGGTAGACCATTTGGGACAGAGCTCAGGAGAAACTTCTTCACCCAGAGAGTGGTGGCTGTGTGGAATGCTCTGCCCCAGAGGGCAGTGGAGGCCTACTCTCTGGATTCATTTAAGAAGGAGTTGGATAGAGCTCTCAAGGATAGTGGAATCAAGGGTTATGGAGATAAGGCAGGAACAGGACACTGATTTGGAATGATCAGCCATGATTATATTGAATGGCGGTGCAGGCTCGAAGGGCAGAATGGCCTACTCCTGCACCTATTGTCTATTGTCATATCCCTCCAAACTCTTCCTATTCATATACCCATCCAAATGCCTTTTAAATGTTTCAATTGTACCAGCCTCCACCACTTCCTCTGGCAGCTCATTCCATACACGTACCACCCTCTGTGTAAAAAAGTTGATCCTTAGGTCTCTTTTTATCGTCCCCCTCTTGCCCTCAACCTATGCCCTCTAGTTCTGGACTCCCCCTCCCCAGGGAAAGGACTTTGTCTATTTACCCTATTCATGCCCCTCATAATTTTGTAAACCTCTATAAGGTCACCCCTCAGCCTCCGATGCTTCAGGGAAAACAGCCCCAGCCTGTTCAGCCTCTCCCTGTCGCTCAAATCCTCCAACCCTGGCAACATCCTTGTAAATCTTTTCTGAACCCTTTCAAGTTTCGTAACATCTTTCCGATAGGAAGGAGACCAGAATTGCACACAATATTCCAACAGTGGCCTAACCAATGTCCTGTACAGCCGCAACACGACCTCCCAACTCCTGTACTCAATACTCTGACCAAGAAAGGAAAGCATACCAAACGCCTTCTTCACTATCCTATCTACCTGCGACTCCACTTTCAAGGAGCTATGAACCTGCACTCCAAGGTCTCTTTGTTCAGCAACACTCCCTCGGACCTTACCATTAAGTGTATAAGTCCTGCTAAGATTTGCTTTCCCAAAATGTAGCACCTCGCATTTATCTGAATTAAACTCCATCTGCCACTTCTCAGCCCATTGGCCCATCTGATCAAGATCCTGTTGTAATCTGAGGTAACCTTCTTCGCTGTCTACTACACCTCCAATTTTGGTGTCATCTGCAAACTTACTAATTGTACCTTTTATGCTCACATCCAAATCGTTTATGTAAATGATGAAAAGTAGAGGACCCAGCACCAATCCTTGTGGCACTCCACTGGTCACAGGCCTCCAGTCTGAAAAACAACCCTCCACCACCACCCTCTGTCTTCTACCTTTGAGCCAGTTCTGTATCCAAATGGCTACTTCTCCCTGTATTCCATTCTCCCATGGGGAACCTTGTTGAATGCCTTACTGAAGTCCGTATAGATCACATCTACCGCTCTGCCCTCATCAATCCTGTTTGTTACTTCTTCAAAAAACTCAATCAAGTTTGTGAGACATGACTTCCCACACACAAAGCCATGCTGACTATCCCAAATCAGACCTTGCCTTTCCAAATACATGTACATCCTGTCCCTCAGGATTCCCTCCAACAACTTGCCCACCACCGAGGTCAGGCTCACCGGTCTATAGTTCCCTGGCTTGTCTTTATTGCCCTTAAACAGTGGCACCACGTTTGCCAACCTCCAGTCTTCCGGCACCTCACCTGTGACTATCGATGATACAAATATCTCAGCAAGGGGCCCAGCAATCACTTCTCCAGCTTCCCACAGAGTTCTCGGGTACACCTGATCAGGTCCTGGGGATTTGTCCATCTTTATGCATTTCAAGGCATCCAGACTTCCTCCTCTGTATTCTGGACATTTTTCAAGGTGTCACCACCTATTTCCCTACAGTCTATATCTTACATATCCTCTTTCACAGTCAATACTGATGCAAAATACTCGTTTGGTATCTCCATTTTCTGCGATTCCACACGAAGGCCACCTTGCTGATCTTTGAGGGGCCCTATTCTCTCCCTAGTTACCCTTTTGTCAGTCAATATTCCCTGCCATCTCCCCTGAATGATTTGCCGTTATGTTGTGCTTCCTCTGAGTGAACCTTTCGAGAGTGGAAGACTGGAAACTGTCCGTAACACCATTGACAAAGTTGAAAGCCTGAGACAATTGTCTTTTATGTGCGAAGGTTTAACCTTGCCGCGGATGTCTAAATGTTTCCCGGCCCGGTGACAGCAAACGTGTTTTGAAACATTTATTTTCTTTCTCATCTGGAGAGTGAGAAATACAAAGAAACAAGTTTGAAGCAGGTAGGGTCTTTGTGCTTACTGGATTGTTTTATTTGAGTGTATGCTGTGCTAAGTTGAAACTTTATTGCTGGAACAGCACAGCAGGTCAGGCAGCATCCAGGGAACAGGAGATTCGACGTTTCGGGCACAGGCCCTTCTTCAGGAATGAGCAGAGGGCAATGCGAAGGTAACTTGCTGTTGTTGAACAATGGTATACAACTGTATGAGACTGACTGTCGTTGAATTATAATTAAGATATTGCTTAAATTACTTTTTTTATTGACTTGGGATTCTAATTGTTGGCCAGAATTTATGATCCATCACTAATCGCACGTTGACAAAGCACTGGTGATTCACCTAAAACTGCCTACTCACCTCAGCCACTCCAGAGGGCAGTTGAGTTGACCAGATTGTTGTGATTCTGGAGTCACATGTAGACCCAACCCCCTCAAGAGCAGTTATGGATGGACAACAAATGCTGACCGAGTGAGCGATGCTCACTTTCTCGAAAAGATGTTTTAAAAAGAGACTAAGGTGGTAGTTTTTCTCCCCTGCAGAATACTAGTGAACTGAATTGGTTCCATTATTGAGAATGGATTTTAATTCCAGATGCATAAATTATTTGTGACCATAAGTGCTTTAAGAGGTGTATTTTTGTCCTGGTTTAATTCTGTGAAGAGAGGTTGAGACAGAGGCTCAAAGCCAAAGTTCAGAGGAACCTCGATTATCCGAAGGACAGGGGCATACTTCATTCAGTTAATCAAATTCCGGATAATTAAATGCCAGATAACATTGTTTAGCCAAGCATCAGGACCTTGCAATCTTGCGTGATAATCTGGTGTTCAGATACTTGAATGCCAGACAATCAGGTTCCTCTGTATAAGTGGCTTGTGAGGCCTTGGGTTCTTTTTCAAGGTTGAAACAATAGAAGCAGCCTGAATGGGTGGAGTCAAGTTCCCACAAAATCAGGGTTTTGGTTTTCCTTTCAATAGTAGCTGGTGTCTGGATGTGGATGCTCTTATTCCTCTCTCTGTTACAACTAAAAGCTTGGGTTCTCTGTCTCACCTGCAATTCTAGCAGCAGGAAATGTATTTTACTGAATTTGCCTTTGCTAAGGGTGTGTTTATGAGATGTTACTATATTGAAACAGTTAATTAGTAGTTTATTATTTTAAGTATTTTGTAGGAGTTACAGTTAAGCCAGTTCTTTTTTTTAAAAACTTTGTCTGTATTGTAACTACAGTGGATGGATAAGGCGTGTTTTGCTTATAGCCTGATAGTTTGACCAATCAGACTGCATCTTGAATGCAACATCTGGCACTTGCCTTCAAAATAGTCAGGATTCAGGCTATTCCCTTGAGATGTTTTGAGGAGGTTTGATCCGGTCCATAACACCAGTATTTATATCTCCCTAGTGATTTGAACTTGTGTCTCTGAAGGTAGTCACAGGTTTTAGACGAGAACTTCAGTGACAGAACCAGGATGCAACTTCTCTCTTAATTTCTCTGAAACACATTAATTTTGAAGAGCAAATGTTATCGGAAAACTTCTCAGGAGCGTTCATCCAACTGATTGTGCTGCTGTTTTTCTTGGTGCCAGTCTTAGGTGTTGTTTATATCCCATTTCACACAAAGAAATCCTTGGATTTATGTGGCACCTCATCAAGTCTCCCAGCACTGCACACTAGTTACTTTGGAAATACAGGCACCTTTCTGAGTACGGACAACATTTAGTCTGCACAGGAGATTCTATAAACAGCACTCAGTGAGCGCACGGTTACTGTCATCCTTTTGAAACATACGCTGACAGGATTCCATTCAAATGGTGCTTGCAGGTTTCTTAACATGAGCAACATCTTATCCTGAGGTGGAGATGCCAGTGTTGGACTAACACCTCTCCATCCCGACTCCCTCTCCATCCCGATCCCCCTCCATCCCGATCCCCCTCCATCCCGATCTCACTCTCCATCCCGATCCCACTCTCCATCCCGATCCCCCTCTCCATCCCGATCCTGATCCCCCTCTCCATCCCGAACCCCTCTCCATCCCGATCCCTCTCTCCACACCGATTCCCTCTCCATCCCGATCCCCTCTCCATCCCGATCCGGATTCCCTCTCCATCCCGATCCCCCTCTCCATCCCGAACCGCTCAATTCCGATCCCCCTCCATCCCGAACCTTGGCTCAAGTTGAGCTGGGGTCCACACTGCCAGCATTGCAGGTCAACGTTGAGGGAAGATTTGCCTCAACACTTTGTACCAGGGCAATCAACTCTGTTAAGAAGAACATTACAGTTGTCCAATGGTCAAGGTCTGTATGGCAGACAGGTAGGCATCCAGGATGTTGTCAGCAGAGCAAAGAAAAGAACAAAGAGTGTGACAGCACAGGAACAGGCCCTTCGGCCCTCCAAGCCTGTGCCGATCCAGATCCTCTGTCTAAACCCGTCGCCTGTTTTCTAAGGATCTGTATCCCTCTGCTCTCTGGCTGTTCATGTATCTGTCTCGATACATCTTAAATGATGCTATCATGCCCGCCTCTATCACCTCCGCTGGCAACGCATTTCAGGCCCCCACCACCCTCTGCGTAAAGACCTTTCCACGCATATCTACCTTAAACTATTCCCCTCTCACCTTGAACTCGTGACCCCTAGTAATGGACATTGACCCAGAGATATGAGAATCTTGCTACCAGCACAGATGAGATCAGGATCTGCAGAGTGGATGGACAAACTGACCACAGCACTGTGGTGCAGAAACTGGCAAGAGTGTAAAGGGATGTGGTCATGATAAAGGACAGTAAAGTCATAGAGCATGGGAATTTCAAAGGTTGTGTGGTCTGTCCACTGGAAGGGTTAAGACCATTGCTTTGTGGCTGGAGATGAATTTTGAGTGGGAGGGGAAAGATCCATTTGTTGTGGTGCACTTGGGAACCAACCCACACACAAATTAAGGAACGATGTTCTGCCGAGAGAGAGTTTGAGGAATTGGAGCCTAATTTAAAATGTTGATCCCCAAAGGTAACGCTCTCTGGGTTGATAATTCAGCCATGGTAGTAGTGAGTGCTGGGTGCTAGCTGCAGTTGCCCAGAGTGTTTGTGTGTGGCCCAGAACAATGGCAACAGTATGAGTTTGATTCCCGGTCTAGCTAAGGTAGGCTTGGGCCGTGGCTCCTCACCATACCCTGAGAATGGAAGCCATTGGTCATCCAAAACTGACAAAACATGACAAGACGAATTGGCCCAGGACGAAATTTCAGTCACTGAGCCAAGGGCAGATCTCACATAATGAAACATCTAAACAACTAGCATGGGGTCAAGTAGGTTTGAGAACTACGTGTTTGTAGGAGGAGTTTTAATTCATGGGAAACTGGCACCAGTGCCGGAGATGAATTCCATTTGATCCAGGAAGGGAGCGGTTTAGAGATCTAAAGAGAGAAGTTAAAACAATAAAGCAGTGGTTTCACTCAAGTGGGTGGCACGGTGGCACGGTGGCTCAGTGGTTAGCACTACTGCCTCACAGCGCCAGGGACTCGGGTTTGATTCCACCTTTAGGTGACTGTCTGTGTGGACTTTGCACATTCTCCCCGCGTCTGTGTGGGTTTCCTCGCACAATCCAAAGATGTGCAGGTTAGGTGGATTGGCCATGGTAAATTGCTCATGGTATCCAGGAATGTGTAGGCTAGGTGGGCTAGCCATGGGAAATGTAGGGTTATAGGACAGGAGGCTGGGACTGGGTGAGATGCTCTTTGGAGGGTTAGTGTGGGCTTGATGGGCCGAATGGCCTGATTCCACACTGTGTGGATTCTATTTTTAACAGTATGAGCACATCAATACACAAGGTCCATGCAAAGAAAGAGATAAAATTGAAGACTCTGAATACATGAAGATGAGCTGAAGGAACAAAAAGAAAATATTTAAAATCTAATCTCTGTTAGAGAAGTATAGTTATAGAGTGACCAAGTTTAAGAAAGAGATGTTCCAGATTACTCAACATTTCAAAAAGAGAGATGTAACGATAAAGGAGGAGGAGTAAACGTGATAGTACAGGAATGTGTTATTGAGAAAGAATCTTGGCTCAGAGAATCCAGAGCTAGAATCCATATGATTTGAGATTAGGAACAGGAGGAGACAGAAAACACTGGGGGCAGTATTTTACAACCTTGTAATAATAGTTACACCATTGGCAGAACATTAAGCAAGCAATACTTAGAGCTTGTAAGAAACGCAATGAAATAATCACAGGAGACATTAATCCTCACACAGATGAACCCAATCAACTCTGCAAAGGTAATTGGGAAGACGAATTTTTAGAATCCTTTTGTGACATTTTGCTGGAACAAATAGATTCTGGAGTCAACAAGGAAAATCCATTTTAGGCCTAATATTAGATTAGATTCCCTACAGTGTGCAAACAGACCCTTCGGCCCAACAAGTCCACACCGACCCGCCGAAGAGCATTCCCCTATATTTACCCCTGACTAATGCACCTAACACTGGAGCAATTTAGCATGGCCAATTCACCTGACCTGCGCATCTTTGGACTGTGGGAGGAAACCGGAGCAAACCCACGCAGACACGGGGAGAACATGCAAACTCCACACAGACAGTTGCCCGCGGTGGGAATTGAACCTGGGTCCCTGGCACTATGAGGCAGCAGTGCTAACCACTGAGCTACCGTGCTGCCCAATATTGTATAAATAAATGTGCAGTTTTAATGAGCCGTCTCAATTTAAAATAGCCTCCCGGAGAAATTGATCATCATGTAATTGAATTCTATATTAAATAAGAAAGTGACATTCTTCTTTAAAATAAGCATCTTAAGTTTAAGAACCTCAGTGAAGTAAGTATATTTGGGGAGAAGTGATTAAGGTTGTCTTGGTGAACAGACTGATAGGTGACGTTGTAAATGAACAGTGGGAAACATTTAAAGGAAGAATTCAAAATGTATCACAAGAATATATTCCACTGAAGACAAACGGAGGAATACTCATCTGTGACTAAGTAAGGAAGATAAAGATGGTGTTAAGATTTCTTTTTTTAAAAACGAGGTTCAAAATTTTGTATATCTGAGGATTAGGGGAGTTTCAGAAACCAAAGAAGTATGGACAAAAATGTGGTAAAAGAGGGAAAAATTAAGTGAGAACAAATTAGTCCTGAGTTCTTAGAAGTGTATAGAAAAGAAGTGAATAGATAAAGTAAACATTAGGCCCAGAGATGTTAGAAACTACCATGGTGAATGAGGAAATTAAAATTCTAGGGTTATGGAGGGTTCCGAGAGAGAAAATGGAGTTGAGGCAGCTGATTACCTATAATCGTATTGAATGGTGGATCATGATTGGGAACTTTGGGCAGCACAGTGGCTCAGTGGTTAGCATTGCTGTGTCACAATGCCAAGGGCCCAGGTTTGATTCCAACCTTGGGTGTCCGTCGGTGTGGAGTTTGCACATTCTCCCAGTGTCTGTGTAGATTTCCTTTGGTGCTCTGGTTTCCTCCTACAGTCCAAAGATGTGTGAGGTAGTTGGATTGGCCATGCTAAACTGCCCATAGTGTCCAGCGATATATAAACTGTGTGGGTTAGCCATGGAAAATGCAGGATTACAGAGATAGGTTGGGTCACTCTTTGGCGGGGGGGGAGGGGTGGGGTAGGTGTGGACTTGATGGCCTACTTCTATGATTGGTGGCCTTAGTCTACCATTACTTTTTACATTGTTAGAGCCAACCCGACAATTTTTCCCCTGCCCTGGCTGAAACATTTTATCCTGATTTCTTTTGCACTTCTTGATTAGATTAGATTCCCTACATTGTGGAAACAGGCCCTTCAGCCCAACAAGTCCACACCAACCCTCAAAAGAGTGACCCATCCCCCTACGTTTATCCCTGACTAATGCACCCAACACTATGGGAAATTTAGCATGGCCAATTCATCTAACATGCACATCTTTGGATTGTGGGAGGAAACCCATGCATTCACAGGGGGAGTGTGCAAACTCCACACAGACAGCCACCCAAGATGGGATTTGAAGCCAAGTCCCTGGCGCTGTGAGGCAGCAGTGCTAACCACTGAGACACCGTGCTACCCATTCCTTTATCTTTCTCCGGCCTCTCAGAAGGTCCATACAATAAATAATCCTTATTTTCGACAGTTTTAACTCTTGACAGTCTTGGCCCAGCTATCTGTCAAAGCTCCCACCAGCTCAACACACACCAGGAATCTAGCCTGGGACTTTACTGGTTTATTTACTTCAGTTCAAGTCAAGTCATTTGACTTCATCAATAGAACCGTTGATTGTTAGGCTGTGATTGTACTCCATTAATACTAAGACTCATATATGGATTTTCAACCAATGTTCCAATGTGATGAAACAAGAATGCTAATAATCACATGTAAAGTTAATGTTTAACTATATTAAATTGGGCCTTCATCTTAGGGGTTTATACAATACATTGTAAATGGGCCTCCACACTGTGTTTCCCTCTCTGGCATCTTTCAACCATGTGCTTCAATATACAAGGTGCTTGTGAACAACTACTGCATCAAAGCCCCCATCAAACATCCTCAGACTGCAGCAGTCATGAGGCGGTGGGCTGGACAAGTCCTATTTTCAGGCCTAATGTCAGGGTAAGACTGAATATTTGGCCTGGTATTATATTCCACAATACATGCAGTTGTGAAAGTTGTAGAAAATAATTTTGTTTCTGTTCTGCAAGTGCAAGTGGTGCTGGAGTTTTGATTTAATTTGCTTACAAGACGTTGGCGTTGCTGGTTAGACCAATTGTTGCCTAACTCTTGAGAAGGAGGATGTGAGCTGCCTTCTTGAACCGCTGCAATCCATGTGCTGTCGGTTGACCCACAACTCCTTTTGAGAGTGAGCTCCAGGATTTTAGATCCAGTTACAGCGGAGGAATGCTGATTGATTTCCAAGCCAGGATAGTGAGTGTTCCCATCCATCTGCTGCAGTTGTCCTCCTAGATGGTAGTGGTCATGCGTTTGGAAGGTGCTGTCTGAGGATCTTTGGTGAATTTCTGCAGAACGTCTTGTAGTTGACACATACTGCTGCTGCTGAGAGTCAGTGATGGAGCGAGTGGATGTTTGTGGGTGATAGTAAGCTCCCTCAATGTTGCTGGAGCTGCACTCATCCAGGCAAGTGGGGAGTATTCCATCACACTCCTGACTTGTGCCTTGGTGATGGTGGACAGGCTTTGGGGAGTCAGGAGGTGAATTACTCACTGCAGGATTCAAAGCCTCTGACCTACTCTTGTAGCCACAGTTCTCATATGGCTAATCCAGTTCAGTTTCTGGTTCATAGTAACCCTCAGGATGTTGATAGTGGGGGGATTCAGCAATGGCAATGCCATTGTATGTCAAGGGACGATGGTCAGATTCTCTCTTGTTGGAACCAACCATTACCAGGCACTTCAGTGGCACAAATGTTGTCACGTCTCAGACCAGGCATGGATATTGTGCAGATGTAGTTGTATTTGGATGCAGATTACTTCAGCATCTGATGAAACTTTGCAATCATCGGCAAACATCCTCACTTCTTACCTGATAGAGGGAAGGTCATTGAAGAAACAACTGAAGATGATTGGGCTTAGGACATTACCCTGAGGCACTAGGGCTCTTATGGCACAGTGTTCGTGTCCTTGTTGCTGAGCCTGGAGACCTGGATTCAAGTCCAACCTGCCCCAGAGGTGGGTCATAATATATCTGAACTGGTTGATTAGAAAACGTCTATTCTGAAATGCCCTGCAGTTGAGATGACTGACCTCCAACAACAACAGCCATCTTCCTGTGTGCCAGGTATGAGGCTGTCTATGTGTGGAAGCGTAGGAGATGGGTGAGATACTAAACAAATATTTTGCTGTGGAGAAGGATGTGGAAGCTAAGGAACTTAGGGGAAATAAATAGTGACTTATTGAAAAGTGTCCATATTACAAAAGAAGCCAGATAAATCTTCGGGACCTGATCAGGTGTACCCTCGAACTCTGTGGGAAGCTGGGGAAGTGATTGCTGGACCCCTTGCTAAGATATTTATATCATTAACAGCCACAAGTGAGATGCCAGAAGACTGGAGTTTGGCTAATGTGATGCCATTATTTAAGAAAGGCGATAAGGAAAAGCCAGGGAACTTTAGACGAGTGAGCCTGATGTCAGTGGTGGACAAGTTGTTGGAGAGGATTCTGAGGGACAGGATATACATGTATTTTGAAAGGCAAAGACTGACTAGGGATAGTCATCATGGCTTTGTGCGTGGGAAATTGATTGTGTTTTTTTTGTAGTGACAATGGTGGACGTTATCTGTATGAACTTCAGTAAGGCATTAAATAAGGTTCCACATGATACACTGGTTAGCAAGGTTAGATCTCATGAAATCCAGGCAGAGCTAACCAATTAGATACGCAATTGGCTTGAGAGTAGAAGACAGAAAGTATTGGTAGAGGGTTGCTTTTTTTGGCTGGAGGCCTGTGATCAATGGTGGGTCCACTGCCTTTTGTCATTTGTATTAAATGAGTTGGATGTGAATGTTAGGAGGTAAGCTTAGTAAGTGTGCAGATGGCACCACAATTGGTGCTGTAGTGGACAGTGAAGAAGGTTGTTTCAGCGAAAAATGGGACCTTGATCAGATGGGCCAGAGGGCCGAGAAGTGGCAGATGGAGTTTAATTTAGATAAATGTGAGGCACTGCATTTTGGAAAGGCAAATCAGTTCAGGACTTAGACGTTTAATGGTAAGGTCCTGATGAAGATTTCTGAACAAAGAGACCTTGGATGCAGGTTCATAGTTCCTTAAAAGTGAAGTCAGGGGTAGACAGGGTGATGAAGAAGGCACTCGGCACGCTTCCCTTCATTGGTCAGTGCACTGAGTATAAGTGCTGGGCGTTATTTTTGCGGCTGTACAGGACATTGGTGAGGCCATTTTTAGAATACTGTGTTCATTTCTGGTCTCCCTGCGATAGGAAACATGTTGTTAAATTTGAGAGGGTGCAGAAAAGATTTACAAGGTGTTGCTAGTGTCAGAGGGTTTGAGCTTTCGGAAGAGGCTGAATAGGCTGGGGCTGTTTTCCCTGGAGCGTCGGAGGCTGAGGGGTGACCTTATCGAGGTTTATAAAATTATGAGCGGCATGGATAGGGCAAATAGATAAGGTCTTTACCCCAGGGGTCGGGGAGTCCAAAACCAGAGGGCATAGGTTAAAGGTGAGAGGGAAAAGATTTAAAAGGGTCGTGCAGGGCAATTTATTCACCCAGAGGGTGGTGCGTGTATGGACTGTGCTGCCAGAGAAAGTGGTGGAGGCTGGTACAATTACAGCATTTAAACAGCATCTGGATGAGTATGTGAACAGGAAGGATTTAGAGATATATGGGTCAAGTGCTGGCAAATGGGATTAGATCAATTTAGGAAAGTTGGTTGGGATGGACCAGTTGGACTGAAGGGTCTGTTTCCATGCTGTATAACTTTATGACTCCAACCAGCGAAGACGTTTCCTCCTGTTTCTCTCTGACTGCAGTTGTGCTAAGGCTCCTTGTTGTCACACCCAGTTAAATGCGGCCTTGAGTTGTTGAACTGTCCACAACCAACAATTTCCATTTTTAAAATGATTCACAGATTTTAACTCCAGAATCTTCCTGTGTTTATTAGGGCAACAATGTGAGAGCAGCAATGGGAATGCAGCTTTGTGCAGCGTGTAAAGCCAGTGGTAACAATCCATTTGACAAGTCCCTAATTTTACTCGGGTTGAAATTATTGGAGAGAGATGTCGCACATGCTTCCAACTTGCTGTCATTGGTTTATCACAAGCTCAAGAAATTGAGTTAACAGTGTGAGGAGCTTGGTAATGCAAGCAGCAGCCTATTTCCTCAGGTGATTCTGTGTCCTATACAGGGCAGAGCTCAGCAACATCAGCTTAAACATAATCATTCCGAATAATCCCTGGAACGGGACAAAGTGGCCTGTGTGGATGGGCTTCCTTCTCACATTCCCCGATTGGATGGATTGCTGTGAACATGTATCATAGTCATTGTAACAGACCATAGCTAAGTGAAACACAGGTTAGAGATGGACTGTAACACTATCTCCGAGGAGAAAGTGAGGTCTGCAGATGCTGGAGATCAAAGTTGAAACTTTATTGCTGGAACAGCACAGCAGGTCAGGCAGCATCCAGGGATTCCTGAAGAAGGGCCTGTGCCCGAAACGTCGAGTCTCCTGTTCCCTGGATGCTGCCTGACCTGCTGTGCTGTTCCAGCAATAAAGTTTCAACTGTAACACTATCTCCCCAAGCTGTGAGATCAGTGAATAGAGACACGATTCTGTTAGAATGGGTTTCATGAAACACAGTTAACATTTTTTAATTTGACATTGATTTCATTTGTATTTAGCAGAACATTTTTGCGTGGATTCCTGCCTGCTGTCTTGACAAAATGTGGGTATCAGCTTGATTTTGAGGATTGGGTTAATTCCAGCGCCAAACTCACTGAACACTGAAACTGCTCAGTAAGCTGCCAGGGACCATCTTGATTGTTCAATGCCAAAATCACTGCCCAAGCCTTAACACATGCACTTTCGACAGCACTGAAGGTTCTTGTGGTACAGTGGTAGTGCCCCTACCCTGGTCTAGAAGGTCTCAGTTCAAGTCCTAACTGAACAGGTTGATTGAAAAAAAAAACTTTAAAAATAGCAGAAGAATCTGACTTAGCAGTTTTCCCAATGCTTTAAATCGAGTGTAGGGAGGAAGTTAATTCCAAAGGGAAGGTCACAATCTGCATCATTCCATGTCGTCAGGGTATCGGTTGGAGTTTCAGACTTGCAAAGTGCTGCAGGCGTTCTGTGTGCAGAATTCAAGGATTTCTGTTGAATAACAAGTACAGGAATTCTCAATGAGCTTTTCTCAATGCTGTAATGTTTGCTGCACTCCCTTCCTAACCTGCAATCTTCTTCCTGACCTCTCCACCCCACCCCCACTCCGGCCTATCACCCTCACCTTAACCTCCTTCCACCTGTCGCATTTCCAACGCCTCTCCCCCAAGTCCCTCCTCCCTACCTTTTATCTTAGCCTGCTTGGCACATTCTCCTCATTCCTGAAGAAGGGCTCATGCCCGGAACGTCGATTCTCCTGTTCCTTGGATGCTGCCTGACCTGCTGCGCTTTTCCAGCAACACATTTTCAGCTCTGCACTTCCTATATTGCCATGTATGCATCAAGATAAGGGAAAGGATTACCTGATTCCGTGCAACTGAAAACGGATTCTGCCAGATTAGAGAATTCTTCACCCAAAATGCTCATGTAGTCAAGGTGGGTCGCATGAGCCAAACATTTTGTGGAGTCTTTGAAAAGCAGGTCCTTTTCCCCGTATTTACGGGACTGGAAAAGCTGAAACTGGGAGTCTGAGCTCACCCCGAAATGGTCCTGTTAATTGAAAAGTAGACCATGAAGTCATGTTTCAAAATGGAAAGAATTAATGTAATACACTAGGCCAGCATGGTGCCCACAGGCTTTGTATGCAGCATGGTGCCCACAGGCTCTGTACGCAGCATGGTGCCCACAGGCTCTGTACGCAGCATGGTGCCCCCAAGTTCTGTACACAGCATGGTACCCACAGGCTCTGTACGCAGCATGGTGCCCACAGGCTTTGTACACAGCATGGTGCCCACAGGCTCTGTACCCAGAATGGTGCCCATAGGCTCTGTACACAACATGGTGCCCACAGGCTCTGTATGCAGCATGGTGCCCACAGGCTCTGTACACATCATGGTGCCCACAGGTTCTGTACGCAGCATGGTACCCATAGGCTCTGTACACAGCATGGTGCCCACAGGCTTTGTACACAGCATGGTGCCCACAGGCTCTCTACACAGCATGGTGCCCACAGGCTCTGTACGCAGCATGGTGCCCACAGGTTCTGTACGCAGTATGGTGCCCACAGGCTCTGTACACAGCATGGTGCCCACAGGTTCTGTACGCAGCATGGTGCCCACAGGTTCTGTACGCAGCATGGTGCCCACAGGCTCTGTACGTCACAGCAAAAGATTTCCTACCATTTACCTCAAGTCTGTCATCATCTTCAGTGTTATTCTCATGAAATATCCTACCCCTGATTTCCTAGTGATGCCTTATGACTCAAGAGTTCCAAGGGGCTTAAAGCCTGGAGTACCATAATTCTTAATTTCCCTCAGTGCTAACTTAAAGGCCCATTTCAGGGTCAATGTGCGCTGTGCAGCACAGAGGGAATAGAGCTGCCTTTCGCTGTGTGTCCTGTCATATTCCCCGATCCAATGAAACTCCACGGGAAATTCACTGAGATTTTAAGAGCACAAACTGTTAAATGTTTTGCACACACATTTTTTCAGGAACCAGATACAGGTCATTCTGCGAGAATGTGCATTTCATCGGTGCAAATTGACTGTAATGCAAATGACAAATTATGGAAATTATTTGGATAATGCAAACTTTCTACAGAATCGGTATAGTGATTTTCCATTCGTGATTTTATACAGTGTGATTTTCTATTGCAGTTTCCACAGCGCCATTTTCTCTAACATGAAGTTGCTGAGGAACGCAACTACAGTGTTATAGCAGAACAACCTGCATAATTTTATAAAACATTGTCTTTAAATGGGAGAACAGAATAGGCCATCTAGTGGAGCTGTAATCAGGACGGGTCTGAACAACAGAATGGCGTGCAATATACCCACCGAGGGCTAACAGTGAGTCTGAGCACTCAGCTTTAATAGGCACATCTTCTCGTGTTAACCTCACTCCTGTTTTCCTCTCCCTGATTCATCAAAAGATTTTGGTTTGGTCAACTCGATGTGGTCTTGTGAACCCATTCCCCGATCTTCAAAGGTGACTTCTCCGAATCTCAAAACAAACTCGCAGAGGAATCCACCAGTGAAGAATTTCCAGTTATCCAAGGTGCTGTGAGCCCCCCTTCCTCAAAGGGCCTCAGAAAGCTCTCCAAAGGCCTGGGTTTAGCTGCTACTAGAATATCAAAGATGACTGGTCAAGTCCTGGCTAATGGTTCCGGAAATGAACGACTTCAGCTATGAAGGTGGGTTGGAGAAATTGGAACTTTTCTAGGAGATGGAAAGGTTGGAGGACACTTGATAGAAGTCTTCAAAATCATGGGGGGTCTGTACAGAGTACATAGGGAGAAGCTGTTCCTGCTCACAAAAGTGCAGAAAACTAAAGGGCATAGATTGAAAGTGCTGTGCCAACAAAAAAGGTTTTCAGATGGCAAATGGTTCGATTCTAGAATGCCCTGTGGGGTAGTGTAGTAGTGGGGGGATTCAAGTGAGATATTCAAGAGGGCAAGGATACAAACAATGTGCAAGGACTTAGGCAAAAGGCAGGAGAATGGCTCAATTGGAGAGTCAATGTTAACATGATGGGCTGAATGGCCACCTTCTACACCATAATAATCCTTTGATGCTGTGACTGCCATATTTTCACCAGCAGACTCATGCATAGACCATTGATGAGCTGATTGCTCCCAGGACCTTTATGGTATGAATTATAATATGGTGGCTCAGTGGTGAGCACTGCTGCTTCACATTGCCAGGGATCCAGGTTCGATTCCACATTCAGGCCATTGTGTGTGGAGTTTGTACATTCTCCCCATGTCTGCATGGGTTTCCTCCGGGTGCTCTGGTTTCCTCCCACAATCCAAAAATGCGCAGGTTAGGTGAATTGGCCGTGCCGAATTCCCATAGTAGGCAAAAGTGAGAACTGCAGATGCTGGAAATCAAAGTCTTGGTTAGAGTGGTGCTGGAAAAGCACAGCAGGTCAGGCAGCGTCCGGGGAGCAGGAAAATTGACGTTTCAGGGGCTTTTGTCCAAAACGTCGATTTTCCTGCTCCTTGGAAATTGCCCATAGTGTCCAGGGATGTGCAGGCTTGGTGGATTAGCCTTGGAAATATGGAGTTAGGGTAGTGGGGTGGGTCTGGGTAGGATACTTTTCAGAGGGTCGGTGTGGACTCAATGGGCTGAGGGATTGAAGGCATTCCATAAATTACTGCAAAACCTGAAGGTTCCCAGTGATGGGATTATCCATCCAGGAATAACTCATGGGCCCTGGTCAATTGTCAACATTTGAGTACTGTCGACATTTTTGGTGAAGGTATGATGCTTGGAAATCTGCTGTGCAGTCAAATTGCAGTCAGATACCACCCACTTACTTTGCTGACCAAGGAAGGTGGCACACTGCTCACAGGAACAAAAATATGTTCATGCAACAGAAATGGAAAATACTAGAAAAACTCAACATACTCTTGGTCAGGCCTTGGGTATGGCGGTATTTCCAGCGTTTTCTATTGGAATTTGGTTCATGGAAATCTGTTCTCATCCTTCAACTCTGCCATGTGTCTAGCAGAGCTTTAACATTACTGAGTGGGCAGGTAGTGTCTCAGTTTAACAATGTTTATTGAAATGCAGCACTCCCTCTGTCTGCTATTTAGCTTCTCTCTGAGAGGATGAAAGTATTAGCTCAGCTTCAGCTTGGAAATCACTGGTATTGCTATTAATTGGAATTGTCTTATCATTCCTTGTGGAGATTTATTCCATCTATTTCAGGATATTGTGCCCTGGCGATAGCATTGTGGCTGAGGGTGAGCTGCAATTAGAATTTGATTCCACTCTAAGCAGAAACCTTGTCCTTGCTGTATCCCATCTGCTGGTCTGTAGCAGCTCCTGATCCACAGGGGTGAGTCAAACAGCAATTTCTCAGTTTGTGCTGAGCAAGCCATTGGAGACAAGGCAATTGCTGCCAAGGTTGGGACAAAGAGGAGAAGCCGGCATAAGGAAATCAAGGAATGAAGTTACATTTTCTGCACTAGGGTGAGGTGTGCTGTGATTTCTACATATCTCCCTGCCCCTTGGTGTCCTGATATTTTTGATTTGAACCTTTCAAATATGAGCCTATTTCTTTTCTCCACAACGTTGGTAGGCGCTGCGTGAGTAATACACACCACTGAAAAAGGCACAGACCTGTGACTTCATCAGGAAGTCGTAGATTTTGGTGACAATGACCGACCTAGTCATCACGATGTTTGGAGGGATGGAGCCCAGGTTGCACCTCTCCCACTCAGTGACTGGAGCACGTTCACCACCCGGACACAGCAACTCAAAGTGGTCAGGACTCCAACCATCAGCCCATTCACTCAGACCTGCACAAGGGATAGTCAGTGGAGCTCATGAGTGTCTTCAGTTGATATGGTTTCCTTTCAAGATCTCAGAAAACATTAAAGTGTTACAAATCGGTGTGCAATTTCTTGTGAACACATTAACCAATCCACTTCACGCTGAATCTCAGCCTGCCGTGTCAGTTTACTGATGTCCTGTAGGGCATGAAATCTGGTGTCCTTATCTAATCTGGCCACCGTGTGACTTCGGACCTACAGCAATGTAGTTAAGCCCAACTCTATCCCTCCAAGGTGGTCTGGCAAACAGTTCATTCAGATCAAAACACTACAGCAAAGTCAAATATTAGAAATCATGGACTTGCCATCTGGGCAAGGGCACCAGGAATGACAAAATAATGCCATGCTCAGTTCATGCTTTGTAGTCCTCCTAATGACACCTGGGAAGTTGTGGTGAAGTTGTCCCACTGGTAAAGCAATAACCTGAGCCTTCCCAACTCATTCTCTCCAGCCAATACCCCTTCATCACCTTTCCTGACTGTCCTGTCCCACCAGTAGGACTGACCCACCAAAAGTAACCCGGTTCAGTTGCACACATAGAAGCATCGAAGATGAGAACAGGAGTAGGACATTCGGCCCCTACACATCATTTAGAGTCATAGGGGGAACAGGGAAACAGACCCTTCACTCCAATCCGGTAAAAACAAGGACTGCAGATGCTGGAAACCAGAGTCTAGATTAGAGTCGTGCTGGAAAAGCACAGCAGGTCAGGCAGCACCTGGGGAGCAGGAAAATCAACGTTTTGGGCAAAAGCCCTTCATCAGGAATAGAGGCCCCTTCAGTCCAACCCGTCCATGCCGACCAGATATCCCAATCTAGTCCCACCTACCAGCACCTGACCGTATCCCTCCAAACCCTTCCTATTCATACACCCATCCAAATGCCTTTTAAATGATGCAATTGGGGGATCCAAGATGGCGGCGACCCAGCAAGTCTGAGTCTACAGTGCTCCTCCCAAGACTTGGGCAAAGTGGGCCACCCGCCTCCACCACACTCACCAAATCATTTAAGATAGTTTTTACTTAATGTAATTAGTTGCTCAGTACTGAATTTAAACAGTCTAGTCTCCTGTAAAAATGACTAAAGGGAAGGGAGCCCGCAGTTCTCAGCAAGCAGGAACCCCTCCCCCACCGTCTCCAGCTGCAGCAGAGGCACCCACAGCCACCCCGGGGGACTTACCTACGGTGGCGAGCCTCGTGGAAATCATCTCCAATCTCGATGCGAAGATCGACGCCTTCATCGAAGAGTCCCGAAATCGATGGGACTCACTCTCGGCCGCGCTACAAAAGCACGACTGAGACATCAAGGAAATCGAGTGCCGAGTCGGAGGGGCAGAGTTAAAGGCCGCGACCTCCGAGACCATAGCAGAATCGACCGTGGCCGAGTCCGGACTCTCGAACAGAGAGTCCGGACCTTAGAATATCACATTGACGACCTCGATAATCAAGGTCGTCGAAAAAATATTCGTTTGCTGGGCCTTCCCGAACGGGAAGAGGAAGGCCAGCTTACAGTGTTCCTTGAGCAGTGGCTGCCACAGCTTTTAAATCTGGAAGCTGGATCAGGCCAGGTAAGGGTGGAATGGGCCTACCAGGTCGCAATGCGCAGGCCCGGCTCGAACCAGCGCCCACACCCGGTCCTGTTCCGGCTGCAGAGCTATAGGGAGAGGCAGATACTCCTAGAAGCCTCTAGAAATCTTGGAAAAGATCCCCAAGCTATGATCTATAAAGGATCCAAGATCATGTTATTCCAGAACTTTTCCCCAGCTCTGGTCCGAAAGAGGAAGGTGTTTGACGAAGCGAAGGAGTGTTTAAGGGACGTAAATATTCAGTACTCCTTGCGCTACGCTTTAACCATGAAGGGTCCGTGTATAACTTCGGATCGCTGGAAAAGGCTAAGGAATTTTTGGACTCTCTTAGATAAATTGTAAGAGTTAATTGATGTTGTTTTGCTCTCCCCCCACTGCGGTTTACATCCCCCCTTTTTTAACATTAATCCCTTACTTTACCTTACTGTTTAATATTATCTTCAAGGGGTGGGGAGAGGGATTTATTTATTTGTTCTCTACTTAGCAATTTTCTCCCCCGCCCCCTTTTTTATTTTATATATATATATATATATAGGCCGGGGGGGGTCTAGTTAATGTTGGTGGGGGGAGTTGGTTACCTTATCCTATTTTATCTCTGTTTTTAGGAGCGGGTTTGTTTTCCCCTGTTATTTTGTATTACTATATTTAATTATTACTTGTTGAGTCTGTAATTTTATAGTTATATATGTTTATACATGATATTAATATTACCAAATATATCCAGGTTGGGGGGGAGGATGCAGGCTAGGGTACTCACTGTTAATTCTAGCTCTGTAGTATATTTGAATTTTCTTCATCCTATCGTGGGGTGCCTGAGTCAAGGGTGGAGCACTGGTTGGGAGAGGATATGATGGACCTTTGGCAAGGAAGTGTTGCCCCCTGGAAACAAGGGAGAAAATCTCCATTTAAATATGTTTTATTTTTTTTTATTTAGAAATAGTTTTTTATTATATTGATGTGAGTGTATGAAAGAGCCTTTATTTTTGTGAATTTTATATGTTCTATGCTCGGGATGTTCTGGATAGGGTTTCCCCTCTCGAGGGGTCTCGGATTTGCCCGGACGATTATGGTTGATCAGTCGGTTAAGTGGTGCACCTGGAATGTCAAGGGGAGTAATTCACCAGTCAAAAGGAAGAAAATATTATTAAATCTCAAGAAAGAAAGGGTTGATATTGCTCTCCTACAGGAGACACACTTATTGCATAAAGAATACTTGAAATTATGACAGGGTGGATTTGATCAGGCCTTTTTTTTCTTCTTTTAGCTCAAACAGCAGGGGCGTTGTTATTCTTATTCGGACGAATCTCTCTTTCAAAATCCTAAATCAGATGAAGATGAATCTGGACGATATATTCTGATAAAAGCCCTTATAAATGGAGAGGAATATGGGATTTTAAATTTGTATTGCCCCCCGGCACATCCTTTTAAATTTATAACAGAGAAGCCTTCTCAAAATTGATGGCTCTCGGTGCTCGTTATACAATAAGAGGGGGAGATTTTAATTGTATTCTGGACCCGGAAATAGATAGTATTCCCAAGAGTACTGCAGGAGTATCTCCCAGATCTAGACAATTGATGAATCTGAACAAAGAATTAGGATTAGTAGATGTGTGGAGATGTCTTCATCCACAGGGCAGAGATTTTTCTTTCTACTCCAATCCACATAAATGTCATACCAGAATTGATATGCTTTTTGCCCTCTCGATTTTTTTAAATTCCATATCATCCTGTAAAATAGGTAGTATAGCAGTTTCCGACCACGCTGCTGTATATACGGAAACCAAGGCGAGGAACAATGGGACACCCCCTTGGCATTGGCGTATGGACCCCTTCCTAATGAAAGATGGTAAATTTGTAAAGTACTTCTCTCAAGAATTTAAAACTTTTTTAGAAATTAATTCAGGTACAGCTAGCAACCCATCAATGATGTGGGAGAGCATCAAAGCTTACACGTGAGGTTTGATCATCTCCTACTCAGCGACCCAGAAGAAATTGAAGGGAGAACAACAGCGTCTGCTTGAAGCCCGCTTAAAAGCAGCTGAAACAGCATACACTGATAGACCTTCTATTATTAAATTGCAAAGGATTACGGCTCTTAGGACAGCTCTAAACACTACGCTTATTCAAACGGCTAAGAGGGAAATATTATTTGCAAAACAAAGGTTATATGAATATGGCAACAAACCCGGTAGATACTTAGCATTTCTTGCAAAGAAAAAAAAGGCCCCTCAGACTATTACGTCTATCAAGGAAAGTACGGGTATTTTGACTCATGATCATAAAAAGATTAATGCGATCTTTTGAGAATTTTATTCTCAGTTATATAAATCGCAGGATTGTGAAGATAGGACGAGGAGGATGTAGTCATTTTTAAAAAATTTGACCTTTCCAGGCCTAACTCCAGAACAGGTATCGGTCCTAAATGCTCCTGTTACACTCCAAGAAATACTTGATGCAATTAGGCAACTTCAGAGTGGTAAGGATCCGGGCCCAGATGGTTTTCAAGCTGAATTCTATAAAGAATTTACAGAAATATTGGCTGGTCCACTTATGGACATGTATAACTATGCATATAGTCAGGGCTGTCTCCCGCCTTCGCTGAAAGAGGCAAATATCTCTCTTATCCTTAAAAAAGGAAAGGACCCAGAAGATTGTGCGTCATACAGACCAATATCCTTGCTAAACGTAGATTTTAAAATCCTTTCTAAAACGTTAGCACTGAGACTAGAAAGGATACTGCCACATATTATAAAGGAGGATCAGACGGGGTTTATTAAGGGCCGTAGATCATCCAATAATATTAGAAGGACTCTGAATGTGATTCAAACCTGTCATCAGGGAAAGATACCAGGAGTAGTAGTCTCATTAGACGCGGAAAAGGCATTCGATAGGGTTGAATGGTCATATCTGTTTTACACGTTGGAAAGGTTTGGCGTTGGAAAGGTGTTTACCAAATGGGTCTCAACACTGTATAACGATCCCAAAGCAGTTGTGATTACCAATAGATTAGGCTCGGATAGCTTCAGTGTGGATAGGGGCTGCCGTCAGGGATGTCCTCTCTCGCCATTGCTATTTACGCTAATAATTGAGCCACTAGCAGAAGCTATACAGGCTGACCCTAATATAACAGCACCGAGGATTGGTACAGGTAAACATAAAATTACCCTTTATGCAGATGATGTTCTTCTATTCCTCAGTAATCCTTTGATGTCCGTGCCTCGCTTAATTCAAGTTATTCATACATTTAGTGCATTTTCAGGCTATAACATTTTTCAAAATCGGAGGCTATGCCAATGGGTGGCCTTGCGAGTATATCCCACCCATTGGACGGATCCCACTTTCCCTTTCGGTGGTCTCTGGAGGGTTTCTTATATTTAGGCATTTTTATCACCCCAGTATTTGGTCAGTTGTATAAGGCTAACTTTGTGCATTTACTGGAAAGGATAAGGCAGGACCTCCAGCGATGGGGAGACCTTCCAATTTCCTGGCTGGGTAGAATAGCACTAATTAAAATGAATGTCCTGCCCCGTCTCCTATTCCCTATGAGAATGCTTCCGGTGATGCTGCCGAGGCTGGCACTACGTAAATTGTATGGCTGGCTGGGTTACTTTATCTGGAATCATAGACGGCCCCTCATTAAGCTGAGGAAGCTACAGCTTCCACAGGCAAGGGGAGGACTGGATTTCCCAGATTTTAGGAAATATCAGTTAAGTTCCCTGTTAAGCTACATAGCTGATTGGGTCTTGTCTGACCCGCAATCAACCTGGCTGAAAATCGAGGCTTCTCAAGTAAAATGCCCATTTATTAATCTTTTATTTTCAGACAAGAGGAAAATCATCACGGATCAATGTAAAAACCCTATAATACTAAATACAATTAAAGCTTGGAATATAATGCGGCAAAATGAGGGCAATTCACGTAAAACATCCCCCTATGCTCCGATAGTGGGAGCATGGGGGTTTCAACCAGGCCTTACAGATGCCACATTCAAACTCTGGAGATCCAGGGGTATCTCCTGTTTAGGGGATCTGTTTAAGGAAGGGTTCCTGATGTCTTTTGAACAGCTGCAGCAGAAATTTGGATTACCTAATGGTGATCTCTTTCGAGATTACATACAGAAGAAGACTACGCTATTAGATAGTCTTTATAAATCAGATAGAGAACGTAGAGTGTTATGGCCAATGGGGGTATCTTCGGTCAGCACTATTTATCATTTATTAAATGATGAAGTATCGGGAGATATAGACAATCTGCTTAAAACATGGGATCAGGATTTGGGGCTGGAAATCCCTATAGAAATGTGGGAAAATGCCAGAAGAATTTCCATTTGCAACAGAACTCAGGCCATTCAGTTGAAGATACTTCATAGAGACCATATAGCACCGGACAAAATTTAAGGCAGAAGCATCTCCAATGTTTCCCAAATGTAAAATAGAGGTGGGCACTCTTGTACACTGCTTATGGACCTGTCATAAGATCCGTAGATATTGGACTAAAGTAGCAAGTGCTCTGACAGAAATCTTAGGAATGGAAATTAGAGTGGATCCAGTATCTCTCCTTTTGGGCTTTTCGAGCTTACCCTCCCTGGACATGCACGGGAAGAGATTATTTTCTATTCTCTCTTTCTGTGCAAGGAAAATTATTTTGGTAAACTGGGTGGCTGAGGGCCCCCATGGACTTTCAAATTGGCACAGAATAATCATGGAATGTATTTCCCTTGACTTCCTCACAAATCTGGTGCACCAAAAGACCGAATTATTCCATAAAATATGGCAGCCCTTCTTGAATTACACAAATACAGATATTTCGGTCATCCTAACAAGGGCTTTTATTTAATTGAGATGGCGAAACTGGCTGGTCCGGGGCCCCTTGGGAGAAGAATCCCGCACGAATATGGGTTTTGTTATGATTTGATGTTAATACATTCCGAGCATGTATCTCACTAGTCAATTTCTGTGTTATCTGTCGTTTTTTCACTTTCCCTGAATAATGTAAGAGACTTAATTATACACTCTGGTTAGTTGTAGGTTAGATTAATAGTTAGTTGAGATTTTTTTTTCTCTTGGTATCTCTTTTTTTCCTGTTTGATAAATTTTGGTTATTATTTATTTAAGATTTAATTGTATATCAATGTTTATACTTGGGGTTTTTTTTATTTGTAAACTTGTTAAAATATGTTAAATTTTCAATAAAAATATCTATTAAAAAAAAGTCGCAATTGTACCAGCCTCCACCACATCCTCTGGCAGCTCATTCCATACAAATACCACTCTCTGTGTGAAAAAGTTGCCCCTTAGATCCCTTTTATATCTTTCCCCTCTCACCCTAAACCTATGCCCTCTAGTTCTGGGATCCCCGACCCCAGGGAAAAGACTTCGTCAATTCGTTATGATTACTGCTGATCTTCGAGCTCAATACCCTAATCCCGTCCTCTCCCCCTCCCCTCCCCCCTACCATATCCCTTGATCCCTTTAGCCACAAGGGCCATATCTACCTCCCTTTTAAAAACACAATGTTTTGGCCTCAACTGCTTTCAGCGGTAGTGAACCCCATGGGCTCACCACTCTCTGGGTTAAAAATAATTCCCTTCATACCTGATCCTTAAACTATGACTCCTGGTTCTGGACCCTCCCATATCAGGAACATCCTTCCTTGCATGGGCAATATATAATCCTATTGGAATTTTATAGGTTTCTATGAAATTCCACTCCTCATTCTTCCTCACCAACTCAATCTCTCCTTATATGCCAATCCTACCATCCCAGGAATCGCTGCACTCCCTCCATCACCAGCACATCTTTTTCTCAGATAAGGAGACCTGAACTGCACACACTATGCAGTTTGCCTTCTTTACTGCCTGCTGCGCCTGTGCACCCTCGGTGACTGGTGCACGAGGACACACAGGTCCCATTGAACATTCCCCTCACACAATTTACGGCCACTCAAATCATAATCCGCTTCTCCCATTTTTGTTAACCAAGTGAATAACCTTTACCCGCATGATGCTGCATCTGCCATGCATTTACCCACTCCCTCAACCTGTCCAAGTCACACCGCAACCTCTCTGCATCCTCCTCACAGCTCACCCTCCCATCCTGCCTTGTGTCATCTGCAAATTTGGAGGTATTACATTTAATACTGTCATTTAAATTATTTACGTGTTGTGAATAGATGGGGCGGTCATACTGATCCCTGCAGTACCTCACTAGTCACAGCCTGCCATTCGGAAAAAAACATTTATTCCTATTGTTTGTTTTCTGTCTGTGAAGCCATTTTCTATCCCCAATCTCATGCATCTTAATTTTATCATCTTCCTGTTTCTCAGCACAGAAGCACAAATGCCAATTTTCAGTAATTTGATTCACAGGCTGTAGAACCTGATAAGCACGGTGACTCAGTGGTTAGCACTGCTGCCTCACAGCGTCAGGGACCCAGGTTTGATTCCAGCCTCGGGTGACTGTCTGTGTGGAGTTTGCACGTTCTCCCCGTGTCTGCGTGGGTTTCCTCTGGGCGCTCCAGTTTCCTCCCACAGTCCAAAGATGTGCCAGGTCAGGTGAATTGGCCATACTAAATTGCCCGTAGTGTTAGGTGCATTAGTCAGAGGGAAATGGGTCTGGGTGGGTTACTCTTCAGAGGGTCAGTGAGGATTTGGTGGGCCGAAGGGCCTGTTTCCACACTGTAGGGGAATCTAATCGAAAAAAAACTAATGTTGTACTGAAGAAGTGTGTTCCAGAACTAGCCACACCACTAGCCAAGCTGTTGTAGTACAGATACAACTCCACTTGACAGGCAATGTGGATCATTTTCTGGGTGTATCCTGTGCACAAGAGACAGGATAAATCCAATCCAGACAAATACCACCTAATCAGGCTTAGTCATCATCCTAGTGATAGATTGTGTCATCAACAGTGCTATCAAGCAACCCTTGTCCATCCTCTTCACCAATCCTCAGTCTAGGTTTTTCCAGGGTCACTCAATTCCTGATCTCATCATTCCCTCCATTACTCCAGAAGTGAGGTGACAGTCACTGCCCTTGACCACAAGGCTACAATTAACTGAGAGCTGAATTGACGGGTCCTTGCAAAATTGAGGGCAATCCAAAATAAAGGAGAAAGATTGGTTAGTCATATTCAAAACTGAAGAAAATACTTATTGATGTTGGATGTCAGTCATCTTAGCTCCGGGACATCTCTGCAGGAGTTCCTCAGGGTAGTGTCCTCGGCCCAACCAGCTTCAGCTGCTTCATCAATGACCTTCCCTCCATCAGAAGCTCAGACATGGGGATGTTCACTGATGGCTGCACAATGTTCAGCACTATTCATGACTCCCCAGATACTGAAGCAGTCCATGTTCATTGTCAGCAAGATTTGAACATCACTATCAAACTTTGAGCCAATAAGTGGAAAGTATTATTTATGTCACATGGGTTCTGGGCAATTATCATCTCCTAGGGAGTATCTAACCCTCATCCTAATGGCATCATCATGGCTGAATCTTCCTATCAACATCCTGCTGTTAACATTGACCAGAGATTAAACTGGACCAGCCAAATAAATACCGTGGCTACAAGAGCAGGTCAAAGGCTGGGAATTTTAATTAAATATATCAACTCCTGATTCTTCTGATAGCCTGTTGACCAACTCCAAGTCACAGGTCAGGAGCATGACAGAGTATTCTCCATGTGTCCTGGATGAGTACAGCTCTAACAGCACTCAAACAGTTTGATACCATCCGAGACATTGCTTGATTGGCACCTTCAACACTCACTGCCATTGGCAACAGAAGGAACATCACACTTGGAAGTAGGATTAGGCCATTTGGCCCTTTGAGTCTGCTATCCTATTAAGTAGATCATGGCTGATCGGATTATGGTCTTGACTCCACTTTCTGGCTTGCAGTTCATAACCCTTCATCCCTTCTCTATTAAAAATCTACTTATGGGAACAAATGACTTGGGTATCTTGTGCATATCAAACAAGATGCTCAACAGAAACTTCAAAAATTGGGAGCTTCACCACCTGGAAGAACAAAGGCTTTAGATGCACAAATATACCAATACCTGGCAAATACTCCTCCCAGTCACATATCATTCTGAAATATATCATCATTCCTTAAGTCTCACTGGGCCGTACTCCTGGAAGTTTGCCACATGGACCGTTAAGTTTTCCACTTAACTTATTTCAACTTTTCGTGCTTTTGTTTGTATTTTAACAATAGGGTAAGAATAAAGTGCTTAAAGCTGAATAGTGTAACTCATTGAATTACATCTGGAACACAGTACCTTATGCTTGCCTTTAAATAAAGATTCGGGTTTAGTCGATTTGCTTGTTATATTTAAGGGGGTTCGGGCTGGTCCATTACACAACTTTTTTTTCTTTTGAAAGCTATCATTTAACTTTCTTCCATCACCCTTTCAGGCAGCACGTACCAAACTGTAATATTTCGCACTGGGAAAGACAATTCTCCTCATCCATCTTCAGAGAAAATTACATTTCTCAGAGTTCGATATTATTAATTTTGGCCCAAGTCCCTGTCATCAAGTCTTGCTACACCGTGACTATCGGATCACAAATCTTCACTGATTTCTAATCAATTCACTGTGAATATAGAACATGCTTTGCCCACAATTCATATCAAAATGTCACAAACTCACTCTCTATGTTTTCCATTAAGTTATGGTGCTCAAGGAAGGCAACATCTCCAAAGCTTTTCCCGCTGGGATTCCCAACTAAACACCTGGAAAAGCAGCACACATGTCACAAATCAATAGCAATCACTTTTCTTCGGAGTTTCAGTAATACAAATACATTATTTAACCCCGACAAAATATCGAGAAGTTAAGTTACATCTTGAACATAATGAAATGCACCAAGGCAGCTCACGGCATTATGAAAGGAAGGGAAGGCACTAAACGACTTCAGAAAATAATAAGTCGGATGGTTAAAAACTTGGGAAAAGTGAGCTTTCAGAAGTATTTGAAAGGAGGAATAAGGGTGGAGGGGGAGCAGAGAGGTGTAGGGAGGGTATTCCCGGGCTTTGAGCCCAGGCAATTGAAGGGATGCCTATCGATAAACTAAAATTGCGAATGCATAAGTTGCCAGAATTTGAGAAGGTCAAATTTCAGTAGGTTATGGGACTGGAGGAGGTGTCAGAGTTAGGGAGGGGGTGTAGGGGCTGGAGGAGGTGACAGAGTTAGGGAAGGGGGTGTAGGGGCTGGAGGAGGTGACAGAGATAGGGAGATGTGTAGGGGCTGGAGGAGGTGACAGAGATAGGGAGGGGATGTAGGGGCTGGAGGAGGTGACAGAGTTAGGGAAGGGGGTGTAGGGGCTGGAGGAGGTGTCAGAGTTAGGGAGGGGGTGTAGGGGCTGGAGGAGGTGACAGAGATAGGGAGGGGATGTAGGGGCTGGAGGAGGTGACAGAGTTAGGGAAGGGGGTGTAGGGGCTGGAGGAGGTGACAGAGATAGGGAGATCTGTAGGGGCTGGAGGAGGTGACAGAGTTAGGGAAGGGGGTGTAGGGGCTGGAGGAGGTGACAGAGATAGGGAGGGGGTGTAGGGGCTGGAGGGGGTTACAGAGTTAGGGAGGGGGTGTAGGGGCTGGAGGAGGTGACAGAGATAGGGAGGGGTGTCGGGGTTGGAGGAGGTGACAGAGCTAGGGAGGGGTGTAGGGGCTGGAGGAGCTGACAGAGCTAGGGAGCGGTGTAGGGGCTGGAGGGGGTTACAGAGATAGGGAGGGGGTGTAGGGGCTGGAGGAGGTGACAGAGTTAGGGAGGGGGTGTAGGGGCTGGAGGAGGTGACAGAGTTAGGGAAGGGGGTGTAGGGGCTGGAGGAGGTGACAGAGATAGGGAGGGGGTGTAGGGGCTGGAGGAAGTGACAGAGATAGGGAGGGGGTGTAGGGGCTGGAGGAGGTGACAGAGATAGGGAGGGGGTGTAGGGGCTGGAGGAGGTGACAGAGATAGGGAGGGGGTGTAGGGGCTGGAGGAGGTGACAGAGTTAGGGAGGGGGTGTAGGGGCTGGAGGAGGTGACAGAGTTAGGGAGGAGGTGTAGGGGCTTGAGGAGGTGACAGAGTTAGGGAGGAGGTGTAGGGGCTGGAGGAGGTGACAGAGATAGGGAGGGGGTGCAGTGGCTGGAGGAGGTGACAGAGTTAGGGAGGAGGTGTAGGGGCTGGAGGAGGTGACAGAGATAGGGAGGGGGTGCAGGGGCTGGAGGAGGTGACAGAGTTAGGGAGGGGGTGTTAGGACCGGTGGGGGTTACAGAGATAGTGAGGGGTTTAGGGGCTGGAGGAGGTGACAGAGCTAGGGAGGGGGTGTAGGGGCTGGAGGAGGTGACAGAGATAGGGAGGGGGTGTAGGGGCTGGAGGAGGTGACAGAGATAGGGAGGGGGTGTAGGGGCTGGAGGAGGTGACAGAGTTAGGGAAGGATGAGGCTATGGAGGGATTTGAAAATAAGTGAGAGAATTTTAAAATCAAAACAAAGCTCGAGCAGGCCCCAGCCTAGGCCAGCAAGCAGAGGTGTGTGATAAGCAAATAGAACTTACTTTGAGTTAAAAGACAGGCAGTGACGTTTTAGATATTGTCAGATGTACAGAGGGTAGAATGTGGAGGTTCAGTCAGGTGTACTTTGAAATAGCCATGTCTAATAGTAACATGGATGAGGCTTTCAGCAGTAGTTCCACTAAGCTGGGTGAATATCACAAAGGTAGGAATAGGGGATGTTAATGATGGCACAAATATGAGCTCATCCCAGGATCAAAACTCACACCAAGCTTATGAGAAACTGGCTTCATTTCAAGACTGTTACTAGGAAAGGGATGGAGTTGGCAGTTGTGATTTGATGAAAATGTCCCTAGAACTTTTGAATAATAATTCAGCAAGTTTATTCCAACTCTGAAGAATTCCAGTTGATAACCCTTTTAGGGGTCCTCCTAACTACCTGGTCCACTGTATTCCTTGCACATATTTCTCTCAACCCAATCTGCTTGCTCTTTCAACATCAAAACAGCTTTAAATACATATATGCTTTCTCGGGTTTAAAACAAATAAGGAAGTGCTGTTTCACGTGTATCAGGCCTTGCTCAGAGAGACACTTGGATGCTGGCACAGAGTTTTCCAGGCTGAGATTGATAGGTTTTTGTGAGGCAGGAAATCTAGTAACATGAAGAAAAAATGGACATGTGATGGAAAGGCAAGACCTAATTGAATGGCAGAATGCAGAACAGATTAGAGAGGTTGAATCCCATTTCGGTGTTGGTTTCTCAATTAACGTTCCCTGAGGTTTGGTTGTGATGCCCCATGTCTTCTTCCACTGTATATTACACATCCTGGACTCACTGTCAACATTCAATTTAATCTCAAGAATCGCTGTGAAAGCCCATCTCATCTTTGTTCTCAGTTTCTCTGCTCTGCGAAAGTTCTTTGGGCCTGCGATTCTGTGAGTGCCTGGAGCCTGGCCTATCAATCAGTCCTGGATGAGCTAAAGCAGTGGGGTTCAGGAACTGGGAGCCAGTACAGCCAAGATTGTATGTGAACCTTCCAAATGGCCATTTTAAGGTTGGGGCAGTGGCGGGGGTGGGGGGGGGGGGGGGGGGGGTGGGGGGAGGGTGGGGGGGGCGGGCGCAGGGTTAATGATGGGGAACTCTATCTGACGTTTTCTTCCTAACATGTGGCGCTGAGGCCAAAAGTGACTCACAAACTGATGTGGCACCTGAGATTAGGATATAGCCTCGGAACTTCCTAGTACTGAATGGTATCTTCACATGACATGAATACTCAGAAAAGGAAGGCTAGCACTTTTGTAATACCTTCCACAATTTCAGCACATCCCAATGTGCCTCTGACCTGATGAATAAAACAAAGCAGATAACCTTTCTCAGCAGATAATAATCCAACACTTACCGCAAGGCGCCCAAATTGCCATAGTAAAGTTCATCATGGTTAGCTGCACACCTTTGATTAAATAATTTCATCCCAGCTTGCTCTCTTCCAATGCAGACTTTACAAAGCTTCCCTTTAAAATTCATTCCGGGCATGCAGCCTTTGCGGAAATAGTTTGTAAATGCTAGAAATCAGAGGGAGAGAAAGAGGCTAACTTAATGTGCAACGTTCAGTACTTGTGGTCACATCGCAGGGTCAAAGTGCATTGGGCAAAATGTAAACTCGATGGCTGGGCGAGATCGGAAAGTCCCACCCTAATTTCCAGTTCTAGTCTGCAGTGAAGGGAGGCAGTAAGTACAGGAACCTCCACACTGCTAACCAGAAGTGTTGACACCATTCTCAAAATGAAAATTCACCAATTTCAGAACACCTGCAATTTTCAGTTAAGGCAGAACAATAGCTTTTCCAAATCTCATCTGGTCAGTAGGGATTTCTAGAGATGAGAACCATGGATTGAAGATCAGAAGCGTCTAAAAGATGACAGAAGATTATGTTGAACACTTTAGGCTTCATCAGTAAATACTGCAGCATCAATTAAAGTGAGTTATGACAGTGCTGTTATTATAAAGGTAAGTGACACATTTAATAATATGTTCCCCAGCTTATTACTTCTGATACCGACATGCTGTCAATTGAGATAATATGATTTTAAAAGTGAAAATAATACTTGGCTATTTCAAATTTTTGACAGAATTCTGAGCTTTGGGCTGTCTTCAAAAGCATTATTGGATTCTGCTCAGCAGGGTTTGTTTACACAGCTGTTCAGAGACTATCAGTTTGAATATTTGGATATTTTCTAAACAACTGCCAACAGGGTGAGTACACAAAATTATCCAATGGAATGTCAGCTTGTTAATATTCACAGATTTAGAAGCTTCTAAGTAGAATAATTATTTTAAAGTGGATATCAAGTTATGTTCATATATTTTGACATGTTCATGAGATTTTCAAATATTACCAAGTCTTATTATGGGATTTGTGAGTTCTACTCATAACGCATATAGGGTGAGCTGGTTGGGGGAGGATTGTATGGATAAGGGAGAGGATTTTGGGTAAGCATTAGGGGGACCACTGTGCAGAACCGGTCATATGTCACTGTGAATGTTACTGAACTGCTCCAGTTTCAACAATAAGGGACATTTAAGAGTAGAGGGTCTGTGGTTTTAGAAATATAAATAATTGATTATGGAAGGGCATAAATGTAAGAGGTTGAGGGCTGACCTTATAGAGGTTTATGAAATCATGAAGGCCACTGATAAGGTGAATAATAAGCATCTTTTCCCCAGGGGATATCAAAACTATCGTTAAGGTGATAGGAGAAAGATTTAAAAAGGACCCAAAGGCAACTTTTTCACACAGAGAGTGGTTCATTTTTAGATTGAACTGCCAGAGAAAGTGGTAGATGAAGGTACTGTTACAACATTTAAAAAGCATTTGGATAGGTACAAGAATAGGAAAGCTTTAGAGGGATTTGGGCCAAATGCAGGCAAGTGAGTCTCGTTTAGTTTAGGAAATTTGGTCAGCATGGACAAGTTGGACCAAAGAGTCTGTTTCATTGCTGTATAACTCTATGACTCAATAAGCCACCATCTCCATCTTAGGCCTCACACATGTAAAAGGAGGCCCAACTCCAAGACATTGCCCTATCTGTGGAATAAAGAACCCCATGGCCCACACTATGGGGGTGAAGTTAAGATTACAATGTTGGGAAAATTGCCGACTCACTATCCCTACCTCGATGGTGAAAATCAGGCTCTAAGATGTGTAACTAACCTGTTCAAATAAGGTTGCTTTTGTGTCAAGTCCGTTATTGTTACTTTTTATTCAATAACAAGATGTGGCTATCACTGGCTGGACCAGCATTTATTACCGATTCCAGTGGCCCTCGAGAAGGTGGGGGTGAGCTGCCTTCTTGAGCCACTGCAGTCCACCTGCTGTAGGATGACCCACAATGCCCTTGGGGAGGGAATTCCAGGAATTTGACCCAGTGACAGTGAAGGAACGGTGATATATTTCCAAGTCAGGATGGTGAGTGACTTGGAGGGGAACTTGGAGGTGGTCCTGTTCCCATGTATCTGATGTTCTTGTCCTTCTAGATCCAAGTCATTCTAGGTTTGGAAGATGGTGTCTAAGGATTGTCTGCTGCTGAGCAGCGGTGGTGGAGGGAGTGGATGTTTGATGATATGATGCCAATCAAACAGCTACTTTGTCCTGGACGGTGTCAAGCTTCTTGAGTGTTGTTGGTGCTGCCCCCATCCAAGCAAGTGGGGAGTATTCCATCACACCCTTAACTTGGGCCTTGTAGATGGTTGGGCAAACACTAGAGAGTCAGGAGGTGAGTGACCTGCTGCAGGATTGCTACCCTTGGATCTACTCTTGTACCAACTGTGTTTGCACAGTGAATCCAATTCAATTTCTGGTCAATGATAAAGGTTCAGACTGTCCTATATAATCAAACAAATTAGGAGCAGGAATAGGCTGTTTGGTCCTTTGAGTATGTTCCATGATCAGATTGATTTCCATATCCCAACCTGTCCCAAGAACTTCTGATTATCATCTTAGTCCCAGCTGCCACTGAGTGCAGAATGACTCCAAGGCTAAGGAGGTGAATTTCAGACACTGCCCACATTTCTGGTGTCACTCCTCACCTCCATTGCTCAGTGTGAGCAGCAGGGTCTTTGTGATGACTCAGACAGTTTGGTAGCCTGCTGTTTCACATTGCGGTATGGGAATGTGGGGCAATGGGCCTGAGGTATCTCAGGTGACCTTCAGGCACTGTGCTGCCAAGTGTCTAAGTAGAGCAGCTTCACTCCTGTTGTCCTGAATTGGATAATGAGCCTGGAGGTGGCTAACTAGGAAACTGCTTCCAGTAACAATGCAAATTACACCCAAACCCTTAGATATTAAACACAAACAGAAATTACTGGATGCACTGCCCAGGTCTGAGAAGGCAGCAGCTGGGGTAATGTTTCAGGCCAATGACATTTCATTGTATCTGTTAACTTTCATTCCATAAAAGCTGCCTGACCTGCCAAATATTTCCAGCATTTTCTGTCAGCAAGTGTAAACCCCACTCCCACACTCATCCGTTTCGTCCTGGTGTCAGGCTCTTCCTGTTGAAGTCCACAGTAAAACCCTGTCTGTTGCTGATTTTAGACTTTTGATCAACCAACCTTTTCCCTGTCACTCCTTCAAATTGTTTTATGAATTCAATGAACAAAACGGTACAAGTATAATTAAAAATATTGCTTTTAATACTTTTCTTCTGGAACTTCTTGCTGCAGTGTTCTGGAGATTACTCAGCAATTCCGAGACACTCCAGGACGATTCCGGCAATACTCCATGGAAGAACGGTTACATCCAACGCTTCAACCTCCACCTAACCCAGATCTCTCTTACCCTTATTGATGTCGCAGATGTCAGTGCTGTTTCGGTCAGGCTGGATGGTGTATTTTGTGAGGAGAAGCCAGCCTGCTGGGCTGTACAAGTGACCATGGCAGCTTCGCCTTCCCGCCAGATTAAAGATGGTCTCGCCTCGGGAAGCCTTCTTTACCACAGCAAGGGCATAGACTGGAGGCAGGACTGCAGCAGGAGTATAAGATGGAGCAGCACGTGAGTAAATGGAGTCAACGAATGGAAAGCTCTTCATTGTGCACAGTGGACATTTTCCACATCAACTGTGTTCGGAGGTGGAGAAAGTGAGGACTGCAGATGCTGGGGATCAGAGCTTAAAAATGTGTTGCTGGAAAAGCGCAGCAGGTCAGGCAGCATCAAAGGAGAAGGAGAATCGACATTTCGGGCATAAGCCCTTCTTCAGGAATCGGCTGCCTGAGCTGCTGCGCTTTTCCAGCAAGACATTTTTAAGCTGTGTTCAGAGATGGTATGACACACCCTCTGCAGCAGGTGGAGCTTGAATACAGTGCTCCCGGAAGCTGTCAGGTAATATCCCTACCTTTGAGGCAGGAGGCCTGGGTTCAAGTTGCACCTGCTCCAGAGATGTGTATTGCTGAGTAGATTGGTTAGGAAGTAGGGATCGAATCCCCACCATTCACACTGACCCTCATGTCACAGGGAATCGCTCATCGCCGTCAATTTTCAGTCACCGTGGGCTCAATTAACTTGGTTTCATTTGAAGCTTAGTTAGTGGGCCGACTGCTTCTGGCAGTTCAGTTGGCTGTTCACCCCTGGTCAAAGCGATAAAATGGATCAGATAAGGCCCCCTCTCCCATCTCGCCGAGTTGACATTATTGCAATCAGATGGTTTTCAAATTACACCCAACCCTTTAGACATTAAACACAAACAGAAATTACTGGATGCACTGCCCAGGTCTGAGAAGGCAGCAGCTGGGGTAATGTTTCAGGCCAATGACATTTCATTGTATCCGTTAACTTTCATTCCATAAAAGCTGCCTGACCTGCCAAATATTTCCAGCATTTTCTGAATCTACTTCAGATTTCCAGAATCCACATTATGTTACGTCTTTTTCCTGACTGTTCCTGACCACTGTACCTTCAGCCTCAAAGTGAGTCTCTCCATCTTTCCCACTGGCCTCTGGGCATTTCTCCCCTGGAACACAGAAGGTATACAAGCTATCAGTGAGGAACGCATCACTGCAACATTTACACACATGATTTACACAGTCTTGGTGCGTGACATGAAAATGCGTGACATGAATGTACTGATTGACCTGTGCCACAAATGGCGAATGTGTTATGACAAAGGCACCACGTTGAGGTATTGAAATTCTTTGGGGCTGCAGAGCATGGTTTCTCAGCACACTGGGCTATTAAGGCTGTGAACCCAGTGCTGAAAGATCCATCATGTGACCTCCCTCCCACAATTGCCATTCCCCAGTCAAAGTTAAAACTCACACAACAACCAGGTTGTAGTCCAACAGGTCTATTTGGACACACCAGCTTTTGGAGGGCTGCTCCTTCATCAGGTAGCTATGATTTTTAACTTTGTCCACCCCAGTCCAACATCGGCTTCTCATGGCTTTCCCAGTCAAAGTTTTTTTTACCCATCGTTCACAACTAACAAAGAGGCAACAGAATGAAAACCAACATGTTTTTGCCCCAGGGGTCTTCTCCCTTGGTTGCTCTCCATGCTGCTCTTGAGATTAACCTTCAGATGGTGGAGGTGGTGGTGTGGGCAGGGCATGCACAATTTTCAACTTTAATAGTCAATTTACACTCGATATACAGCACAAAAACAGACCATTTGACACAGGCAGTCCATGCTGCGTTTAATGCTGCAATCACATCCTGACCTCTCACTCCTCACCAAAGTCTACCATCTTAAATTCCACTTGTCCAGTTCCCCTTTAAATTCATCCACACTATTCATTTTAACCATTCCTTGAGTTATGACATTGCATAATCTCTACTCTTTTGGAATTCCATGTTAGATTGCTAGCATCATTTCAGACGTGCAAACGATGATGCTAATAGTCATCAGTTACCTTTTCCTACCCTGCCAAAGCCTATTGGCTCTGTAATCTCTCCATTTCCCAAGATTTTTAAAATTACCCCCTCCAAGGCCAGCACATCCTTCCCTGGATATGGAGCCCAAAACTGCTCACAATATTCAAATTGCAGTCTGACCAAAGCCTTATACAACCTCAGCAGTACATCTCTGCTCTTGTACTCTCGCCCTGTTGGAATGAATGTGAACATTGCAGTTACCTTTCTAACTGAAACTTAACCCTAACAGTATCCTGAACTGGGACTCCCTTTGTGTTTCAGATTTTCAAAGCCTTTCCCCATTAACAAAATAGTCTACGCCCCTGTTCTTCTGATCAATGTGCATAACCTCACACATCGTACTCCATCTGCCATTTCTTCGCACACTTTCCTAACCTGTCCATGTCCTTCTGCAGCCTCTCCACTTCCTCAATAGTACCTGGCTCTCCACGTATTCTATGTGGTTCCTGCAGAACTCCACTAGTCACCGACTACCATTACGAAAAAGATCCTCCACCCCTACTCTCTCCTTCTGCCAGTTAGCCAATACTCTATCCATACAAGTACCTAGCCCCTAATACCATGGGCCCTTATCTTATTTAACAGCCTCCTATACGGCACCTTGTCACATGCTTTCTGGAAATCCAAATCGAATATGTCCACTGGCTCTCCTTCGTCTAACTTGCTCATTATCCCCTCAAAGGATTCTAACAGATTTGTCGGGTGTGACCTCCCCTTGATGAGCCCTACCATACACTGCCAAATACTCCACAATCTCATCCTTAATGATGGACTCTAAAATCTTACCAACAACAGAGGGCATGTTAACTGGCCTATAGGTTGCTGTCTTCTGCCTCCCTCTCTTCTTAAATAGGGGTATTTCATTCGACATTTTCCAGTTCTCTGGCACCCTTCCTGACTCCAGTGACCCCTGAAAGTTCACCACCAATTCCTCTACAATCTCCTTCAAAACTCTGAGGAGTAGTCCATCTGGTTTGGGTAATTTATCCATATTCAGACCTTTCAACTCCCCCTGCACCTTCACCTTCGTGACAGCCACTATGCTCACCTCTGCCCCCTGCCTGTCTCTCTTGTGAAGTTCTGGAATGCTGCTGGTATCCTTCACGGTGAAAACTCATGTAAATGACCTTTTTCAGTTCCTCCATCATTTCTTTGCTCCTCATTACTACTTCTCCAGCCTCACTTTCCAGTGGCCCAATGTCCACAATTGCCTCTCCCTTACCGGTTTAGCTATCTTAAAAACACTTGCAATCTTCTTTTATATTACTAGTTAGCTTAGCGTCATATTTCATCCTCTCCCTCCTTATTGCCCTTTGAGTTGTCCTCTGCTCGTTCCCAAACCTCTGGCTTCCCACATTGTATGCTGTTCTCTTTTGCTTTTATGCTGTCCCTTGTCAGCGATGGTTGCCTCATCCTCCCCTTAGTATGTTTTTGCTTCCTTGGGATAAGTTCCTGTTGCGCCTCCCAAATTGCCCCCAGCAACTCCTGCCGCTGCTTCTCCACCATCTTGCCCCCTGCTACACTCTCTTTCCAGTCAATCTGACCAGCCCCTCCCTCATGTCTTTGTAGTTACCTTTACTTGACTGTAATACTGTTAAATCTGATTCCAGCTTCTCCCTCTCAAACTGTGGGGTGAATTCTACCTTATTGTAGTCACTGTCCCCGAGGGATTCCTTCACCTTGAGCTCCCTAATTAAGTCTGTCTCATTACACATCACTAAAAGCAGAATTGCGGGTTCCCTAGTGGGCTCTACCACAAGCTGCTCCAAACGTGCCATCTCATAGATATTCCACAAATTCCTTTTCTTGGGATCTGTTACCAACCTGATTTTCCCAACACGCTGAAAGCTCCCCCATGATTATTGTAATAGTGCCTTCCTTATATACCAAATCTATCTCCTGATTTACTTTCTGCTCTACATCCTGACAACTGCCAAAAAGCCTGGACACCATACCCATCAGGTTCCTCAACTCCTCCCATACAGATGCTCAGCTTTCCCACCCTATATTACTTGTTGCTTTGGATTCAGTGCCTCTCCCTTGGAATGCTTCTGTCCTGTTTCTGGAGCTGCAAGGAATCTTGGACCACAAATGTGTAATTGGTGCCCAGATCCAACTGGTAACATTTAATGTTGATCATATATGCAATGCAAGGCTTCATTACCTTGCAGTGGGCGGCACAGTGGTTAGCACTGCTGCCTCACAGCGCCAGAGACCCGGGTTCAATTCCCGCCTCAGGCAACTGACTGTGTGGAGTTTGCACATTCTCCCCGTGTCTGCGTTGGTTTCCTCCCACAGTCCAAAGATGTGCAGGGTCAGGTGAATTGGCCATGCTAAATTGCCCGTAGTGTTAGGTAAGGGGTAAATGTAGGGGTATGGGTGGATTGCGCTTTGGCGGGTCGGTGTGGACTTGTTGGGCCGAAGGGCCTGTTTCCACACTGTAAGTAATCTAATCAAATCTAATTACTGGTCACCTTCAACCAATTATTACAATATTCACCAGCATTTCTTTGCACTATGAAAGAAGATGCCAAACAGACGGCACTATTTACCATAATATTCCGTCACCACGGGAACAAGGCCGCAGTTCCCAGCGATGTAAGCATGCGACGCATCAAGGGAGGCTGCATCCACCTCATCCTTCTGCAAAATAAAACGAAACTTCATTGTTTCAAGTAGGAGTCTGGGCCTTGACGTTAAAGGCTATCTTTGGGAGAGATTCCTCTTCCTATGAAGAGCAACCAACTCTTGAAATGAATACTGATGGAAAAGGAAAATACTGCAGATACCAAACATACAGACAGAGACATACAGACAGAGTCATACAGCTCAGAAACAGACCCTTCAATCCTTCCAATCCATGCTGACCATAATCTCAAATTAAAACAGTCCCACCTGCAGTGCCTGGCCCATATCCCTCCAAACATTTCTTATTCATGTAATTATCCAAATGTCTTTTAAACGTTCTGAAATCAATTCTCAGCAAATAGGCAGCATGTGCCGATGGTAACATTTCAGGTCACTGACCCCGGAGAGCAGAGGATTAAGGTGAGAGGGGAAAGATTTAAAAGAGTCCTGAGGGACAACGTTTTGACACAGAGGTTGGTTTGTATGTACATGGAATGAACTGCCAGAGGAAGTGATAGATTGCAACATTTAAAAGACATTTTGATTGGGAGATGAATACAAAAGGATTAGAGCGATATGGGCCAAACGGAGGCAAATGGGACGAGTTTAGTTTGGGAAACTTGGTCAGCATGGGCGAGTTAGACCGAAGGGTCTGTTTCCGTGCTGTACGTCTCTATGACTGTATAAAAATGGATTTCTGAATGAGTGGAATTACATACTTCAAATCTTTGGGATAAGCTAATGGAAGTTTCTTATTTTTGGATGGATGAGTAACAATGGGACAAATAATTGTCTCTGCATCTACCTGATTGTTTTCGCATGACTATTTTCTTTTACATGTAAATGAATGATAATATCTGTTATTCCATTTAGAAACTATGCATAAAAAACACATGGGCTTTATTTTCCACTCATAGGTCAACCATTCACTCCTAAATGTGTTGCTGATTATGGGATAAAATACTGTGGCTACTGCATCATCGTGGGGTACAGTTAAGGAGAGCACTGTCCTTTGTTGGGGTACAGTTATGGACAGCACTGTCCTTTGTTGGGGTACAGTTATGGATAGCACTGTCTTTTGTTGGGGTACAGTTATGGATAGCACTGTCTTTTGTTGGGGTACAGTTATGGACAGCACTGTCCTTTGTTGGGGTGCAGTTATGGACAGCACTGTCCTTTTTGGGGGTACAGTTATGGACAGCACTGTCCTTTGTTGGGGTACAGTTATGGACAGCACTGTCCTTTGTTGGGGTACAGTTATGGATAGCACTGTCTTTTGTTGGGGTACAGTTATGGACAGCACTGTCCTTTGTTGGGGTGCAGTTATGGACAGCACTGTCCTTTTTGGGGGTACAGTTATGGACAGCACTGTCCTTTGTTGGGGTGCAGTTATGGACAGCACTGTCCTTTTTGGGGGTACAGTTATGGACAGCATTGTCCTTTTTGGGGGTACAGTTATGGACAGCATTGAGTACAGTTATGGATAACACTGTCCTTTGTTGGGGTACAGTTATGGAGAGCACTGTCCTTTGTTGGGGTACAGTTATGGAGAGCACTGTCCTTTGTTGGGGTGCAGTTATGGACAGCATTGAGTACAGTTATTGATAGCAATGTCCTTTCTTGGGGTACTGTTATGGAGAGCACTGTCCTTTGTTGGGGTACTGTTGTGGCTAACACTGTGTTTTGTTGAGGTACAGTTATGGAGAGCACTGTCCTTTCATGGGGTACTGTTATGGATAACACTGTCCTTTGTTGGGGTAAAGTTATGCAGAGCACTGTGCTTTGTTGGAGTACAGTTATGGATAACACTGTCCTTTGTTGGGGTACAGTTATGGATAGCACTGTCCTTTTTTGGGGTACAGTTATGGACAGCATTGAGTACAGTTATTGATAGCACTGTCCTTTGTTGGGGTACAGTTATGGATAACACTGTCCTTTGTTGGGGTACAGTTATGGATAGCACTGTCCTTTTTTGGGGTACAGTTATGGACAGCACTGAGTACAGTTATTGATAGCACTGTCCTTTGTTGGGGTACAGTTATGGATAACACTGTCCTTTGTTGGGGTACAGTTATGGATAGCACTGTCCTTTGTTGGGGTACAGTTATGGATAACACTGTCCTTTGTTGGGGTACAGTTATTGGTACACTGTCCTTTGTTGGGGTACAGTTATGGATAACACTGTCCTTTGTTGGGGTAAAGTTATGCAGAGCACTGTGCTTTGTTGGAGTACAGTTATGGATAACACTGTCCTTTGTTGGGGTACAGTTATGGATAGCACTGTCCTTTGTTGGGGTACAGTTATGGATAACACTGTCCTTTGTTGGGGTACAGTTATTGGTACACTGTCCTTTGTTGGGGTACAGTTATGGATAACACTGTCCTTTGTTGGGGTAAAGTTATGCAGAGCACTGTGCTTTGTTGGAGTACAGTTATGGATAACACTGTCCTTTGTTGGGGTACAGTTATGGATAGCACTGTCCTTTTTTGGGGTACAGTTATGGACAGCACTGAGTACAGTTATTGATTGCACTGTCCTTTGTTGGGGTACAGTTATGGATAACACTGTCCTTTGTTGGGGTACAGTTATGGATAGCACTGTCCTTTGTTGGGGTACAGTTATGGATAGCACTGTCCTTCTTTGGGGTACAGTTATGGATAACACTGTCCTTTGTTGGAGTACAGTTATGGATAACACTGTCCTTTGTTGGGGTACAGTTATGGATAGCACTGTCCTTTGTTGGGGTACAGTTATGGAAAGCACTGTCCTTTGTTGGAGTACAGTTATGGATAACACTGTCCTTTGTTGGGGTACAGTTATGGATAGCACTGTCCTTTTTTGGGGTACAGTTATGGACAGCATTGAGTACAGTTATGGATAACACTGTCCTTTGTTGGGGTACAGTTATGGATAGCACTGTCCTTTTTTGGGGTACAGTTATGGACAGCACTGAGTACAGTTATTGATAGCACTGTCCTTTGTTGGGGTACAGTTATGGATAACACTGTCCTTTGTTGGGGTACAGTTATGGATAGCACTGTCCTTTGTTGGGGTACAGTTATGGATAACACTGTCCTTTGTTGGGGTACAGTTATTGGTACACTGTCCTTTGTTGGGGTACAGTTATGGATAACACTGTCCTTTGTTGGGGTAAAGTTATGCAGAGCACTGTGCTTTGTTGGAGTACAGTTATGGATAACACTGTCCTTTGTTGGGGTACAGTTATGGATAGCACTGTCCTTTGTTGGGGTACAGTTATGGATAACACTGTCCTTTGTTGGGGTACAGTTATTGGTACACTGTCCTTTGTTAGGGTACAGTTATGGATAACACTGTCCTTTGTTGGGGTAAAGTTATGCAGAGCACTGTGCTTTGTTGGAGTACAGTTATGGATAACACTGTCCTTTGTTGGGGTACAGTTATGGATAGCACTGTCCTTTTTTGGGGTACAGTTATGGACAGCACTGAGTACAGTTATTGATAGCACTGTCCTTTGTTGGGGTACAGTTATGGATAACACTGTCCTTTGTTGGGGTACAGTTATGGATAGCACTGTCCTTTGTTGGGGTACAGTTATGGATAGCACTGTCCTTCTTTGGGGTACAGTTATGGATAACACTGTCCTTTGTTGGAGTACAGTTATGGATAACACTGTCCTTTGTTGGGGTACAGTTATGGATAGCACTGTCCTTTGTTGGGGTACAGTTATGGAAAGCACTGTCCTTTGTTGGAGTACAGTTATAGAGAGCACTGTCCTTTGATGGGGTACAGTTATTGGTACACTGTCCTTTGTTGTGGTACAGTTATGGACAGCACTGTCCTTTGTTGGGGTACAGTTATGGAGATCACTGTACTTTGGTGGGGTACAGTTATGGATAGCAATGTCCTTTGTTGGGGTACAGTTATGGATAACACTGTCCTTTGTTGGGTTACAGTTATGGATAACACTGTCCTTTTTTGGGGTACAGTTATGGATAACACTGTCCTTTGTTGGGTTACAGTTATGGATAACACTGTCCTTTGTTGGAGTACAGTTATGGATAACACTGACCTTTGTTGGGGTACAGTTATGGAGATCACTGTCCTTTGTTGTGGTACAGTTATGGACAGCACTGTCCTTTGTTGGGGTACAGTTATGGAGATCACTGTACTTTGGTGGGGTACAGTTATGGATAGCACTGTCCTTTGTTGGGGTACAGTTATGGATAACACTGTCCTTTGTTGGGGTACAGTTATGGATAGCACTGTCCTTTGTTGGGGTACAGTTATGGATAACACTGTCCTTTGTTGGGTTACAGTTATGGATAACACTGTCCTTTGTTGGGGTACAGTTATGGATAACACTGTCCTTTGTTGGGTTACAGTTATGGATAACACTGTCCTTTGTTGGGGTACAGGTATTGGGACACTGTCCTTTGTTGGAGTACAATTATGGATAACACTGTCCTTTGTTGAGGTACAGTTATGGATAGCACTGTCCTTCGTTGGGGTACAGTTATTGGTACACTGTCCTTTGTTGGGGTACAGTTATTGATAGCTCTGTCCTTTGTTGGGGTACTGTTATGGAGAGCACTGTCCTTTGGTGGGGTACAGTTGTGGCTAACACTGTGCTTTGTTGGGGTACAGTTATGGATAGCACTGTCCTTTGTTGTGGCACAGTTGTTGGAACATGTCCTTTGTTGGGGCACAGTTATTGATAGCACTGTCCTTTGTGGTGGCACAGTTGTTGGAACACTGTCATTTGTTGGGGTACAGTTATTGGTACACTGTCCTTCGTTGGGGTGCAGATATTGGCACATTGTCCTTTGTTGTGGTCCAGTTATGGATAACACAATACCTGTACCCCAACGAAGGACAGTGTACCAATAACTGTACCCCAACAAATGACAGTGCTCTCCATAACAGTACCCCAACAAAGGACAGTGCTGTCCATAACTGGACCACTTTCCTTTGTTGGGGTACACTTTTGGATGCCAGTGTCCTTTGTTGGGCTACAGTAATGCACAGCACTTTCCTTTGTTGGGGTACAGTTATGGAGAGCACAGTCCTTTGTTGGGGTACAGTTATGGACAGCACTGTCCTTTGTTGGGGTACAGTTGTGGATAACACTGTCCTTTGTTCAGGTACAGTTATGGATAATACTGTCCTTTGTTGGTGTACAGTTATGGATAACACTGTCCTTTGTTGGGGTACAGTTATGGACAGCACTGTCCTTTGTTGGGGTACAGTTGTGGATAACACTGTCCTTTGTTCAGGTACAGTTATGGATAATACTGTCCTTTGTTGGGGTACAGTTATGGATAGCACTGTCCTTTGTTGGGGTACAGTTATGGACAGCACTGTCCTTTGTTGGGGTACAGTTGTGGATAACACTGTCCTTTGTTCAGGTACAGTTATGGATAATACTGTCCTTTGTTGGGGTACAGTTATGGATAGCACTGTCCTTTGTTGGGGCACAGTTATGGATAACACTGTCCTTTGTTGGAGTACAGTTATGGATAAAACTGTCCGTTGTTGGTGTACAGTTATAGAGAGCGGTTACAGTTATTGGGACACTGTCCTTTGTTGGGGTACAGTTATTGGTACACTGACCTTTGTTGGGGTACAGTTATGGACAGCACTGTCCTTTGTTGGAGTACAGTTATGGATAGCACTGTCCTTTGTTCAGGTACAGTTATGGATAATACTGTCCTTTGTTGGGGTACAGTTATGGATAGCACTGTCCTTTGTTGGGGCACAGTTATGGATAACACTGTCCTTTGTTGGAGTACAGTTATGGATAAAACTGTCCGTTGTTGGGGTACAGTTATAGAGAGCGGTTACAGTTATTGGGACACTGTCCTTTGTTGGGGTACAGTTATTGGTACACTGACCTTTGTTGCGGTACAGTTATGGACAGCACTGTCCTTTGTTGGGGTACAGTTGTGGCTAACAATGTGCTTTGTTGAGGTACAATTATGGAGAGCACTGTCCTTTCATGGGGTATTGTTATGGATAACACTGTCCTTTGTTGGGATACAGTTATGGATAACACTGTCCTTTTTGGGGGTACGGTTATAGACAGCACTATCCTTTGTTGGGGTACAGTTATGGAGAAAACTGTCCTTTGATGGAGTACAGTTATGGATAACACTGTGCTTTGTTGAGGTACAGTTATGGATAACACTGTCGTTTGTTGGGATACATTTATGAAGAGCACTGTCCTTTGATGGAGTACAGTTATGGATAACACTGTCATATGTTGGGCTACAGTTGTTGGTACACTGTCCTTTGTTGGGGTACAGTAATGGATAACACTGTCCTTTATTAGGGTACAATTATTGGTACATTGTCCTTTGTTGGGGTACAATTATGGACAGCACTGTCGTTTGTTGGGCTACAGTTATGGATAACACTGTCTGTTGTTGGGGTACAGTTGTTGGTACACTGTCCTTTGTTGGGGTACAGTTATTGGTACACTGACCTTTGTTGGGGTACAGTTATGGACAGCACTGTCCTTTGTTGGAGTACAGTTATTGGTACACTGACCTTTGTTGGGGTACAGTTATGGATAGCACTGTCCCTTGTTGGGGTACAGTTATTGGTACACTGACCTTTGTTGGGGTACAGTTATGGATAACACTGTCCTTTGTTGGGGTACAGTTATGGATAACACTGTCCTTTGTTGGAGTACAGTTATGGATAACACTGTCCTTTGTTGGGGTACAGTAATGGATAACACTGTCCTTTATTAGGGTACAATTATTGGTACATTGTCCTTTGTTGGGGTACAATTATGGACAGCACTGTCCTTTGTTTGGCTACAGTTATGGATAACACTGTCTGTTGTTGGGGTACAGTTGTTGGTACACTGTCCTTTGTTGGGGTACAGTTATTGGTACACTGACCTTTGTTGGGGTACAGTTATGGACAGCACTGTCCTTTGTTGGAGTACAGTTATTGGTACACTGACCTTTGTTGGGGTACAGTTATGGAGAGCACTGTCCTTTGTTGGAGTACAGTTATGGATAACACTGTCCTTTGTTGGGGTACAGTTATGGATAACACTGTCCTTTGTTGGGGTACAGTAATGGATAACACTGTCCTTTATTAGGGTACAATTATTGGTACATTGTCCTTTGTTGGGGTACAATTATGGACAGCACTGTCCTTTGTTGGGCTACAGTTATGGATAACACTGTCTGTTGTTGGGGTACAGTTGTTGGTACACTGTCCTTTGTTGGGGTACAGTTATTGGTACACTGACCTTTGTTGGGGTACAGTTATGGACAGCACTGTCCTTTGTTGGAGTACAGTTATGGACAGCACTGTCCTTTGTTGGAGTACAGTTATGGATAACACTGTCCTTTGTTGGGGTACACTTATGGATAACACTGTCCTTTGTTGGGGTACACTTATGGTCAGCACTGTCCTTTGTTGGGGTACAGTAATGGATAACAATGCCCTTTGTTGGGGTACAGTTATGGGGAGCACTGTCCTTTTTGGGGGTACAGTTATTGATAGCACTGTCCTTTGTTGGGGTACAGTTGTGGCTAACACTGTGCTTTGTTGAGGTACAATTATGGAGAGCACTGTCCTTTGTTGGGATACAGTTGTGGAGAGCACTGTCCTTTTTTGGGGTATGGTTATGGACAGCACTGTCCTTTGTTGGGGTACAGTTATAGACAGCACTGTCTTTGATGGAGTACAGTTATGGATAACACTGTCCTTTTTTGGGGTACGGTTATGGACAGCACTGTCATATGTTGGGCTACAGTTGTTGGTACACTGTCCTTTGTTGGGGTACGGTTATGGATAACACTGTCCTTTATTAGGGTACAATTATTGGTACATTGTCCTTTGTTGGGGTACAGTTATGGACAGCACTGTCCTTTGTTGGGCTACAGTTATGGATAACACTGTCCTTTGTTGGGGTACAGTTATGGATAACACTGTGTGTTGTTGGGTACAGTTATAGAGAGCGCTGTCCTTTGATGGAGTACAGTTATTGGGACACTGTCCTTTGTTGGGGTACAGTTATGGACAGCGCTGTCCTTTGTTGGAGTACAGTTATGGATAACACTGTCCTTTGTTGGGGTACACTAATGGATAACACTGTCCTTTGTTGGGGTACAGTTATGGATAACACTGTCCTTTGTTGGGGTACACTAATGGATAACAATGCCTTTTGTTGGGATACAGTTATGGGGAGCACTGTCCTTTTTGGGGGTACAGTTATTGATAGCACTCTCCTTTGTTGGGGTACTGTTATGGAGAGCACTGTCCTTTGTTTCGGTACAGTTATGGATAACACTGTCCTTTTTTGGGGTACAGTTATGGATAACACTGTCCTTTTTTGGGGTACGGTTATGGAGAGCACTGTCATTTGTTGGGGTACAGTTATGGAGAGCACTGTTCTTTGTTGGGGTACAGTTATGGATAGCGCTGTCCTTTGTTGGGGCACAGTTATGGACAGCACTGTCCTTTGTTGGGGCACAGTTATGGACAGCACTGTCCTTTGTTGGGGTACAGTTATGGATAATACTGTCCTTTGTTGGGGTACAGTTATGGATAACACTGTCCTTTGTTGGAGTACAGTTATGGATAACACTGTCCGTTGTTGGAGTACAGTTATAGAGAGCGCTGTCCTTTGATGGGGTACAGTTATTGGGACACTGTCCTTTGTTGGGGTACAGTTATGGTTAATACTGTCCTTTGTTGGGGTACAGTTATTGGTACACTGACCTTTGTTGGAGTACAGTAATGGATATCAATGCCCTTTGTTGGGGTACAGTTATGGATAACACTGTCCTTTGTTGGAGTACAGTTATGGATAACACTGTCCGTTGTTGGAGTACAGTTATAGAGAGCGCTGTCCTTTGATGGAGTACAGTTATTGGGACACTGTCCTTTTTGGGGGTACAGTTATTGACAGCACTGTCCTTTGTTGGGGTACTGTTATGGAGAGCACTGTCCTTTGTTGGGGTACAGTTATGGATAACACTGTCCTTTGTTGGGATACAGTTATGGATAACACTATCCTTTTTTGGGGTACATTTATGGATAACACTGTCCTTTGTTGGGGTACAGTTATGGATAACACTGTCCTTTGTTGGGGTACAGTTATGGATAGCACTGTCCTTTGTTGGGATACAGTTATTGGTACACTGTCCTTTGTTGGGGAACAGTTATGGACAGCACTGTCCTTTGTTGGGGTACAGTTATGGATAATACTGTCCTTTGTTGGGGTACAGTTATGGACAGCACTGTCCTTTGTTGGAGTACAGTTATGGATAACACTGTCCTTTGTTGGGGTACAGTTATTGGTACACTGACCTTTGTTGGGGTACAGTTATGGACAGCACTGTCCTTTGTTGGAGTACAGTTATGGATAACACTGTCCTTTGTTGGGGTACAGTTATGGATAACAATGCCCTTTGTTGGGGTACAGTTATGGAGAGCACTGTCCTTTCATGGGGTACGGTTATGGACAGCACTGTCATATGTTGGGCTACAGTTGTTGGTACACTGTCCTTTGTTGGGGTACAGTAATGGATAACACTGTCCTTTATTAGGGTACGGTTATGGACAGCACTGTCATATGTTGGGCTACAGTTGTTGGTACACTGTCCTTTGTTGGGGTACAGTAATGGATAACACTGTCCTTTATTAGGGTACAATTATTGGTACATTGTCCTTTGTTGGGGTACGGTTATGGATAACACTGTCCTTTATTAGGGTACAATTATTGGTACATTGTCCTTTGTTGGGGTACAGTTATGTACAGCACTGTCCTTTGTTGGGCTACAGTTATGGATAACTCTGTCCTTTGTTGGGGTACAGTTATAAAGAGCGCTGTCCTTTGATGGGGTACAGTTGTGGCTAACGCTGTGCTTTGTTGAGGTACAGTTATGGACAGCACTGTCCTTTCATGGGGTATTGTTATGGATAACACTGTCCTTTGTTGGGATACATTTATGAAGAGCACTGTCCTTTGATGGAGTACAGTTATGGATAACACTGTCATATGTTGGGCTACAGTTGTTGGTACACTGTCCTTTGTTGGGGTACAGTAATGGATAACACTGTCCTTTATTCGGGTACAATTATTGGTACATTGTCCTTTGTTGGGGTACAATTATGGACAGCACTGTCCTATGTTGGGCTACAGTTATGGATAACACTGTCTGTTGTTGGGGTACAGTTATAAAGAGCGCTGTCCTTTGATGGGGTACAGTTATTGGGACACTGTCCTTTGTTGGGGTACAGTTATGGATAACACTCTCCTTTGTTGGGGTACAGTTATTGGTACACTGACCTTTGTTGGGGTACAGTTATGGACAGCACTGTCCTTTGTTGGAGTACAGTTATGGATCACACTGTCCTTTGTTGGGGTACAGGTATGGATACCACTGTCCTTTGTTGGGGTACATTAATGGATAACAATGCCCTTTGTTGGGGTACAGTTATGGGGAGCACTGTCCTTTTTGGGGGTACAGTTATGGATAATACTGTCCTTTGTTGGAGTACAGTTATGGATAACACTGTCCTTTGTTGGGGTACAGGTATGGATACCACTGTCCTTTGTTGGGGTACAGTAATGGATAACAATGCCCTTTGTTGGGGTACAGTTATGGGGAGCACTGTCCTTTTTGGGGGTACAGTTATGGATAACACTGACCTTTGTTGGGGTACAGTTATGGAGAGCACTGTCCTTTGATGGAGTACAGTTATGGATAACACTGTCCTTTGTTGGGGTACAGTTATGGATAACACTGTCCTTTGTTGGGGTACAGTTGTGGATAACACTGTCCTTTTTTGGGGTATGGTTATGGACAGCACTGTCCTTTCATGGGGTACTGTTATGGATAACACTGTCCTTTGTTGGGGTACAGTTGTGGATAACACTGTCCTTTTTTGGGGTACGGTTATGGACAGCACTGTCCTTTGATGGAGTACAGTTATGGATAACACTGTCCTTTTTTGGGGTACGGTTATGGACAGCACTGTCATATGTTGGGCTACAGTTGTTGGTACACTGTCCTTTGTTGGGGTACAGTAATGGATAACACTGTCCTTTATTCGGGTACAATTATTGGTACATTGTCCTTTTTTGGGGTACAGTTATGGATAGCACTGTCCTTTGTTGGGGTACAGTTATGGACAGCACTGTCCTTTGTTGGGCTACAGTTATGGATAACACTGTCCTTTGTTGGGCTACAGTGATGGATAACACTGTCCTTTGTTGGGGTACAGTTATGGATAACACTGTCCTTTGTTGGGCTACAGTTATGGATAACACTGTCCTTTGTTGGGCTACAGTGATGGATAGCACTGTCCTTTGTTGGGGTACAGTTATGGATAACACTGTCCTTTGTTGGGCTACAGTTATGGATAAAACTGTCCTTTGTTGGGGTACAGTTATGGATAACACTGTCCTTTTTTGGGGTACGGTTATGGACAGCACTGTCATATGTTGGGCTACAGTTGTTGGTCCACTGTCCTTTGTTGGGGTACAGTAATGGATAACACTGTCCTTTATTAGGGTACAATTATTGGTACATTGTCCTTTGTTGGGGTACAGTTATGGACAGCACTGTCCTTTGTTGGGCTACAGTTATGGATAACTCTGTCCTTTGTTGGGGTACAGTTATGGATAACACTCTCCTTTGTTGGGGTACAGTTATGGACAGCACTGTCCTTTGTTGGGGTACAGTTATGGATAACACTCTCATTTGTTGAGGTACAGTTATGGACAGCACTGTCCTTTGTTGGGCTACAGTTATGGATAACTCTGTCCTTTGTTGGGGTACAGTTATGGATAACACTCTCCTTTGTTGGGGTACAGTTATGGACAGCACTGTCCTTTGTTGGGATACAGTTATGGGGAGCACTGTCCTTTTTGGGGTACAGTTATTGATAGCATTGTCCTTTGTTGGGGTACTGTTATGGAGAGCACTGACCTTTGTTGGGGTACAGTTATGGACAGCTGTGTCTTTTGTTGGGGTACAGTTATGGACAGCTGTGTCCTTTGTTGGGGTACAGATATGGACAGCTGTATCCTTTGTTGGGGTACAGTTGTGGATAACACTGTCCTTTTTTGGGGTACGGTTATGGACAGCACTGTCCTTTCATGGGGTCCTGTTATGGATAACACTGTCCTTTGTTGGGGTACAGTTATGGATAACACTGTCCTTTCTTGGGGTACGGTTATGGACAGCACTGTCCTTTCATGGGGTACTGTTATGGATAACACTGTCTTTTGTTGGGATACAGTTATGGATAACACTGTCCTTTCTTGGGGTACGGTTATGGACAGCACTGTCATATGTTGGGCTACAGTTGTTGGTACACTGTCCTTTGTTGGGGTACAGTAATGGATAACACTGTCCTTTATTGGGGTACACTTATGGTTCAGCACTGTCCTTTGTTGGGGTACAGTTATGGATAACACTGTCCTTTGTTGGGGTACAGTTATGGTCAGCACTGTCCTTTGTTGGGGTACAGTTATGGATAGCACTGTCCTTTGTTGGGGTGCAGTTATGGATAACACTGTCCTTTGTTGGAGTACAGTTATGGATAACACTGTCCTTTGTTGGAGTACAGTTATGGATAGCACTGTCCTTTGCTGGGGTACAGTTATGGATAACACTGTCCTTTGTTGGAGTACAGTTATGGATAGCACTGTCCTTTGCTGGGGTACAGTTATGCAGAGCACTGTCCTTTGTTGCGGTACAGTTATGGACAGTACTGTCCTTTGTTGGGGTACAGTTATGGATAGCACTGTCCTTTGTTGGGGTGCAGTTATGGAGAGCACTGTCCTTTGTTGGAGTACAGTTATGGATAACACTGTCCTTTGTTGGGGTACAGTTATGGATTGCACTGTCCTTTGCTGGGGTACAGTTATGGACAGCACTGAGTAAAGTTATGGATAACACTGTCCTTTGTTGGGGTACAGTTATGGATAACACTGTCCTATGTTGGAGTACAGTTATGGACAGCACTGTCCTTTGTTGGGGTACACTTATGGTCAGCACTGTCCTTTGTTGGGGTGCAGTTAAAAGAGAGCACTGACCTTTGTTGGGGTAAAGTTATGCAGAGCACTGTGCTTTGTTGGAGTACAGTTATGGATAACACTGTCCTTTGTTGGGGTACAGTTATGGACAGCACTGTCCTTTGTTGGGGTACAGTTATGGACAGCACTGTCCTTTGTTGGGGTACAGTTATGGACAGCACTGTCCTTTTTTGGGGTACAGTTATGGACAGCACTGTGCTTTGTTGGAGTACAGTTATGGATAACACTGTCCTTTGTTGGAGTACAGTTATGGATAGCACTGTCCTTTGTTGGGGTACAGTTATGGACAGCACTGAGTAAAGTTATGGATAACACTGTCCTTTGTGGGGTACAGTTATGGATAGCACTGTCATATGTTGGGCTACAGTTGTTGGTACACTGTCCTTTGTTGGGGTACAGTAATGGATAACACTGTCCTTTATTGGGGTACACTTATTGTCAGCACTGTCCTTTGTTGGGGTACAGTTATGGACAGCACTGTCCTTTGTTGGGCTACAGTTATGGATAACACTGTCCTTTGTTGGGGTACAGTTATGGATAGCACTGACCTTTGTTGGGGTACAGTTATGGAGAGCACTGTCCTTTGTTGGGGTACAGTTATTGGTGCACTGTCCTTTGTTGGGGTACAGTTATTGGTACAGTGTCCTTTGTTGGGGTAAAGCTATGCAGAGCACTGTCCTTTGTTGGGGTACAGTTATGGTCAGCACTGTCCTTTGTTGGGGTACAGTTATGGTCAGCACTGTCCTTTGTTGGGGTACAGTTATGGATAGCACTGTCCTTTGTTGGGGTACAGTTATAGACAGCACTGTCCTTTGTTGGGGTACAGTTATGGAGAGCACTGTCCTATGTTGGGGTACAGTTATGGATAGCACTGTCCTTTGTTGGGGTACAGTTATGGATAGCACTGTCCTTTGTTGGGGTATGGGTATGGATAACACTGTCCTTTGTTGGGGTACAGTTATGGATAGCACTGTCCTTTGTTGGGGTACAGTTATGGACAGCACTGAGTACAGTTATGGACAGCACTGTCCTTTGTTGGGGTACAGTTATGGATAGTACTGTCCTTTGTTGCAGTACTCTTATGGTCAGCACTGTCCTTTGTTGGGGTGCAGTTAAAAGAGAGCACTGTCCTTTGTTGGGGTACAGTTATTGGTACACTGTCCTTTGTTGGAGTAAAGTTATGCAGAGCACTGTGCTTTGTTGGAGTACAGTTATGGATAACACTGTCCTTTGTTGGGGTACAGTTATGGATAACACTGTCCTTTTTTGGGGTACGGTTATGGACAGCACTGTCCTTTGTTGGGGCACAGTTATCGACAGCACTGAGTACAGTTATGGATAACACTGTCCTTTGTTGGGGTACAGTTATGGATAGCACTGTCCTTTGTTGGGGTACAGTTATGGACAGCACTGAGTAAAGTTATGGATAACACTGTCCTTTGTGGGGTACAGTTATGGATAGCACTGTCATATGTTGGGCTACAGTTGTTGGTACACTGTCCTTTGTTGAGGTACAGTTATTGGTGCACTGTCCTTTGTTGGGGTACAGTTATGGACAGCATTGTCCTTTGTTGGGCTACAGTTATGGATAACACTGTCCTTTGTTGGGGTACAGTTATGGATAGCACTGACCTTTGTTGGGGTACAGTTATGGAGAGCACTGTCCTTTGTTGGGGTACAGTTATTGGTACAGTGTCCTTTGTTGGGGTAAAGCTATGCAGAGCACTGTCCTTTTTTGGGGTACACTTATGGTCAGCACTGTCCTTTGTTGGGTAACAGTTATGGTCAGCACTGTCCTTTGTTGGGGTACAGTTATGGTCAGCACTGTCCTTTGTTGGGGTACAGTTATGGATAGCACTGTCCTTTGTTGGGGTGCAGTTATGGAGAGCACTGTCCTATGTTGGGGTACAGTTATAGACAGCACTGTCCTTTGTTGGGGTACAGTTATGGATAGCACTGTCCTTTGTTGGGGTACAGTTATGGATAGCACTGTCCTTTGTTGGGGTACAGTTATGGACAGCACTGAGTACAGTTATGGATAACACTGTCCTTTGTTGGGGTACAGTTATGGATAGTACTGTCCTTTGTTGCAGTACTCTTATGGTCAGCACTGTCCTTTGTTGGGGTGCAGTTAAAAGAGAGCACTGTCCTTTGTTGGGGTACAGTTATTGGTACACTGTCCTTTGTTGGAGTAAAGTTATGCAGAGCACTGTGCTTTGTTGGAGTACAGTTATGGATAACACTGTCCTTTGTTGGGGTACAGTTATGGATAGCACTGTCCTTTGTTAGGATACAGTTATGGATAACACTGTCCTTTGTTGGGGTACAGTTATGGATAACACTGTCCTTTTTTGGGGTACGGTTATGGACAGCACTGTCCTTTGTTGGGGCACAGTTATCGACAGCACTGAGTACAGTTATGGATAACACTGTCCTTTGTTGGGGTACAGTTATGGAGAGCACTGTCCTTTGCTGGGGTACAGTTATGGACAGCACTGAGTAAAGTTATGGATAACACTGTCCTTTGTTGGGGTACAGTTATGGATAGCACTGTCCTTTGTTGGGGTACAGTTATGGACAGCACTGTCCTTTGTTGGAGTACAGTTATGGATAACATTGTCCTTTGTTGGGTTACAGTTATGGATAACACTGTGCTTTGTTGGGGTACAGTTATAGAGAGCACTGTCCTTTGATGGGGTACAGTTATTGGGACACTGTCCTTTGTTGGGGTACAGTTGTGCATAACACTGTCCTTTGTTGGGGTTCAGTTATTGGTACACTGTCCTTTGTTGGGGTACAGTTATGGAGAGCACTGTCCTTTGTTGGAGTACAGTTATGGATAACACTGTCCTTTGTTGGGGTTCAGTTATTGGTACACTGACCTTTGTTCGGGTACAGTTATGGAGAGCACTGTCCTTTGTTGGAGTACAGTTATGGATAACACTGTCCTTTGTTGGGGTTCAGTTATTGGTACACTGACCTTTGTTCGGGTACAGTTATGGAGAGCACTGTCCTTTGTTGGAGTACAGTTATGGATAACACTGTCCTTTGTTGGGCTACAGTTATGGATAACACTGTCCTTTGTTGGGGTACAGTTATGGATAACACTGTCCTTTGTTGGGCTACAGTTATGGATAACACTGTCCTTTGTTGGGGTACAGTTATGGATAACACTGTCCTTTGTTGGGCTACAGTTATGGACAGCACTGTCCTTTGTTGGGATACATTTATGAAGAGCACTGTCCTTTGATGGAGTACAGTTATGGATAACACTGTCCTTTTTTGGGGTACGGTTATGGACAGCACTGTCATATGTTGGGCTACAGTTGTTGGTACACTGTCCTTTGTTGGGGTACAGTTATGGACAGCACTGTCCTTTGTTGGGATACAGTTATGGATAACACTCTCCTTTGTTGGGGTACAGTTATGGACAGCAGTGTCCTTTGTTGGGGTACAGTTATGGATAACACTGTCCTTTGTTGGGGTACAGTTATGGACATCACTGTCCTTTGTTGGGATACAGTTATGGGGAGCACTGTCCTTTTTGGGCGTACAGTTATTGATAGCATTGTCCTTTGTTGGGGTACTGTTATGGAGAGCACTGTCCTTTGTTGGGGTACAGTTATGGATAACACTGTCCTTTGATGGGGTACAGTTAATGGTACTCTGTCCTTTGTTGGGGTACAGTTATGGACAGCTGTGTCTTTTGTTGGGGTACAGTTATGGACAGCTGTGTCCTTTGTTGGGGTACAGTTATGGATAACACTGTCCTTTTTTGGGGTACGGTTATGGACAGCACTGTCATATGTTGGGCTACAGTTGTTGGTACACTGTCCTTTGTTGGGGTACAGTAATGGATAACACTGTCCTTTATTAGGGTACAATTATTGGTACATTGTCCTTTGTTGGGGTACAGTTATGGACAGCACTGTCCTTTGTTGGGGTACAGTTATGGATAACTCTGTCCTTTGTTGGGATACAGTTATGGGGAGCACTGTCCTTTTTGGGGGTACAGTTATTGATAGCATTGTCCTTTGTTGGGGTACTGTTATGGAGAGCACTGACCTTTGTTGGGGTACAGTTATGGATAACACTGTCCTTTGATGGGGTACAGTTAATGGTACTCTGTCCTTTGTTGGGGTACAGTTATGGACAGCTGTGTCTTTTGTTGGGGTACAGTTATGGACAGCTGTGTCCTTTGTTGGGGTACAGATATGGACAGCTGTATCCTTTGTTGGGGTTCAGTTATGGATAACACTGTCCTTTGTTGGGGTACTGTTATGGATAACACTGTCCTTTGTTGGGATACAGTTATGGATAACACTGTCCTTTGTTGGGGTACTGTTATGGATAACACTGTCCTTTGTTGGGGTACAGTTGTGGATAACACTGTCCTTTGTTGGGGTACAGTTATGGACAGCACTGTCCTTTGTTGGGTACAGTTATGGATAACACTGTCCTTTGTTGGGGTACAGTTATGGATAGCACTGACCTTTGTTGGGGTACACCTATGGACAGCACTGTCCTTTGTTGGGGTACAGTTATTGGTACAGTGTCCTTTGTTGGGGTAAAGTTATGCAGAGCCTGTCCTTTGTTGGAGTACAGTTATGGTCAGCACTGTCCTTTGTTGGAGTACAATTATGGTCAGCACTGTCCTTTGTTGGAGTACAGTTATGGATAGCACTGTCCTTTGTTGGGGTACAGTTATGGAGAGCACTGTCCTTTGTTGAGGTACAGTTATGGAGAGCACTGTCCTTTGTTGGTGTAAAGTTATGGATAGCACTGTCCTATGTTGGGGTACAGTTATGGACAGCACTGTCCTTTGTTGGGGTACACTTATGGTCAGCACTGTCCTTTGTTGGGGTGCAGTTATGGATAGCACTGTTCTTTGTTGGAGTACAGTTATGGATAGCACTGTCCTTTGCTGGGGTACAGTTATGGACAGCACTGAGTAAAGTTATGGATAACACTGTCCTTTGTTGGGGTACAGTTATGGAGAGCACTGTCCTTTGTTGGGGTACAGTTATGGACAGCGCTGTCCTTTGTTGGGGTACAATTATGGTCAGCACTGTCCTTTGTTGGGGTACAGTTATTGGTACACTGTCCTTTGTTGGAGTAAAGTTATGCAGAGCACTGTGCTTTGTTGGGGTACAGTTATGGATAGCACTGTCCTTTGCTGGGGTACAGTTATGGACAGCACTGAGTAAAGTTATGGATAACACTGTCCTTTGTGGGGTACAGTTATGGATAGCACTGTCATATGTTGGGCTACAGTTGTTGGAACACTGTCCTTTGTTGGGCTACAGTTATGGATAACACTGTCCTTTGTTGGGGTACAGTTATGGATAGCACTGACCTTTGTTGGGGTACACCTATGGTCAGCACTGTCCTTTGTTGGGTACAGTTATGGACAGCACTGTCCTTTGTTGGGCTACAGTTATGGATAACACTGTCCTTTATTGGGGTACAGTTATGGATAACACTGTCCTTTGTTGGGGTACAGTTATGGATAACACTGTCCTATGTTGGAGTACAGTTATGGACAGCACTGTCCTTTGTTGGGGTACACTTATGGTCAGCACTGTCCTTTGTTGGGGTGCAGTTAAAAGAGAGCACTGACCTTTGTTGGGGTAAAGTTATGCAGAGCACTGTGCTTTGTTGGAGTACAGTTATGGATAACACTGTCCTTTGTTGGGGTACAGTTATGGACAGCACTGTCCTTTGTTGGGGTACAGTTATGGACAGCACTGTCCTTTGTTGGGGTACAGTTATGGACAGCACTGTCCTTTTTTGGGGTACAGTTATGGACAGCACTGTGCTTTGTTGGAGTACAGTTATGGATAACACTGTCCTTTGTTGGAGTACAGTTATGGATAGCACTGTCCTTTGTTGGGGTACAGTTATGGACAGCACTGAGTAAAGTTATGGATAACACTGTCCTTTGTGGGGTACAGTTATGGATAGCACTGTCATATGTTGGGCTACAGTTGTTGGTACACTGTCCTTTGTTGGGGTACAGTAATGGATAACACTGTCCTTTATTGGGGTACACTTATTGTCAGCACTGTCCTTTGTTGGGGTACAGTTATGGACAGCACTGTCCTTTGTTGGGCTACAGTTATGGATAACACTGTCCTTTGTTGGGGTACAGTTATGGATAGCACTGACCTTTGTTGGGGTACAGTTATGGAGAGCACTGTCCTTTGTTGGGGTACAGTTATTTGTGCACTGTCCTTTGTTGGGGTACAGTTATTGGTACAGTGTCCTTTGTTGGGGTAAAGCTATGCAGAGCACTGTCCTTTGTTGGGGTACAGTTATGGTCAGCACTGTCCTTTGTTGGGGTACAGTTATGGTCAGCACTGTCCTTTGTTGGGGTACAGTTATGGATAGCACTGTCCTTTGTTGGGGTACAGTTATAGACAGCACTGTCCTTTGTTGGGGTACAGTTATGGAGAGCACTGTCCTATGTTGGGGTACAGTTATGGATAGCACTGTCCTTTGTTGGGGTACAGTTATGGATAGCACTGTCCTTTGTTGGGGTATGGGTATGGATAACACTGTCCTTTGTTGGGGTACAGTTATGGATAGCACTGTCCTTTGTTGGGGTACAGTTATGGACAGCACTGAGTACAGTTATGGACAGCACTGTCCTTTGTTGGGGTACAGTTATGGATAGTACTGTCCTTTGTTGCAGTACTCTTATGGTCAGCACTGTCCTTTGTTGGGGTGCAGTTAAAAGAGAGCACTGTCCTTTGTTGGGGTACAGTTATTGGTACACTGTCCTTTGTTGGAGTAAAGTTATGCAGAGCACTGTGCTTTGTTGGAGTACAGTTATGGATAACACTGTCCTTTGTTGGGGTACAGTTATGGATAACACTGTCCTTTTTTGGGGTACGGTTATGGACAGCACTGTCCTTTGTTGGGGCACAGTTATCGACAGCACTGAGTACAGTTATGGATAACACTGTCCTTTGTTGGGGTACAGTTATGGATAGCACTGTCCTTTGTTGGGGTACAGTTATGGACAGCACTGAGTAAAGTTATGGATAACACTGTCCTTTGTGGGGTACAGTTATGGATAGCACTGTCATATGTTGGGCTACAGTTGTTGGTACACTGTCCTTTGTTGAGGTACAGTTATTGGTGCACTGTCCTTTGTTGGGGTACAGTTATGGACAGCATTGTCCTTTGTTGGGCTACAGTTATGGATAACACTGTCCTTTGTTGGGGTACAGTTATGGATAGCACTGACCTTTGTTGGGGTACAGTTATGGAGAGCACTGTCCTTTGTTGGGGTACAGTTATTGGTACAGTGTCCTTTGTTGGGGTAAAGCTATGCAGAGCACTGTCCTTTTTTGGGGTACACTTATGGTCAGCACTGTCCTTTGTTGGGTAACAGTTATGGTCAGCACTGTCCTTTGTTGGGGTACAGTTATGGTCAGCACTGTCCTTTGTTGGGGTACAGTTATGGATAGCACTGTCCTTTGTTGGGGTGCAGTTATGGAGAGCACTGTCCTATGTTGGGGTACAGTTATAGACAGCACTGTCCTTTGTTGGGGTACAGTTATGGATAGCACTGTCCTTTGTTGGGGTACAGTTATGGATAGCACTGTCCTTTGTTGGGGTACAGTTATGGACAGCACTGAGTACAGTTATGGATAACACTGTCCTTTGTTGGGGTACAGTTATGGATAGTACTGTCCTTTGTTGCAGTACTCTTATGGTCAGCACTGTCCTTTGTTGGGGTGCAGTTAAAAGAGAGCACTGTCCTTTGTTGGGGTACAGTTATTGGTACACTGTCCTTTGTTGGAGTAAAGTTATGCAGAGCACTGTGCTTTGTTGGAGTACAGTTATGGATAACACTGTCCTTTGTTGGGGTACAGTTATGGATAGCACTGTCCTTTGTTAGGATACAGTTATGGATAACACTGTCCTTTGTTGGGGTACAGTTATGGATAACACTGTCCTTTTTTGGGGTACGGTTATGGACAGCACTGTCCTTTGTTGGGGCACAGTTATCGACAGCACTGAGTACAGTTATGGATAACACTGTCCTTTGTTGGGGTACAGTTATGGAGAGCACTGTCCTTTGCTGGGGTACAGTTATGGACAGCACTGAGTAAAGTTATGGATAACACTGTCCTTTGTTGGGGTACAGTTATGGATAGCACTGTCCTTTGTTGGGGTACAGTTATGGACAGCACTGTCCTTTGTTGGAGTACAGTTATGGATAACATTGTCCTTTGTTGGGTTACAGTTATGGATAACACTGTGCTTTGTTGGGGTACAGTTATAGAGAGCACTGTCCTTTGATGGGGTACAGTTATTGGGACACTGTCCTTTGTTGGGGTACAGTTGTGCATAACACTGTCCTTTGTTGGGGTTCAGTTATTGGTACACTGTCCTTTGTTGGGGTACAGTTATGGAGAGCACTGTCCTTTGTTGGAGTACAGTTATGGATAACACTGTCCTTTGTTGGGGTTCAGTTATTGGTACACTGACCTTTGTTCGGGTACAGTTATGGAGAGCACTGTCCTTTGTTGGAGTACAGTTATGGATAACACTGTCCTTTGTTGGGGTTCAGTTATTGGTACACTGACCTTTGTTCGGGTACAGTTATGGAGAGCACTGTCCTTTGTTGGAGTACAGTTATGGATAACACTGTCCTTTGTTGGGCTACAGTTATGGATAACACTGTCCTTTGTTGGGGTACAGTTATGGATAACACTGTCCTTTGTTGGGCTACAGTTATGGATAACACTGTCCTTTGTTGGGGTACAGTTATGGATAACACTGTCCTTTGTTGGGCTACAGTTATGGACAGCACTGTCCTTTGTTGGGATACATTTATGAAGAGCACTGTCCTTTGATGGAGTACAGTTATGGATAACACTGTCCTTTTTTGGGGTACGGTTATGGACAGCACTGTCATATGTTGGGCTACAGTTGTTGGTACACTGTCCTTTGTTGGGGTACAGTTATGGACAGCACTGTCCTTTGTTGGGATACAGTTATGGATAACACTCTCCTTTGTTGGGGTACAGTTATGGACAGCAGTGTCCTTTGTTGGGGTACAGTTATGGATAACACTGTCCTTTGTTGGGGTACAGTTATGGACATCACTGTCCTTTGTTGGGATACAGTTATGGGGAGCACTGTCCTTTTTGGGCGTACAGTTATTGATAGCATTGTCCTTTGTTGGGGTACTGTTATGGAGAGCACTGTCCTTTGTTGGGGTACAGTTATGGATAACACTGTCCTTTGATGGGGTACAGTTAATGGTACTCTGTCCTTTGTTGGGGTACAGTTATGGACAGCTGTGTCTTTTGTTGGGGTACAGTTATGGACAGCTGTGTCCTTTGTTGGGGTACAGTTATGGATAACACTGTCCTTTTTTGGGGTACGGTTATGGACAGCACTGTCATATGTTGGGCTACAGTTGTTGGTACACTGTCCTTTGTTGGGGTACAGTAATGGATAACACTGTCCTTTATTAGGGTACAATTATTGGTACATTGTCCTTTGTTGGGGTACAGTTATGGACAGCACTGTCCTTTGTTGGGGTACAGTTATGGATAACTCTGTCCTTTGTTGGGATACAGTTATGGGGAGCACTGTCCTTTTTGGGGGTACAGTTATTGATAGCATTGTCCTTTGTTGGGGTACTGTTATGGAGAGCACTGACCTTTGTTGGGGTACAGTTATGGATAACACTGTCCTTTGATGGGGTACAGTTAATGGTACTCTGTCCTTTGTTGGGGTACAGTTATGGACAGCTGTGTCTTTTGTTGGGGTACAGTTATGGACAGCTGTGTCCTTTGTTGGGGTACAGATATGGACAGCTGTATCCTTTGTTGGGGTTCAGTTATGGATAACACTGTCCTTTGTTGGGGTACTGTTATGGATAACACTGTCCTTTGTTGGGATACAGTTATGGATAACACTGTCCTTTGTTGGGGTACTGTTATGGATAACACTGTCCTTTGTTGGGGTACAGTTGTGGATAACACTGTCCTTTGTTGGGGTACAGTTATGGACAGCACTGTCCTTTGTTGGGTACAGTTATGGATAACACTGTCCTTTGTTGGGGTACAGTTATGGATAGCACTGACCTTTGTTGGGGTACACCTATGGACAGCACTGTCCTTTGTTGGGGTACAGTTATTGGTACAGTGTCCTTTGTTGGGGTAAAGTTATGCAGAGCCTGTCCTTTGTTGGAGTACAGTTATGGTCAGCACTGTCCTTTGTTGGAGTACAATTATGGTCAGCACTGTCCTTTGTTGGAGTACAGTTATGGATAGCACTGTCCTTTGTTGGGGTACAGTTATGGAGAGCACTGTCCTTTGTTGAGGTACAGTTATGGAGAGCACTGTCCTTTGTTGGTGTAAAGTTATGGATAGCACTGTCCTATGTTGGGGTACAGTTATGGACAGCACTGTCCTTTGTTGGGGTACACTTATGGTCAGCACTGTCCTTTGTTGGGGTGCAGTTATGGATAGCACTGTTCTTTGTTGGAGTACAGTTATGGATAGCACTGTCCTTTGCTGGGGTACAGTTATGGACAGCACTGAGTAAAGTTATGGATAACACTGTCCTTTGTTGGGGTACAGTTATGGAGAGCACTGTCCTTTGTTGGGGTACAGTTATGGACAGCGCTGTCCTTTGTTGGGGTACAATTATGGTCAGCACTGTCCTTTGTTGGGGTACAGTTATTGGTACACTGTCCTTTGTTGGAGTAAAGTTATGCAGAGCACTGTGCTTTGTTGGGGTACAGTTATGGATAGCACTGTCCTTTGCTGGGGTACAGTTATGGACAGCACTGAGTAAAGTTATGGATAACACTGTCCTTTGTGGGGTACAGTTATGGATAGCACTGTCATATGTTGGGCTACAGTTGTTGGAACACTGTCCTTTGTTGGGCTACAGTTATGGATAACACTGTCCTTTGTTGGGGTACAGTTATGGATAGCACTGACCTTTGTTGGGGTACACCTATGGTCAGCACTGTCCTTTGTTGGGTACAGTTATGGACAGCACTGTCCTTTGTTGGGCTACAGTTATGGATAACACTGTCCTTTATTGGGGTACAGTTATGGATAACACTGTCCTTTGTTGGGGTACAGTTATGGATAACACTGTCCTATGTTGGAGTACAGTTATGGACAGCACTGTCCTTTGTTGGGGTACACTTATGGTCAGCACTGTCCTTTGTTGGGGTGCAGTTAAAAGAGAGCACTGACCTTTGTTGGGGTAAAGTTATGCAGAGCACTGTGCTTTGTTGGAGTACAGTTATGGATAACACTGTCCTTTGTTGGGGTACAGTTATGGACAGCACTGTCCTTTGTTGGGGTACAGTTATGGACAGCACTGTCCTTTGTTGGGGTACAGTTATGGACAGCACTGTCCTTTTTTGGGGTACAGTTATGGACAGCACTGTGCTTTGTTGGAGTACAGTTATGGATAACACTGTCCTTTGTTGGAGTACAGTTATGGATAGCACTGTCCTTTGTTGGGGTACAGTTATGGACAGCACTGAGTAAAGTTATGGATAACACTGTCCTTTGTGGGGTACAGTTATGGATAGCACTGTCATATGTTGGGCTACAGTTGTTGGTACACTGTCCTTTGTTGGGGTACAGTAATGGATAACACTGTCCTTTATTGGGGTACACTTATTGTCAGCACTGTCCTTTGTTGGGGTACAGTTATGGACAGCACTGTCCTTTGTTGGGCTACAGTTATGGATAACACTGTCCTTTGTTGGGGTACAGTTATGGATAGCACTGACCTTTGTTGGGGTACAGTTATGGAGAGCACTGTCCTTTGTTGGGGTACAGTTATTGGTGCACTGTCCTTTGTTGGGGTACAGTTATTGGTACAGTGTCCTTTGTTGGGGTAAAGCTATGCAGAGCACTGTCCTTTGTTGGGGTACAGTTATGGTCAGCACTGTCCTTTGTTGGGGTACAGTTATGGTCAGCACTGTCCTTTGTTGGGGTACAGTTATGGATAGCACTGTCCTTTGTTGGGGTACAGTTATAGACAGCACTGTCCTTTGTTGGGGTACAGTTATGGAGAGCACTGTCCTATGTTGGGGTACAGTTATGGATAGCACTGTCCTTTGTTGGGGTATGGGTATGGATAACACTGTCCTTTGTTGGGGTACAGTTATGGATAGCACTGTCCTTTGTTGGGGTACAGTTATGGACAGCACTGAGTACAGTTATGGACAGCACTGTCCTTTGTTGGGGTACAGTTATGGATAGTACTGTCCTTTGTTGCAGTACTCTTATGGTCAGCACTGTCCTTTGTTGGGGTGCAGTTAAAAGAGAGCACTGTCCTTTGTTGGGGTACAGTTATTGGTACACTGTCCTTTGTTGGAGTAAAGTTATGCAGAGCACTGTGCTTTGTTGGAGTACAGTTATGGATAACACTGTCCTTTGTTGGGGTACAGTTATGGATAACACTGTCCTTTTTTGGGGTACGGTTATGGACAGCACTGTCCTTTGTTGGGGCACAGTTATCGACAGCACTGAGTACAGTTATGGATAACACTGTCCTTTGTTGGGGTACAGTTATGGAGAGCACTGTCCTTTGCTGGGGTACAGTTATGGACAGCACTGAGTAAAGTTATGGATAACACTGTCCTTTGTTGGGGTACAGTTATGGATAGCACTGTCCTTTGTTGGGGTACAGTTATGGACAGCACTGAGTAAAGTTATGGATAACACTGTCCTTTGTGGGGTACAGTTATGGATAGCACTGTCATATGTTGGGCTACAGTTGTTGGTACACTGTCCTTTGTTGAGGTACAGTTATTGGTGCACTGTCCTTTGTTGGGGTACAGTTATGGACAGCATTGTCCTTTGTTGGGCTACAGTTATGGATAACACTGTCCTTTGTTGGGGTACAGTTATGGATAGCACTGACCTTTGTTGGGGTACAGTTATGGAGAGCACTGTCCTTTGTTGGGGTACAGTTATTGGTACAGTGTCCTTTGTTGGGGTAAAGCTATGCAGAGCACTGTCCTTTGTTGGGGTACACTTATGGTCAGCACTGTCCTTTGTTGGGTAACAGTTATGGTCAGCACTGTCCTTTGTTGGGGTACAGTTATGGTCAGCACTGTCCTTTGTTGGGGTACAGTTATAGATAGCACTGTCCTTTGTTGGGGTGCAGTTATGGAGAGCACTGTCCTATGTTGGGGTACAGTTATAGACAGCACTGTCCTTTGTTGGGGTACAGTTATGGATAGCACTGTCCTTTGTTGGGGTACAGTTATGGATAGCACTGTCCTTTGTTGGGGTACAGTTATGGACAGCACTGAGTACAGTTATGGATAACACTGTCCTTTGTTGGGGTACAGTTATGGATAGTACTGTCCTTTGTTGCAGTACTCTTATGGTCAGCACTGTCCTTTGTTGGGGTGCAGTTAAAAGAGAGCACTGTCCTTTGTTGGGGTACAGTTATTGGTACACTGTCCTTTGTTGGAGTAAAGTTATGCAGAGCACTGTGCTTTGTTGGAGTACAGTTATGGATAACACTGTCCTTTGTTGGGGTACAGTTATGGATAGCACTGTCCTTTGTTAGGATACAGTTATGGATAACACTGTCCTTTGTTGGGGTACAGTTATGGATAACACTGTCCTTTGTTGGGGTACAGTTATGGATAACACTGTCCTTTGTTGGGGTACAGTTATGGAGAGCACTGTCCTTTGCTGGGGTACAGTTATGGACAGCACTGAGTAAAGTTATGGATAACACTGTCCTTTGTTGGGGTACTGTTATGGAGAGCACTGTCCTTTGTTGGGGTACAGTTATGGATAACACTGTCCTTTGATGGGGTACAGTTAATGGTACTCTGTCCTTTGTTGGGGTACAGTTATGGACAGCTGTGTCTTTTGTTGGGGTACAGTTATGGACAGCTGTGTCCTTTGTTGGGGTACAGTTATGGATAACACTGTCCTTTTTTGGGGTACGGTTATGGACAGCACTGTCATATGTTGGGCTACAGTTGTTGGTACACTGTCCTTTGTTGGGGTACAGTAATGGATAACACTGTCCTTTATTAGGGTACAATTATTGGTACATTGTCCTTTGTTGGGGTACAGTTATGGACAGCACTGTCCTTTGTTGGGGTACAGTTATGGATAACTCTGTCCTTTGTTGGGATACAGTTATGGGGAGCACTGTCCTTTTTGGGGGTACAGTTATTGATAGCATTGTCCTTTGTTGGGGTACTGTTATGGAGAGCACTGACCTTTGTTGGGGTACAGTTATGGATAACACTGTCCTTTGATGGGGTACAGTTAATGGTACTCTGTCCTTTGTTGGGGTACAGTTATGGACAGCTGTGTCTTTTGTTGGGGTACAGTTATGGACAGCTGTGTCCTTTGTTGGGGTACAGATATGGACAGCTGTATCCTTTGTTGGGGTTCAGTTATGGATAACACTGTCCTTTGTTGGGGTACTGTTATGGATAACACTGTCCTTTGTTGGGATACAGTTATGGATAACACTGTCCTTTGTTGGGGTACTGTTATGGATAACACTGTCCTTTGTTGGGGTACAGTTGTGGATAACACTGTCCTTTGTTGGGGTACAGTTATGGACAGCACTGTCCTTTGTTGGGTACAGTTATGGATAACACTGTCCTTTGTTGGGGTACAGTTATGGATAGCACTGACCTTTGTTGGGGTACACCTATGGACAGCACTGTCCTTTGTTGGGGTACAGTTATTGGTACAGTGTCCTTTGTTGGGGTAAAGTTATGCAGAGCCTGTCCTTTGTTGGAGTACAGTTATGGTCAGCACTGTCCTTTGTTGGAGTACAATTATGGTCAGCACTGTCCTTTGTTGGGGTACGGTTATGGATAGCACTGTCCTTTGTTGGAGTACAGTTATGGATAGCACTGTCCTTTGTTGGGGTACAGTTATGGAGAGCACTGTCCTTTGTTGGGGTACAGTTATGGAGAGCACTGTCCTTTGTTGGTGTAAAGTTATGGATAGCACTGTCCTATGTTGGGGTACAGTTATGGACAGCACTGTCCTTTGTTGGGGTACACTTATGGTCAGCACTGTCCTTTGTTGGGGTGCAGTTATGGATAGCACTGTTCTTTGTTGGAGTACAGTTATGGATAGCACTGTCCTTTGCTGGGGTACAGTTATGGACAGCACTGAGTAAAGTTATGGATAACACTGTCCTTTGTTGGGGTACAGTTATGGAGAGCACTGTCCTTTGTTGGGGTACAGTTATGGACAGCGCTGTCCTTTGTTGGGGTACAATTATGGTCAGCACTGTCCTTTGTTGGGGTACAGTTATTGGTACACTGTCCTTTGTTGGAGTAAAGTTATGCAGAGCACTGTGCTTTGTTGGGGTACAGTTATGGATAGCACTGTCCTTTGCTGGGGTACAGTTATGGACAGCACTGAGTAAAGTTATGGATAACACTGTCCTTTGTGGGGTACAGTTATGGATAGCACTGTCATATGTTGGGCTACAGTTGTTGGAACACTGTCCTTTGTTGGGCTACAGTTATGGATAACACTGTCCTTTGTTGGGGTACAGTTATGGATAGCACTGACCTTTGTTGGGGTACACCTATGGTCAGCACTGTCCTTTGTTGGGTACAGTTATGGACAGCACTGTCCTTTGTTGGGCTACAGTTATGGATAACACTGTCCTTTATTGGGGTACAGTTATGGATAACACTGTCCTTTGTTGGGGTATACTTATGGTCAGCACTGTCCTTTATTGGGGTACAGTTATGGAGACCACTGTCCTTTGTTGGGGTACAGTTATTGGTACAGTGTCCTTTGTTGGGGTAAAGCTATGCAGAGCACTGTCCTTTGTTGGAGTACAGTTATGGTCAGCACTGTCCTTTGTTGGGGTACAGTTATGGATAGCACTGTCCTTTGTTGGGGTACAGTTATGGATAGCACTGTCCTTTGTTGGGGTACACTTATGGTCAGCACTGTCCTTTGTTGGGGTACAGTTATGGATAGCACTGTCCTTTGTTGGGGTACACTTATGGTCAGCACTGTCCTTTGTTGGGGTACAGTTATGGATAGCACTGTCCTTTGTTGGGGTACAGTTATGGATAGCACTGTCCTTTGTTGGGGTACACTTATGGTCAGCACTGTCCTTTGTTGGGGTACAGTTATGGTCAGCACTGTCCTTTGTTGGGGTACACTTATGGTCAGCACTGTCCTTTGTTGGGGTGCAGTTATGGAGAGCACTGTCCTATGTTGGGGTACAGTTATAGACAGCACTGTCCTTTGTTGGGGTACAGTTATGGATAGCACTGTCCTTTGTTGGGGTACAGTTATGGATAACACTGTCCTTTGTTGGGGTACAGTTATAGACAGCACTGTCCTTTGTTGGGGTACAGTTATAGACAGCACTGTCCTTTGTTGGGGTACAGTTATGGATAACACTGTCCTTTGTTGAGGTACAGTTATGGTCAGCACTGTCCTTTGTTGGGGTACAGTTATGGATAGCACTGTCCTTTGTTGGTGTGCAGTTATGGAGAGCACTGTCCTATGTTGGGGTACAGTTATAGACAGCACTGTCCTTTGTTGGGGTACACCTCTGGTCAGCACTGTCCTTTGTTGGGGTGCAGTTATGGAGAGCACTGTCCTTTGTTGGGGTAAAGTTATGCAGAGCACTGTCCTTTGTTGGGGTACAGTTATGGATAACACTGTCCTTTGTTGGGGTACAGTTATGGATAGTACTGTCCTTTGTTGGGGTACAGTTATGTTTAGTACTGTCCTTTGTTGGAGTACAGTTATGGATAGTACTGTCCTTTGTTGGGGTACAGTTATGGATAGTACTGTCCTTTGTTGGAGTACAGTTATGGTCAGCACTGAGTACAGTTATGGACAGCACTGTCCTTTGTTGGGGTACAGTTATGGATAGTACTGTCCTTTGTTGCAGTACTCTTATGGTCAGCACTGTCCTTTGTTGGGGTGCAGTTAAAAGAGAGCACTGTCCTTTGTTGGGGTACAGTTATTGGTACACTGTCCTTTGTTGGGGTACAGTTATGGAGAGCACTGTGCTTTGATGGAGTACAGTTGTGGATAACACTGTCCTTTCTTGGGATACAATTATGGACAACACTGTCCTTTGTTGAGGTACAGTTATGGACAGCACTGTCCTTTGTTGGGGTACAGTTATGGACAGCACTGTACTTTGGTGGGGTACAGTTATTGGTGCACTGTCCTTTGTTGGGGTACAGTTATGGACAGCACTGTCCTTTGTTGGGGTACAGTTATGGAGATCACTGTACTTTGGTGGGGTACAGTTATGGATAGCACTGTCCTTTGTTGGGGTACAGTTATGGATAACACTGTCCTTTGTTGGAGTACATTTATGGATAACACTGTCCTTTGTTGGCGTACAATTATGGACAGTACTGTCCTTTCTTGGGGTACAGTTATGGATAACACTGTCCTTTCTTGGGGTACAATTATGGACAACACTGTCCTTTGTTGAGGTACAGTTATGGACAGCACTGTCCTTTGTTGGGGTACAGTTATGGACAGCAATGTCCTTTGTTGGGGTACAGTTATGGAGATCACTGTACTTTGGTGGGGTACAGTTATGGATAGCACTGTCCTTTGTTGGGGTACAGTTATGAACAGCTGTGTCCTTTGTTGGGGTACAGTTATGGACAGCACTGTCCTTTTTTGGAGTACAGTTATGGATAGCACTGTCCTTTGTTGGAGTACAGTTATGGATAGCACTGTCCTTTTTTGGGATACAGTTATGGATAGCACTGTCCTTTGTTGGGGTACAGTTATGGATAGCACTGTCCTTTTTTGGGGTACAGTTATGGACAGCACTGTCCTTTCATGGGGTCCTGTTATGGATTACACTGTCCTTTGTTGGGGTACAGTTATGGATAACACTGTCCTTTGTTGGGATACAGTTATGGATAACAACTTCCTTTTTTGGGGTACGGTTATGGACAGCACTGTCCTTTCATGGGGTACAGTTATGGATAACACTGTCTTTTGTTGGGATACAGTTATGGACAGCACTGCCCTTTGATGGAGTACAGTTATGGATAACACTGTCCTTTGTTGGGGTACAGTTATGGACAGCACTGTCATATGTTGGGCTACAGTTGTTGGTACACTGTCCTTTGTTGGGGTACAGTAATGGATAACACTGTCCTTTATTGGGGTACAATTATTGGTACATTGTCCTTTGTTGGGGTAAACTTATGCAGAGCCTGTCCTTTGTTGGAGTACAGTTACGGTCAGCACTGTCCTTTGTTGGGGTACAGTTATGGTCAGCACTGTCCTTTGTTGGGGTACAGTTATGGATAACACTGTCCTTTGTTGGGGTACAGTTATGGACAGCACTGACCTTTGTTGGGGTACAGTTATGGTCAGCACTGTCCTTTGTTGGGGTGCAGTTATGGATAGCACTGTCCTTTGTTGGGGTACAGTTATGGATAACACTGTCCTTTGTTGGAGTACAGTTATGGATAGCACTGTCCTTTGTTGGGGTACAGTTATGGATAACACTGTCCTTTGTTGGAGTACAGTTATGGATAGCACTGTTCTATGTTGGGGTACAGTTATGTATAACACTGTCCTTTGTTGGGGTACAGTTATGGATAACACTGTCCTTTGTTGGGGTACAGTTATGGATAACACTGTCCTTTGTTGGAGTACAGTTATGGATAACACTGTCCTTTGTTGGAGTACAGTTATGGATAGCACTGTTCTATGTTGGGGTACAGTTATGTATAACACTGTCCTTTGTTGGGGTACAGTTATGGATAGCACTGTCCTTTGTTGGGGTACAGTTATGGATAACACTGTCCTTTGTTGGAGTACAGTTATGGATAACACTGTCCTTTGTTGGGGTAGAGTTATGGATAACACTGTCCTTTGTTGGGTTACAGTTATGGATAACACTGTGCTTTGTTGGGGTACAGTTATGGATAGCACTGTCCTTTGTTGGAGTACAGTTATGGATAACACTGTCCTTTGTTGGGGTACAGTTATGGATAGCACTGTCCTTTGTTGGAGTACAGTTATGGATAACACTGTCCTTTGTTGGGGTACAGTTATGGATAACACTGTGCTTTGTTGGAGTACTCTTATGGTCAGCACTGTCTTTTGTTGGGGTACAGTTATGGATAGTACTGTCCTTTGTTGGAGTACTCTTATGGTCAGCACTGTCCTTTGTTGGGGTGCAGTTAAAAGAGAGCACTGACCTTTGTTGGGGTACAGTTGTTGGTACACTGTCCTTTGTTGGAGTAAAGTTATGCAGAGCACTGTGCTTTGTTGGAGTACAGTTATGGATAACACTGTCCTTTGTTGGGGTACAGTTATGGACAGCACTGAGTAAAGTTATGGATAACACTGTCCTTTGTTGGGGTACAGTTATGGATAGCACTGTCCTTTGTTGGGGTACAGTTATGGATAACACTGTCCTTTGTTGGGATACAGTTATGGATAGCACTGTCCTTTGTTGGGATACAGTTATGGATAACACTGTCCTTTGTTGGAGTACAGTTATGGATAACACTGTCCTTTGTTGGGTTACAGTTATGGATAACACTGTGCTTTGTTTGGGTACAGTTATAGAGAGCACTGTCCTTTGTTGGGGCACAGTTATGGATAGCACTGTCCTTTGTTGGAGTACAGTTATGGATAACACTGTCCTTTGTTGGGGTACAGTTATGGAGAGCACTGTCCTTTGTTGGGGTACAGTTATGGATAACACTGTCCTTTGTTGGGGTACAGTTATTGATACAATATCCTTTGTTGTGGTACAGTTATGGAAAACACTGTCCTTTGTTGGGGTACAGTTATGGACAGCACTGTCCTTTTTGGGGGTACAGTTATTGGTACACTGACCTTTGTTGGGGTACAGTTATGGAGAGCACTGTGCTTTGATGGAGTACAGTTATGGATAGCACTGTCCTTTGTTGGGGTACAGTTATTGGTACACTGTCCTTTGTTGGAGTACAGTTATGGACAGCACTGTCGTTTGTTGGGGTACAGTTATGGACAGCACTGTACTTTGGTGGGGTACAGTTATGGATAGCACTGTCCTTTGTTGGGGTACAGTTATTGGTACACTGTCCTTTGTTGGAGTACAGTTATGGATAGCACTGTCCTTTGTTGGGGTACAGTTATTGGTACACTGTCCTTTGTTGGAGTACAGTTATGGAAAACACTGTCCTTTGTTGGGGTACAGTTATGGACAGCACTGTCCTTTTTGGGGGTACAGTTATTGGTACACTGACCTTTGTTGGGGTACAGTTATGGAGAGCACTGTGCTTTGATGGAGTACAGTTATGGATAGCACTGTCCTTTGTTGGGGTACAGTTATTGGTACACTGTGCTTTGTTGGAGTACAGTTATGGACAGCACTGCCCATTGCTGGGGTACAGTTATGAACAGCACTGAGTAAAGTTATGGATAACACTGTCCTTTTTTGGGGTACAGTTATGGATAGCACTGTCCTTTGTTGGGTACAGTTATGGACAGCACTGCCCATTGCTGGGTTACAGTTATGGACAGCACTGAGTACAGTTATGGATAACACTGTCCTTTGTTGGGTTACAGTTATGGATAACACTGTGCTTTGTTGGGGTACAGTTATAGAGAGCACTGTCCTTTGTTGGGGTACAGTTATTGGTACACTGACCTTTGTTGGGGTACAGTTATGGATAACACTGTCCGTTGTTGGTGTACAGTTATTGATACAATATCCTTTGTTGAGGTACAGTTATGGATAACACTGTCCTTTGTTGGGGTACAATTATGGAGAGCACTGTCCTTTGTTGGAGTACAGTTATGGATAACACTGTCCTTTGTTGGGGTACAGTTATGGATAACACTGTCCTTTGTTGGGGTACAGTTATGGATAACACTGTCCTTTGTTGGGGAACAGTTATTGGTACACTATCCTTTGTTGGGGTACAGTTATGGACAGCACTGTCCTTTGTTGGGGTACAGTTATGGACAGCACTGTCCTTTTTGGGGGTACAATTATTGGTACACTGACCTTTGTTGGGGTACAGTTATGGAGAGCACTGTCCTTTGTTGGGGTACAGTTATGGATAACACTGTCCTTTCTTGGGGTACAGTTATGGACAGCACTGTCCTTTGTTGGGGTACAGTTCTGGACAGCACTGTACTTTGGTGGGGTACAGTTATTGGTACACTGTCCTTTGTTGGGGTACAGTTATGGACAGCACTGTCCTTTGTTGGGGTACAGTTGTGGAGATCACTGTACTTTGGTGGGGTACAGTTATGGATAGCACTGTCCTTTGTTGGGGTACAGTTATGGATAACACTGTCCTTTGTTGGAGTACAGTTATGGAGAGCACTGTCCTTTGAAGGAGTACAGTTATGGATAACACTGTCCTTTCTTGGGGTACAATTATGGACAACACTGTCCTTTGTTGAGGTACAGTTATGGACAGCACTGTCCTTTGTTGGGGTACAGTTATGGACAGCAATGTCCTTTGTTGGGGTACAGTTATGGAGATCACTGTACTTTGGTGGGGTACAGTTATGGATAGCACTGTCCTTTGTTGGGGTACAGTTATGGACAGCACTGAGTACAGTTATGGATAACACTGTCCTTTGTTGGGGTACAGTTATGGATAGCACTGTCCTTTCTTGTGGTACAGTTTTGGACAGCACTGTCCTTTGTTGGAGTACAGTTATGGATAACACTGTCCTTTGTTGGGTTACAGTTATGGATAACACTGTGCTTTGTTGGGGTACAGTTATAGAGAGCACTGTCCTTTGTTGGGGTACAGTTATTGGTACACTGACCTTTGTTGGGGTACAGTTATGGATAACACTGTCCTTTGTTGTGGTACAGTTATGGATAACACTGTCCTTTGTTGGGGTACAATTATGGAGAGCACTGTCCTTTGTTGGAGTACAGTTATGGATAACACTGTCCTTTGTTGGGGTACAATTATGGAGAGCACTGTCCTTTGTTGGAGTACAGTTATGGATAACACTGTCCTTTGTTGGGGTACAGTTATGGATAACACTGTCCTTTGTTGGGGTACAATTATGGAGAGCACTGTCCTTTGTTGGAGTACAGTTATGGATAACACTGTCCTTTGTTGGGGTACAATTATGGAGAGCACTGTCCTTTGTTGGAGTACAGTTATGGATAACACTGTCCTTTGTTGGGGTACAGTTATGGATAACACTGTCCTTTGTTGGGGTACAGTTATTGGTACACTATCCTTTGTTGGGGTACAGTTATGGACAGCACTGTCCTTTGTTGGGGTACAGTTGTGGACAGCACTGTCCTTTTTGGGGGTACAGTTATTGGTACACTGACCTTTGTTGGGGTACAGTTATGGAGAGCACTGTCCATTGTTGGGGTACAGTTATGGATAACACTGTCCTTTCTTGGGGTACAGTTATGGACAGCACTGTCCTTTGTTGGGGTACAGTTCTGGACAGCACTGTACTTTGGTGGGGTACAGTTATTGGTACACTGTCCTTTGTTGGGGTACAGTTATGGACAGCACTGTCCTTTGTTGGGGTACAGTTGTGGAGATCACTGTACTTTGGTGGGGTACAGTTATGGATAGCACTGTCCTTTGTTGGGGTACAGTTATGGATAACACTGTCCTTTGTTGGAGTACAGTTATGGAGAGCACTGTCCTTTGATGGAGTACAGTTATGGATAACACTGTCCTTTCTTGGGGTACAATTATGGACAACACTGTCCTTTGTTGAGGTACAGTTATGGACAGCACTGTCCTTTGTTGGGGTACAGTTATGGACAGCAATGTCCTTTGTTGGGGTACAGTTATGGAGATCACTGTACTTTGGTGGGGTACAGTTATGGATAGCACTGTCCTTTGTTGGGGTACAGTTATGGATAACACTGTCCTTTGTTGGGGTACAGTTATGGACAGCTGTGTCCTTTGTTGGAGTACAGTTATGGACAGCACTGTCCTTTTTTGGAGTACAGTTATGGATAACACTGTCCTTTGTTGGGCTACAATTATGGAGAGCACTGTCCTTTGATGGAGTACAGTTATGGATAACACTGTCCTTTGTTGGGGTACAGTTATGGATAACACTGTCCTTTTTTGGGGAACCGTTATGGACAGCACTGTCCTTTGTTGGGGCACAGTTATGGACAGCACTGTCCTTTGTTGGGGAACATTTATGGATAACACTCTCCTTTGTTGGGGTACAATTATGGAGAGCACTGTCCTTTGATGGAGTACAGTTATGGATAACACTGTCCTTTGTTGGGGTTCAGTTATGGATAACACTGTCCTTTTTTGGGGTACGGTTATGGACAGCACTGTCCTTTGTGGGGGTACAGTTATGGATAACACTGTCCTTTGTTGGGGTACAGTTATGGACAGCTGTGTCCGTTGTTGGGGTACAGTTATGGATAGCACTGTCCTTTGTTGGGGTACAGTTATGGATAACACTGTCCTTTGTTGGGGTACAATTATGGAGAGCACTGTCCTTTGATGGAGTACAGTTATGGATAACACTGTCCTTTGTTGGGGTACAGTTATGGATAACACTGTCCTTTGTTGGGGTACAATTATGGAGAGCACTGTCCTTTGATGGAGTACAGTTATGGATAACACTGTCCTTTGTTGGGGTACAGTTATGGATAACACTGTCCTTTTTTGGGGTACGGTTATGGACAGCACTGTCCTTTGTGGGGGTACAGTTATGGATAACACTGTCCTTTGTTGGGGTACAGTTATGGACAGCTGTGTCCGTTGTTGGGGTACAGTTATGGATAGCACTGTCCTTTGTTGGGGTACAGTTATGGACAGCACTGTCCTTTGTTGGGGTACAGTTATGGAGAACACTGTTCTTTGTTGGGGTACAGTTATGGATAGCACTGTCCTTTGTTGGGGTACAGTTATGGATAGCACTGTCCATTGTTGGGGTACAGTTATGGATAACACTGTCCGTTATTGGGGTACAGTTATGGATAGCACTGTCCTTTGTTGGGGTACAGTTATGGATAACACTGTCCTTTATTGGGGTACAGTTATGGATAGCACTGACCTTTGTTGGGGCACAGTTATGGAAAACACTGTCCTTTGTTGGGATACAGTTATTGGTACACTGTCCTTTGTTGGGGTACAGTTATGGACAGCGCTGTCCTTTGTTGGGGCACAGTTATGGACAGCACTGTCCTTTGTTGGGCTTCAGTTATGGATAGCACTGTCCTTTGTTGGGATTCAGTTATTGGTGCACTGTCCTTTGTTCGGGTACAGTTATGGACAGCGCTGTATTTTGCTGGGGCACAGTTATGGATAACACTGTCCTTTGTTGGGGTACAGTTATGGATAGCGCTGTCCTTTGTTGGGATACAGTTATTGGTACACTGTCCTTTGTTCGGGTACAGTTATGGACAGCGCTGTATTTTGTTGGGGCACAGTTATGGATAACACTGTCCTTTGTTGGGGCACAGTTGTTCGTACACTGTCCTTTGTTGGGGTAAAGTTATGGATAGCACTGTCCATTGTTGGAGTACAGTCATGGATAACACTGTCATTTTTTGGGGTACAGGTATTGGCACACTGTCCTTTGTTGTGGTCCAGTTATGGATAACACAATACCTGTACCCCAACGAAGGACAGTGTGCCAATAACTGTACCCCAACAAATGACAGTGCTCTCCATAACGGTACCCCAACAAAGGACAGTGCTATCTATAACTGGACCACCACAAAGGACAGTGTGCCAATACCTGTACCCCAAAGAAGGACAGTGCACCAATAACTGTACCCCAACAAATAACAGTGCTCTCCATAACTGTACCCCAACAATGGACAGTGTACCAACAACTGTGGCCCAACAATGGACAGTGTTATCCATAACTGTACCCCAACAAAGGACAGTGCTGTCTATAACTGTACCCCAACAAAGGACAGTGCTGTCCATAACTGGATCACTTTCCTTTGTTGGGGTACACTTTTGGATAACACTGTCCTTTGTTGGGGTACAGTTATGGACAGCGCTGTCGTTTGTTGAGGTACAGTTATGGACAGCACTGTTCTTTGTTGGGGTATAGTAATGGATAACAAAGCCCTTTGTTGGGTTACAGTTATGGATAACACTGTCCTTTGTTGAGGCACAGTTATGGACAGTACTGTCCTTTGTTGGTGTACAGTTATGGATAACACTGTCCTTTGTTGGGGTACAGTTATGGATAACACTGTCCTTTGTTGAGGCACAGTTATGGACAGTACTGTCCTTTGTTGGTGTACAGTTATGGACAGCACTGTCCTTTGTTGGTGTACAGTTATGGATAACACTGTCGTTTGTTGAGGTACAGTTATGGACAGCACTGTCCTTTCTTGTGGTACAGTTATGGATACCACTGTTCTTTGTTGGGGTATAGTAATGGATAACAAAGCCCTTTGTTGGGTTACAGTTATGGATAACACTGTCCTTTGTTGAGGCACAGTTATGGACAGTACTGTCCTTTGTTGGTGTACAGTTATGGATAACACTGTCCTTTGTTGGGGTACAGTTATGGAAAACACTGTTCTTTGTTGGGGTACAGTTATGGATAACACTGTCCTTTGTTGGGGTACAATTATGGATAATACTGTCCTTTGTTGGGGTACAGTTATGGAAAACACTGTCCTTTTTTGGGGTACAGTTATGGATAACACTGTCCTTTGTTGGGGTACAGTTATTGGTACACTGACCTTTGTTGGGGTACAGTTATGGATAGCACTGTCCATTGTTGGGGTACAGTTATGGATATCACTGTCGTTTGTTGGTGTACAGTTATGGATAACACTGTCCTTTGTTGGGGCACAGTTATGGACAGTACTGTCCTTTGTTGGTGTACAGTTATGGATAACACTGTCCTTTGTTGGAGTACAGTTATGGAGAACACTGTCCTTTGTTGGGGTACAGTTATAGAGAGCGCTGTCCTTTGATGGGGTACAGTTATTTGGACACTGCCCTTTGTTGGGGTACAGTTATGGATAACACTGTCCTTTGTTGGGGTACAGTTATTGGTACACTGACCTTTGTTGGGGTACAGTTATGGACAGCACTGTCCTTTGTTGGAGTACAGTTATGTATAACACTGTCCTTTGTTGGGGTACAGGTATGGGTACCACTGTCCTTTGTTGGGGTACAGTTATGGATAACACTGTCCTTTGTTGGGGTACAGTTATGGGGAGCTCTGTCCTTTTTGGTGGTACAGTTATTGATAGCACTGTCCTTTGTTGGGGTGCAGTTATGGAGAGCACTGTCCTATGTTGGGGTACAGGTATGGATACCACTGTCCTTTGTTGGGGTACAGTTATGGATAACAATGCCCTTTGTTGGGGTACAGTTATGGGGAGCTCTGTCCTTTTTGGTGGTATAGTTATTGATAGCACTGTCCTTTGTTGGGGTACTATTATGGAGAGCACTGTCCTTTGTTGGGGTACAGTTGTGGCTAACACTGTGCTTTGTTGAGGTACAGTTATGGAGCACTGTCCTTTCATGGGGTACTGTTATGGATAACACTGTCCTTTGTTGGGATACAGTTATGGATAACACTGTCCTTTGTTGGGGTACAGGTATGGATACCACTGTCCTTTGTTGGGGTACAGGTATGGATACCACTGTCCTTTGTTGGGGTACAGTTATGGATAACAATGCCCTTTGTTGGGGTACAGTTATGGGGAGCTCTGTCTTTTTTGGTGGGACAGTTATTGATAGCACTGTCCTTTGTTGGGGTACACTTATGGTCAGCACTGTCCTTTGTTGGGGTACAGTTATGGATAACACTGTCCTTTTTTGGGGTACGGTTATGGACAGCACTGTCCTTTCATGGGGTACAGTTATGGATAACACTGTCCTTTGTTGGGATACAGTTATGGAGAGCACTGTCCTTTGTTGGGGTACAGTTATGGACAGCACTGTCCTTTGTTGGGGTACAGTTGTGGATAACACTTTCCTTTTTTGGGGTACGGTTATGGACAGCACTGTCCTTTCATGGGGTCCTGTTATGGATAACACTGTCCTTTGTTGGGATACAGTTATGGATAACACTGTCTTTTGTTGGGATACAGTTATGGAGAGCACTGTCCTTTGATGGAGTACATTTATGGATAACACTGTCCTTTGTTGGGGTACAGTTATGGACAGCACTGTCATATGTTGGGCTACAGTTGTTGGTACACTGTCCTTTGTTGGGGTACAGTAATGGATAACACTGTCCTTTATTGGGGTACACATATGGTCAGCACTGTCCTTTGTTGGGGTACAGTTATGGATAGCACTGACCTTTGTTGGGGTGCAGTTATGGACAGCACTGTCCTTTATTGGGGTTCAGTTATTGGTACACTGTCCTTTGTTGGGGTACAGTTATTGGTACAGCGTCCTTTGTTGGGGTAAAGCTATGCAGAGCACTGTCCTTTGTTGGAGTACAGTTATGGCCAGCACTGTCCTTTGTTGGGGTACAGTTATGGACAGCTGTGTCCTTTGTTGGGGTACAGTTATGGATAACACTGTCCTTTGTTGGAGTACAGTTATGGATAACATTGTCCTTTGTTGGGTTACAGTTATGGATAACACTGTCCTTTGTTGGGGTACAGTTATGGACAGCTGTGTCCTTTGTTGGGGTACAGTTATGGATAACACTGTCCTTTGTTGGAGTACAGTTATGGATAACATTGTCCTTTGTTGGGTTACAGTTATGGATAACACTGTGCTTTGTTGGGGTACACTTATGGTCAGCACTGTCCTTTGTTGGGTTACAGTTATGGATAACACTGTCCTTTGTTGGGTTACAGTTATAGATAGCACTGTCCTTTGTTGGGGTACAGTTATGGAGAGCACTGTCCTATGTTGGAGTACAGTTATGGATAGCACTGTCCTTTGTTGGGGTACAGTTATAGACAGCACTGTCCTTTGTTGGGGTACACCTATGGTCAGCACTGTCCTTTGTTGGGTACAGTTATGCAGAGCACTGTCCTTTGTTGGAGTACAGTTATGGATAACACTGTCCTTTGTTGGGGTACAGGTATGGATAGCACTGAGTACAGTTATGGATAGTACTGTCCTTTGTTGGGGTACAGTTATGGATAACACTGTCCTTTTTTGGGGTACGGTTATGGACAGCACTGTCCTTTGTTGGGGTACAGTTATTGGTACACTGTCCTTTGTTGGAGTAAACTTATGCAGAGCACTGTGCTTTGTTGGAGTACAGTTATGGATAACACTGTCCTTTCTTGGGGTACAGTTATGGATAACACTGTCCTTTTTTGGGGTACGGTTATGGACAGCACTGTCCTTTGTTGGGGCACAGTTATGGACAGCACTGTCCTTTGTTGGGGAACAGTTATGGATAACACTGTTCTTTGTTGGGGTACAGTTATGGATAGCACTGTCCTTTGTTGGGGTGCAGTTATGGATAACACTGTACTTTGTTGGGATACAGTTATTGGTACACTGTCCTTTGTTGGGGTACAGTTATGGACAGCGCTGTATTTTGTTGGGACACAGTTATGGATAACACTGTCCTTTGTTGGGGTACAGTTATGGACAGCACTGTCCTTTGTTGGGGTACAGTTATGGATAGCACTGTCCATTGTTGGGGTACAGTTATGGATAACACTGTCATTTTTTGGGGTACAGGTATTGGCACACTGTCCTTTGTTGTGGTCCAGTTATGGATAACACAATACCTGTACCCCAACGAAGGACAGTGTACCAATAATTGTACCCCAACAAATGACAGTGCTCTCCATAACGGTACCCCAACAAAGGACAGTGCTATCCATAACTGGACCACCACAAAGGACAGTGTGCCAATACCTGTACCCCAAAGAAGGACAGTGTACCAATAACTGTACCCCAACAAATGACAGTGCTGTCCATAACTGTACGCCAACAAAGGTCAGTGTACCAATAACTGTACCCCAATAAAGGACAGTGTTATCCATAGCTGTACCCCAACAATGGACAGTGCTATCCATAACTGTACCCCAACAAAGGACAGTGCTGTCCATAACTGGACCACTTTCCTTTGTTGGGGTACACTTTTGGATAACACTGTCCTTTGTTGGGGTACAGTTATGGACAGCACTGTCCTTTGTTGGGGTTCAGTTATTGGTACACTGTCCTTTGTTGGGGTACAGTTATGGGTAACACTGTCCTTTGTTGGGGTACAGTTATGGATAACACTGTCCTTTGTTGGGGTACAGTTATGGACAGCACTGTCCTTTGTTGGGGTTCAGTTATTGGTACACTGGCCTTTGTTGGGGTACAGTTATGGACAGCACTGTCCTTTGTTGGGGTACAGTTGTGGATAACACTTTCCTTTTTTGGGGTACGGTTATGGACAGCACTGTCCTTTCATGGGGTCCTGTTATGGATAACACTGTCCTTTGTTGGGATACAGTTATGGATAACACTGTCTTTTGTTGGGATACAGTTATGGAGAGCACTGTCCTTTGATGGAGTACATTTATGGATAACACTGTCCTTTGTTGGGGTACAGTTATGGACAGCACTGTCATATGTTGGGCTACAGTTGTTGGTACACTGTCCTTTGTTGGGGCACAGTAATGGATAACACTGTCCTTTATTGGGGTACACATATGGTCAGCACTGTCCTTTGTTGGGGTACAGTTATGGATAGCACTGACCTTTGTTGGGGTGCAGTTATGGACAGCACTGTCCTTTATTGGGGTTCAGTTATTGGTACACTGTCCTTTGTTGGGGTACAGTTATTGGTACAGCGTCCTTTGTTGGGGTAAAGCTATGCAGAGCACTGTCCTTTGTTGGAGTACAGTTATGGCCAGCACTGTCCTTTGTTGGGGTACAGTTATGGACAGCTGTGTCCTTTGTTGGGGTACAGTTATGGATAACACTGTCCTTTGTTGGAGTACAGTTATGGATAACATTGTCCTTTGTTGGGTTACAGTTATGGATAACACTGTCCTTTGTTGGGGTACAGTTATGGACAGCTGTGTCCTTTGTTGGGGTACAGTTATGGATAACACTGTCCTTTGTTGGAGTACAGTTATGGATAACATTGTCCTTTGTTGGGTTACAGTTATGGATAACACTGTGCTTTGTTGGGGTACACTTATGGTCAGCACTGTCCTTTGTTGGGTTACAGTTATGGATAACACTGTCCTTTGTTGGGTTACAGTTATGGATAGCACTGTCCTTTGTTGGGGTACAGTTATGGAGAGCACTGTCCTATGTTGGAGTACAGTTATGGATAGCACTGTCCTTTGTTGGGGTACAGTTATAGACAGCACTGTCCTTTGTTGGGGTACACCTATGGTCAGCACTGTCCTTTGTTGGGTACAGTTATGCAGAGCACTGTCCTTTGTTGGAGTACAGTTATGGATAACACTGTCCTTTGTTGGGGTACAGGTATGGATAGCACTGAGTACAGTTATGGATAGTACTGTCCTTTGTTGGGGTACAGTTATGGATAACACTGTCCTTTTCTGGGGTACGGTTATGGACAGCACTGTCCTTTGTTGGGGTACAGTTATTGGTACACTGTCCTTTGTTGGAGTAAACCTATGCAGAGCACTGTGCTTTGTTGGAGTACAGTTATGGATAACACTGTCCTTTCTTGGGGTACAGTTATGGATAACACTGTCCTTTTTTGGGGTACGGTTATGGACAGCACTGTCCTTTGTTGGGGCACAGTTATGGACAGCACTGTCCTTTGTTGGGGAACAGTTATGGATAACACTGTTCTTTGTTGGGGTACAGTTATGGATAGCACTGTCCTTTGTTGGGGTACAGTTATGGATAACACTGTACTTTGTTGGGATACAGTTATTGGTACACTGTCCTTTGTTGGGGTACAGTTATGGACAGCGCTGTATTTTGTTGGGGCACAGTTATGGATAACACTGTCCTTTGTTGGGGTACAGTTATGGACAGCACTGTCCTTTGTTGGGGTACAGTTATGGATAGCACTGTCCATTGTTGGGGTACAGTTATGGATAACACTGTCATTTTTTGGGGGTACAGGTATTGGCACACTGTCCTTTGTTGTGGTCCAGTTATGGATAACACAATACCTGTACCCCAACGAAGGACAGTGTACCAATAATTGTACCCCAACAAATGACAGTGCTCTCCATAACGGTACCCCAACAAAGGACAGTGCTATCCATAACTGGACCACCACAAAGGACAGTGTGCCAATACCTGTACCCCAAAGAAGGACAGTGTACCAATAACTGTACCCCAACAAATGACAGTGCTGTCCATAACTGTACGCCAACAAAGGTCAGTGTACCAATAACTGTACCCCAATAAAGGACAGTGTTATCCATAGCTGTACCCCAACAATGGACAGTGCTGTCCATAACTGGACCACTTTCCTTTGTTGGGGTACACTTTTGGATAACACTGTCATTTGTTGGGCTACAGTTATGGACAGCACTGTCCTTTGTTGGGGTACAGTTATTGGTACACTGTCCTTTGTTGAGGTACAGTTATGGACAGCACTGTCCTTTCTTGTGGTACAGTTATGGATACCACTATTCTTTGTTGGGGTACAGTTATGGATATCATTGTCGTTTGTTGGTGTACAGTTCTGGATAACACTGTCCTTTGTTGGGGCACGGTTATGGACAGTACTGTCCTTTGTTGGTGTACAGTTCTGGATAACACTGTCGTTTGTTGGGGTACAGTTATGGAAAACACTGTTCTTTGTTGGGGTACAGTTATGGAAAACACTGTCCTTTGTTGGGGTACAGTTATGGAGATCACTGTCCTTTCTTGTGGTACAGCTATTGGTACACTGTCCTTTGTTGGGGTACAGTTATGGAGATCACTGTCCTTTCTTGTGGTACAGCTATTGGTACACTGACCTTTGTTGGGGTACAGTTATGGATAGCACTGTCCTTTGTTGGGGTACAGTTATGGATATCACTGTCGTTTGTTGGTGTACAGTTATGGATAACACTGTCCTTTGTTGGGGCACAGTTATGGACAGTACTGTCCTTTGTTGGTGTACAGTTATGGAAAACATTGTTCTTTGTTGGGGTACAGTTATGGAAAACACTGTCCTTTGTTGGAGTACAGTTATGGATAACACTGTCCTTTGTTGGGGTACAGTTATGGAAAACACTGTCCTGTGTTGGGGTACAGTTATGGAAAACACTGTCCTTTGTTGGGGTACAGTTATGGAGAGCACTGTCCTTTGTTGGGGTACAGTTATGGATAATACTGTCCTTTGTTGGGCTACAGTTATGGAAAACACTGTTCTTTGTTGGGGTACAGTTATGGACAGCACTGTCCTTTATTGGGGTACAGTTATGGACAACACTGTCCTTTGTTGGGTACAGTTATTGATACACTGTCCTTTGTTGGGGTACAGTTATGAACAACACTGTCCTTTGTTGGGTACAGTTATTGGTACACTGTCCTTTGTTGGGGTACAGGTATGGATAACACTGTCCTTTGTTGTGTACAGTTATTGATACACTGTCCTTTGTTGGGGTACAATTATGGAAAATACTGTCTATTGTTGGGGTACAGATATGGATAACACTGTCCTTTGTTGGGTACAGTTATTGGTACACTGTCCTTTGTTGGGGTACAGTTACGGAAAACACTGTCCTTTGTTGGGGTACAGTTATGGACAGCACTGTCCATTGTTGGGTTACAGTTATGGACAGCACTGCCCATTGTTGGGGTACAGTTATGGATAGCACTGTCCTTTGTTGGGGTACAGTTATGGAAAACACCTCTTTGTTGGGGTACAGTTATGGACAGCACTGTCCTTGGTTGGGGTACAGTTATGGACAGCACTGTCCATTGTTGGGGTACAGTTATGGATAACACTGTTCTTTGTTGGGGTACAGTTATGGATAGCACTGTCGTTTGTTGGGGTACAGTTATGGAAAACACTTCTTTGTTGGGGTACAGTTATGGACAGCACTGTCCATTGTTGGGGTACAGTTATGAATAACACTGTACTTTGTTGGGGTACAGTTATGGATAGCACTGTTCTTTGTTGGGGTACAGTTATGGAAAACACTGTCCTTTGTTGGGATACAGTTATGGATAACACTGTCCTTTGTTGGGGTACAGTTATGGATAGCACTGTTCTTTGTTGGGGTACAGTTATGGAAAACACTGTCCTTTGTTGGGATACAGTTATGGATAACACTGTCCTTTGTTGGGGTACAGTTATGGATAACACTGTCCTTTGTTGGGGTACAGTTATGGAAAACACTGTCCTTTGTTGGGTACAGTTATGAATAACACTGTCCTTTGTTGGGGTACAGTTATGGATAACACTGTTCTTTGTTGGGGTACAGTTATGGACAGCACTGTCCATTGTTGGGGTACAGTTATGAATAACACTGTCCTTTGTTGGGGTACAGTTATGGATAACACTGTTCTTTGTTGGGATACAGTTATGGAAAACACTGTCCTTTGTTGGGATACAGTTATGGATAACACTGTCCTTTGTTGGGGTACAGTTATGGATAATACTGTCCTTTGTTGGGGTACAGTTATGGAAAACACTGTCTTTTGTTGGGTACAGTTATTGGTACTCTGTCCTTTGTTGGGGTACAGTTATGGACAGCACTGTCCTTTGTTGGGTTACAGTTATGGAAAATACTGTCCTTTGTTGGGGTACAGTTATGGAGATCACTGTCCTTTCTTGTGGTACAGCTATTGGTACACTGACCTTTGTTGGGGTACAGTTATGGACAGCACTGTCCTTTGTTGGTGTACAATTATGGAAAATACTGTCCTTTGTTGGGGTACAGTTATGGACAGCACTGTCCTTTGTTGAGGTACAGTTATGGACAGCACTGTCCTTTGTTGGGTACAGTTATTGATACACTGTCCTTTGTTGGGGTACAATTATGGAAAATACTGTCCTTTGTTGGGGTACAGTTATGGAAAACACTGTCCTTTGTTGGGGTACAGATATGGATAACACTGTCCTTTGTTGGGGTACAGTTATGGATTGCACTGTCGTTTGTTGGGGTACAGTTATAGGTACACTGTCCTTTGTTGGGGTACAGTTATGGATAACACTGTCCTTTGTTGGGGTACAATTATGGACAGCACTGTCCTTTGTTGGGGTACAGTTATGGATAACACTGTTCTTTGTTGGGGTACAGTTATGGACAGCACTGTCCTTTGTTGGGGTACAGTTATGGACAGCACTGTCCATTGTTGGGGTACAGTTATGGATAACACTGTCCTTTATTGGGGTACAGTTATGGATAACACTGTCCTTTGTTGGGGTACAGTTATGGACAGCACTGTCCATTGTTGGGGTACAGTTATGGAAAACACTGCTCTTTGTTGGGGTACAGTTATGGAAAACACTGTTCTTTGTTGGGGTACAGTTATGGACAGCACTGTCCATTGTTGGGGTACAGTTATGGATAACACTGTCCTTTGTTGGGGTACAGTTATGGATAACACTGTCCTTTGTTGGGGTACAGTTATGGATAACACTGTCCTTTGTTGGGTACAGTTATTGATACACTGTCCTTTGTTGAGGTCCAGTTATGGACAGCACTGTCCTTTGTTGGGGTACAGTTATGGATAATACTGTCCTTTGTTGGGGTACAGTCATGGACAGTACTGTCCTTTCTTGTGGTACAGTTATGGATAACACTGTCCTTTGTTGGGGTACAGTTATGGAAAGCACTGTCCTTTGTTGGGGTACAGTTATGAACAGCATTGTCCTTTGTTGGGGTACAGTTATGGATAATACTGTCCTTTGTTGGGGTCCCGTTATGGACAGCACTGTCCTTTGTTGAGGTACAGTTATGGACAGCGCTGTCATTTGTTGGGGTACAGTTATGGACAGCGCTGTCATTTGTTGGGGTACAGTTATTGGTGCACTGTCCTTTGTTGGGGTACAGTTATTGGTACACTGTCCTTTGTTGAGGTACAATTATGGACAGCGCTGTCCTTTGTTGGGGTACAGTTATTGGTACACTGTCCTTTGTTGGGGTACAGTTATTGGTACACTGTCCTTTGTTGAGGTACAGTTATGGATAGCACTGTCCTTTGTTGGGGTACAGTTATGGACAGCACTGTCCTTTGTTGGGGTACAGTTATGGACAGCACTGTCCTTTGTTGGCGTACAGTTATGGATAACACTGTCCTTTGTTGGGGTACAGTTATGGAAAGCACTGTCCTTTGTTGGCGTACAGTTATGGATAACACTGTCCTTTGTTGGGGTACAGTTATGAACAGCATTGTCCTTTGTTGGGGTACAGTTATGGATAATACTGTCCTTTGTTGGGTACAGTTATTGGTACACTGTCCTTTGTTGAGGTACAGTTATGGACAGCACTGTCCTTTGTTGGGGTACAGTTATGGACAGCACTGTCATTTGTTGGGGTACAGTTACGGATAACACTATCCTTTGTTGGGGTACAGTTATGGACAGCGCTGTCCTTTGTTGGGGTACAGTTACGGATAATACTGTCCTTTGTTGGGGTCCCGTTATGGACAGCACTGTCCTTTTTTGGGGTACAGTTATTGGTACACTGTCCTTTGTTGAGGTACAGTTATGGACAGCACTGTCCTTTTTTGGGGTACAGTTATGGACAGCGCTGTCCTTTGTTGGGGTACAGTTATGGATAACACTGTCCTTTCTTGGGGTACAGGTATGGACAGCACTGTCCTTTGTTGGGGTACAATTACGGATAATACTGTCCTTTGTTGGGGTACAGTTATGGACAGCGCTGTCCTTTGTTGGGGTACAGTTATTGGTACACTGTCCTTTGTTGGGGTACAGTTATGGATAACACTCTCCTTTGTTGGGGTACAGTTATGGATAGCACTGTCCTTTGTTGAGGTACAGTTATGGACAGCACTGTCCTTTGTTGGGGTCCAGTTATTGGTACACTGTCCTTTGTTGAGGTACAGTTATGGAGAGCACTGTCCTTTGTTGGGGTACAGTTATGGACAACACTGTCCTTTGTTGGGGTCCAGTTATTGGTACACTGTCCTTTGTTGAGGTACAGTCATGGTCAGCACTGTCCTTTGTTGGGGTACAGTTATGGATAGCACTGTCCTTTGTTGGGGTACAGTTATGGACAGCACTGTCCTTTGTTGGGGTACAGTTATGGACAACACTGTCCTTTGTTGGGGTCCAGTTATTGGTACACTGTCCTTTGTTGAGGTACAGTTATGGAGAGCACTGTCCTTTGTTGGGGTACAGTTATGGACAACACTGTTCTTTGTTGGGGTCCAGTTATTGGTACACTGTACTTTGTTGAGGTACAGTCATGGACAGCACTGTCCTTTGTTGGGGTACAGTTATTGGTACACTGTCCTTTGTTGAGGTACAGTTATGGATAATACTGTCCTTTGTTGAGGTACAGTTATGGATCATACTGTCCTTTGTTGGGGTACAGTTATTTGTACACTGTCCTTTGTGGAGGTACAGTTATGGACAGCACTGTCCTTTGTTGGGGTACAGTTATGGACAGCACTGTCCTTTGTTGAGGTACAGTTATGGACAGCACTGTCCTTTGTTGGGGTACAGTTATTGGTACACTGTCCTTTGTTGAGGTACAGTTATGGACAGCACTGTCCTTTGTTGGAGTACAGTTATTGGTGCACTGTCCTTTGTTGGGGTACAGTTATGGACAGCACTGTCCTTTGTTGGGGTACAGTTATTGGTACACTGTCGTTTGTTGAGGTACAGTTATGGACAGCACTGTCCTTTGTTGGGGTACAGTTATGGACAGCACTGTCCTTTGTTGGGGTACAGTTATGGAAAGCACTGTCCTTTGTTGGGGTGCAGTTATGGACAGCACTGTCCTTTGTTGGGGTACAGTTATGGAAAGCACTGTCCTTTGTTGGGGTACAGTTATGGTCAGCACTGTCCTTTGTTGGGGTACAGTTATTGGTGCACTGTCCTTTGTTGGGGTACAGTTATTGGTGCACTGTCCTTTGTTGGGGTACAGTTATTGGTACACTGTCCTATGTTGAGGTACAGTTTTTGGTACACTGTCCTATGTTGAGGTACAGTTATGGACAGCGCTGTCCTTTGTTGGGGTACAGTTATTGGGACACTGTCCTTTGTTGGGGTACAGTTTTTGGTACACTGTCCTTTGTTGGGGTACAGTTATGGACAGCACTGTCCTTTGTTGGGGTACAGTTATGGACAGCACTGTCCTTTGTTGGGGTACAGTTATGGAAAGCACTTTCGTTTGTTGGGGTACAGTTATTGGTGCACTGTCCTTTGTTGGGGTACAGTTATGGACAGCACTGTTCTTTGTTGGGGTACAGTTATGGACAGGACTTTCCTTTGTTGGGGTAGAGTTATGGACAGCACTGTCCTTTGTTGGGGTACAGTTATTGGTACACTGTCCTTTGTTGAGGTACAGTTATTGGTGCACTGTCCTTTGTTGGGGTACAGTTATGGACAACACTGTCCTTTGTTGGGGTCCAGTTATTGGTACACTGTCCTTTGTTGAGGTACAGTTATGGAGAGCACTGTCCTTTGTTGGGGTACAGTTATGGACAACACTGTTCTTTGTTGGGGTCCAGTTATTGGTACACTGTACTTTGTTGAGGTACAGTCATGGACAGCACTGTCCTTTGTTGGGGTACAGTTATTGGTACACTGTCCTTTGTTGAGGTACAGTTATGGATAATACTGTCCTTTGTTGAGGTACAGTTATGGATCATACTGTCCTTTGTTGGGGTACAGTTATTTGTACACTGTCCTTTGTGGAGGTACAGTTATGGACAGCACTGTCCTTTGTTGGGGTACAGTTATGGACAGCACTGTCCTTTGTTGAGGTACAGTTATGGACAGCACTGTCCTTTGTTGGGGTACAGTTATTGGTACACTGTCCTTTGTTGAGGTACAGTTATGGACAGCACTGTCCTTTGTTGGAGTACAGTTATTGGTGCACTGTCCTTTGTTGGGGTACAGTTATGGACAGCACTGTCCTTTGTTGGGGTACAGTTATTGGTACACTGTCGTTTGTTGAGGTACAGTTATGGACAGCACTGTCCTTTGTTGGGGTACAGTTATGGACAGCACTGTCCTTTGTTGGGGTACAGTTATGGAAAGCACTGTCCTTTGTTGGGGTGCAGTTATGGACAGCACTGTCCTTTGTTGGGGTACAGTTATGGAAAGCACTGTCCTTTGTTGGGGTACAGTTATGGTCAGCACTGTCCTTTGTTGGGGTACAGTTATTGGTGCACTGTCCTTTGTTGGGGTACAGTTATTGGTGCACTGTCCTTTGTTGGGGTACAGTTATTGGTACACTGTCCTTTGTTGAGGTACAGTTTTTGGTACACTGTCCTATGTTGAGGTACAGTTTTTGGTACACTGTCCTATGTTGAGGTACAGTTATGGACAGCGCTGTCCTTTGTTGGGGTACAGTTATTGGGACACTGTCCTTTGTTGGGGTACAGTTTTTGGTACACTGTCCTTTGTTGGGGTACAGTTATGGACAGCACTGTCCTTTGTTGGGGTACAGTTATGGACAGCACTGTCCTTTGTTGGGGTACAGTTATGGAAAGCACTTTCGTTTGTTGGGGTACAGTTATTGGTGCACTGTCCTTTGTTGGGGTACAGTTATGGACAGCACTGTTCTTTGTTGGGGTACAGTTATGGACAGGACTTTCCTTTGTTGGGGTAGAGTTATGGACAGCACTGTCCTTTGTTGGGGTACAGTTATTGGTACACTGTCCTTTGTTGGGGTACAGTTATGGACAGCACTGTCCTTTATTGGGGTACAGTTATGGTCAGCACTGTCCTTTGCTGGGGTACAGTTATTGGTGCACTGACCTTTGTTGGGGTACAGTTATGGACAGCACTGTCCTTTGTTAGGGTACAGTTATTGGTACACTGTCCTTTGTTGAGGTACAGTTATGGACAGCACTGTCCTTTGTTGGGGTACAGTTATTGGTGCACTGTCCTTTGTTGAGGTACAGTTATTGGTGCACTGTCCTTTGTTGGGGTACAGTTATGGATAGCACTGTCCTTTGTTGAGGTACAGATATTGGTGCACTGTCCTTTGTTGGGGTACAGTTATGGATAGCACTGTCCTTTGTTGGGGTACAGTTATTGGTACACTGTCCTTTGTTGGGGTACAGTTATGGACAGCACTGTCCTTTGTTGAGGTACAGTTATGGATAGCACTGTCCTTTGTTGGGGTACAGTTTTTGGTACACTGTCCTTTGTTGGGGTACAGTTATGGACAGCACTGTCCTTTGTTGGGGTACAGTTATTGGTGCACTGTCCTTTGTTGAGGTACAGTTATGGACAGCACTGTCCTTTGTTGGGGGACAGTTATTGGGACACTGTCCTTTGTTGGGGTACAGTTATGGACAGCACTGTCCTTTGTTGGGGCACAGTTATTGGTACACTGTCCTTTGTTGGGGGTACAGTTATGGACAGCACTGTCCTTTGTTGGGGTACAGTTATGGACAGCACTGTCCTTTGTTGGCGTACAGTTATTGGTGCACTGTCCTTTGTTGGGGTACAGTTATTGGTGCACTGTCCTTTGTTGAGGTACAGTTATGGACAGCACTGTCCTTTGTTGGGGTACAGTTATTGGTACACTGTCCTTTGTTGAGGTACAGTTATGGACAGCACTGTCCTTGGTTGGGGTACAGTTATTGGTGCACTGTCCTTTGTTGAGGTACAGTTATGGACAGCACTGTCCTTTGTTGGGGTACAGTTATGGACAGCAATGTGCTTTGTTGGGGTACAGTTATTGGTGCACTGTCCTTTGTTGGGGTACAGTTATGGACAGCGCTGTCATTTGTTGGGGTACAGTTATGGACAGCGCTGTCATTTGTTGGGGTACAGTTATTGGTGCACTGTCCTTTGTTGGGGTACAGTTATTGGTACACTGTCCTTTGTTGAGGTACAATTATGGACAGCGCTGTCCTTTGTTGGGGTACAGTTATTGGTACACTGTCCTTTGTTGGGGTACAGTTATTGGTACACTGTCCTTTGTTGAGGTACAGTTATGGATAGCACTGTCCTTTGTTGGGGTACAGTTATGGACAGCACTGTCCTTTGTTGGGGTACAGTTATGGACAGCACTGTCCTTTGTTGGCGTACAGTTATGGATAACACTGTCCTTTGTTGGGGTACAGTTATGGAAAGCACTGTCCTTTGTTGGCGTACAGTTATGGATAACACTGTCCTTTGTTGGGGTACAGTTATGAACAGCATTGTCCTTTGTTGGGGTACAGTTATGGATAATACTGTCCTTTGTTGGGTACAGTTATTGGTACACTGTCCTTTGTTGAGGTACAGTTATGGACAGCACTGTCCTTTGTTGGGGTACAGTTATGGACAGCACTGTCATTTGTTGGGGTACAGTTACGGATAACACTATCCTTTGTTGGGGTACAGTTATGGACAGCGCTGTCCTTTGTTGGGGTACAGTTACGGATAATACTGTCCTTTGTTGGGGTCCCGTTATGGACAGCACTGTCCTTTTTTGGGGTACAGTTATTGGTACACTGTCCTTTGTTGAGGTACAGTTATGGACAGCACTGTCCTTTTTTGGGGTACAGTTATGGACAGCGCTGTCCTTTGTTGGGGTACAGTTATGGATAACACTGTCCTTTCTTGGGGTACAGGTATGGACAGCACTGTCCTTTGTTGGGGTACAATTACGGATAATACTGTCCTTTGTTGGGGTACAGTTATGGACAGCGCTGTCCTTTGTTGGGGTACAGTTATTGGTACACTGTCCTTTGTTGGGGTACAGTTATGGATAACACTGTCCTTTGTTGGAGTACAGTTATGGATAGCACTCTCCTTTGTTGGGGTACAGTTATGGATAGCACTGTCCTTTGTTGAGGTACAGTTATGGACAGCACTGTCCTTTGTTGGGGTCCAGTTATTGGTACACTGTCCTTTGTTGAGGTACAGTTATGGAGAGCACTGTCCTTTGTTGGGGTACAGTTATGGACAACACTGTCCTTTGTTGGGGTCCAGTTATTGGTACACTGTCCTTTGTTGAGGTACAGTCATGGTCAGCACTGTCCTTTGTTGGGGTACAGTTATGGATAGCACTGTCCTTTGTTGGGGTACAGTTATGGACAGCACTGTCCTTTGTTGGGGTACAGTTATGGACAACACTGTCCTTTGTTGGGGTCCAGTTATTGGTACACTGTCCTTTGTTGAGGTACAGTTATGGAGAGCACTGTCCTTTGTTGGGGTACAGTTATGGACAACACTGTTCTTTGTTGGGGTCCAGTTATTGGTACACTGTACTTTGTTGAGGTACAGTCATGGACAGCACTGTCCTTTGTTGGGGTACAGTTATTGGTACACTGTCCTTTGTTGAGGTACAGTTATGGATAATACTGTCCTTTGTTGAGGTACAGTTATGGATCATACTGTCCTTTGTTGGGGTACAGTTATTTGTACACTGTCCTTTGTGGAGGTACAGTTATGGACAGCACTGTCCTTTGTTGGGGTACAGTTATGGACAGCACTGTCCTTTGTTGAGGTACAGTTATGGACAGCACTGTCCTTTGTTGGGGTACAGTTATTGGTACACTGTCCTTTGTTGAGGTACAGTTATGGACAGCACTGTCCTTTGTTGGAGTACAGTTATTGGTGCACTGTCCTTTGTTGGGGTACAGTTATGGACAGCACTGTCCTTTGTTGGGGTACAGTTATTGGTACACTGTCGTTTGTTGAGGTACAGTTATGGACAGCACTGTCCTTTGTTGGGGTACAGTTATGGACAGCACTGTCCTTTGTTGGGGTACAGTTATGGAAAGCACTGTCCTTTGTTGGGGTGCAGTTATGGACAGCACTGTCCTTTGTTGGGGTACAGTTATGGAAAGCACTGTCCTTTGTTGGGGTACAGTTATGGTCAGCACTGTCCTTTGTTGGGGTACAGTTATTGGTGCACTGTCCTTTGTTGGGGTACAGTTATTGGTGCACTGTCCTTTGTTGGGGTACAGTTATTGGTACACTGTCCTTTGTTGAGGTACAGTTTTTGGTACACTGTCCTATGTTGAGGTACAGTTTTTGGTACACTGTCCTATGTTGAGGTACAGTTATGGACAGCGCTGTCCTTTGTTGGGGTACAGTTATTGGGACACTGTCCTTTGTTGGGGTACAGTTTTTGGTACACTGTCCTTTGTTGGGGTACAGTTATGGACAGCACTGTCCTTTGTTGGGGTACAGTTATGGACAGCACTGTCCTTTGTTGGGGTACAGTTATGGAAAGCACTTTCGTTTGTTGGGGTACAGTTATTGGTGCACTGTCCTTTGTTGGGGTACAGTTATGGACAGCACTGTTCTTTGTTGGGGTACAGTTATGGACAGGACTTTCCTTTGTTGGGGTAGAGTTATGGACAGCACTGTCCTTTGTTGGGGTACAGTTATTGGTACATTGTCCTTTGTTGGGGTACAGTTATGGACAGCACTGTCCTTTATTGGGGTACAGTTATGGTCAGCACTGTCCTTTGCTGGGGTACAGTTATTGGTGCACTGACCTTTGTTGGGGTACAGTTATGGACAGCACTGTCCTTTGTTAGGGTACAGTTATTGGTACACTGTCCTTTGTTGAGGTACAGTTATGGACAGCACTGTCCTTTGTTGGGGTACAGTTATTGGTGCACTGTCCTTTGTTGAGGTACAGTTATTGGTGCACTGTCCTTTGTTGGGGTACAGTTATGGATAGCACTGTCCTTTGTTGAGGTACAGATATTGGTGCACTGTCCTTTGTTGGGGTACAGTTATGGATAGCACTGTCCTTTGTTGGGGTACAGTTATTGGTACACTGTCCTTTGTTGGGGTACAGTTATGGACAGCACTGTCCTTTGTTGAGGTACAGTTATGGATAGCACTGTCCTTTGTTGGGGTACAGTTTTTGGTACACTGTCCTTTGTTGGGGTACAGTTATGGACAGCACTGTCCTTTGTTGGGGTACAGTTATTGGTGCACTGTCCTTTGTTGAGGTACAGTTATGGACAGCACTGTCCTTTGTTGGGGGACAGTTATTGGGACACTGTCCTTTGTTGGGGTACAGTTATGGACAGCACTGTCCTTTGTTGGGGCACAGTTATTGGTACACTGTCCTTTGTTGGGGGTACAGTTATGGACAGCACTGTCCTTTGTTGGGGTACAGTTATGGACAGCACTGTCCTTTGTTGGCGTACAGTTATTGGTGCACTGTCCTTTGTTGGGGTACAGTTATTGGTGCACTGTCCTTTGTTGAGGTACAGTTATGGACAGCACTGTCCTTTGTTGGGGTACAGTTATTGGTACACTGTCCTTTGTTGAGGTACAGTTATGGACAGCACTGTCCTTGGTTGGGGTACAGTTATTGGTGCACTGTCCTTTGTTGAGGTACAGTTATGGACAGCACTGTCCTTTGTTGGGGTACAGTTATGGACAGCAATGTGCTTTGTTGGGGTACAGTTATTGGTGCACTGTCCTTTGTTGGGGCACAGTTATTGGTGCACTGTCCTTTGTTGGGGTACAGTTATTGGTGCACTGTCCTTTGTTGGGGTACAGTTATGGACAGCACTGTCCTTTGTTGAGGTACAGTTATGGACAGCATTGTCCTTTGTTGGGGTACAGTTATTGGTGCACTGTCCTTTGTTGGGGTACAGTTATTGGTGCACTGTCCTTTGTTCAGGTACAGTTATGGACAGCACTGTCCTTTGTTGAGGTACAGTTATGGACAGCACTGTCCTTTGTTGGGGTACAGTTATTGGTGCACTGTCCTTTGTTGGGGTACAGTTATTGGTGCACTGTCCTTTGTTGAGGTACAGTTATGGACAGCACTGTCCTTTGTTGAGGTACAGTTATGGACAGCACTGTCCTTTGTTGGGGTACAGTTATTGGTGCACTGTCCTTTGTTGGGGTACAGTTATTGGTGCACTGTCCTTTGTTGAGGTACAGTTATGGACAGCACTGTCCTTTGTAGGGGCACAGTTATTGGTACACTGTCCTTTGTTGGGGTACAGTTATTGGTGCACTGACCTTTGTTGGGGTACAGTTATGGACAGCACTGTCCTTTGTTAGGGTACAGTTATTGGTACACTGTCCTTTGTTGGGGTACAGGTATGGACAGCACTGTCCTTTGTTGGGGTACAGTTATTGGTGCACTGTCCTTTGTTGAGGTACAGTTATTGGTGCACTGTCCTTTGTTGGGGTACAGTTATTGGTGCACTGTCCTTTGTTGGGGTACAGGTATGGACTGCACTGTCCTTTGTTGGGGTACAGTTATTGGTACACTGTCCTTTGTTGGGGTACAGTTATGGACAGCACTGTCCTTTGTTGAGGTACAGTTATGGACAGCACTGTCCTTTGTTGGGGTACAGTTTTTGGTACACTATCCTTTGTTGGGGTACAGTTATGGACAGCACTGTCCTTTGTTGGGGTACAGTTATTGGTGCACTGTCCTTTGTTGAGGTACAGTTATGGACAGCACTGTCCTTTGTTGGGGGACAGTTATTGGGACACTGTCCTTTGTTGGGGTACAGTTATGGACAGCACTGTCCTTTGTTGGGGCACAGTTATTGGTACACTGTCCTTTGTTGGGGGTACAGTTATGGACAGCACTGTCCTTTGTTGGGGTACAGTTATGGACAGCACTGTCCTTTGTTGGCGTACAGTTATTGGTGCACTGTCCTTTGTTGGGGTACAGTTATTGGTGCACTGTCCTTTGTTGAGGTACAGTTATGGACAGCACTGTCCTTTGTTGGGGTACAGTTATTGGTACACTGTCCTTTGTTGAGGTACAGTTATGGACAGCACTGTCCTTGGTTGGGGTACAGTTATTGGTGCACTGTCCTTTGTTGAGGCACAGTTATGGACAGCACTGTCCTTTGTTGGGGTACAGTTATTGGTGCACTGTCCTTTGTTGAGGTACAGTTATGGACAGCACTGTCCTTTGTTGGGGTACAGTTATGGACAGCAATGTCCTTTGTTGGGGTACAGTTATTGGTGCACTGTCCTTTGTTGGGGTACAGTTATTGGTGCACTGTCCTTTGTTGGGGCACAGTTATTGGTGCACTGTCCTTTGTTGGGGTACAGTTATTGGTGCACTGTCCTTTGTTGGGGTACAGTCATGGACAGCACTGTCCTTTGTTGAGGTACAGTTATGGACAGCATTGTCCTTTGTTGAGGTACAGTTATTGGTACACTGTCCTTTGTTGGGGTACAGTTATTGGTTAACTGTCCTTTGTTGAGGTACAGTTATGGACAGCACTGTCCTTTGTTGAGGTACAGTTATGGACAGCACTGTCCTTTGTTGGGGTACAGTTATTGGTGCACTGTCCTTTGTTGGGGTACAGTTATTGGTGCACTGTCCTTTGTTGAGGTACAGTTATGGACAGCACTGTCCTTTGTTGGCGTACAGTTATGGATAACACTGTCCTTTGTTGGGGTACAGTTATGGAAAGCACTGTCCTTTGTTGGCGTACAGTTATGGATAACACTGTCCTTTGTTGGGGTACAGTTATGGACAGCATTGTCCTTTGTTGGGGTACAGTTATGGATAATACTGTCCTTTGTTGGGTACAGTTATTGGTACACTGTCCTTTGTTGAGGTACAGTTATGGACAGCACTGTCCTTTGTTGGGGTACAGTTATGGACAGCACTGTCATTTGTTGGGGTACAGTTACGGATAACACTATCCTTTGTTGGGGTACAGTTATGGACAGCGCTGTCCTTTGTTGGGGTACAGTTACGGATAATACTGTCCTTTGTTGGGGTCCCGTTATGGACAGCACTGTCCTTTTTTGGGGTACAGTTATTGGTACACTGTCCTTTGTTGAGGTACAGTTATGGACAGCACTGTCCTGTTTTGGGGTACAGTTATGGACAGCGCTGTCCTTTGTTGGGGTACAGTTATGGATAACACTGTCCTTTCTTGGGGTACAGGTATGGACAGCACTGTCCTTTGTTGGGGTACAATTACGGATAATACTGTCCTTTGTTGGGGTACAGTTATGGACAGCGCTGTCCTTTGTTGGGGTACAGTTATTGGTACACTGTCCTTTGTTGGGGTACAGTTATGGATAACACTGTCCTTTGTTGGAGTACAGTTATGGATAGCACTCTCCTTTGTTGGGGTACAGTTATGGATAGCACTGTCCTTTGTTGAGGTACAGTTATGGACAGCACTGTCCTTTGTTGGGGTCCAGTTATTGGTACACTGTCCTTTGTTGAGGTACAGTTATGGAGAGCACTGTCCTTTGTTGGGGTACAGTTATGGACAACACTGTCCTTTGTTGGGGTCCAGTTATTGGTACACTGTCCTTTGTTGAGGTACAGTCATGGTCAGCACTGTCCTTTGTTGGGGTACAGTTATGGATAGCACTGTCCTTTGTTGGGGTACAGTTATGGACAGCACTGTCCTTTGTTGGGGTACAGTTATGGACAACACTGTCCTTTGTTGGGGTCCAGTTATTGGTACACTGTCCTTTGTTGAGGTACAGTTATGGAGAGCACTGTCCTTTGTTGGGGTACAGTTATGGACAACACTGTTCTTTGTTGGGGTCCAGTTATTGGTACACTGTACTTTGTTGAGGTACAGTCATGGACAGCACTGTCCTTTGTTGGGGTACAGTTATTGGTACACTGTCCTTTGTTGAGGTACAGTTATGGATAATACTGTCCTTTGTTGAGGTACAGTTATGGATCATACTGTCCTTTGTTGGGGTACAGTTATTTGTACACTGTCCTTTGTGGAGGTACAGATATGGACAGCACTGTCCTTTGTTGGGGTACAGTTTTTGGTACACTGTCCTTTGTTGAGGTACAGTTATGGACAGCACTGTCCTTTGTTGGGGTACAGTTATTGGTACACTGTCCTTTGTTGAGGTACAGTTATGGACAGCACTGTCCTTTGTTGGAGTACAGTTATTGGTGCACTGTCCTTTGTTGGGGTACAGTTATGGACAGCACTGTCCTTTGTTGGGGTACAGTTATTGGTACACTGTCGTTTGTTGAGGTACAGTTATGGACAGCACTGTCCTTTGTTGGGGTACAGTTATGGACAGCACTGTCCTTTGTTGGGGTACAGTTATGGAAAGCACTGTCCTTTGTTGGGGTGCAGTTATGGACAGCACTGTCCTTTGTTGGGGTACAGTTATGGAAAGCACTGTCCTTTGTTGGGGTACAGTTATGGTCAGCACTGTCCTTTGTTGGGGTACAGTTATTGGTGCACTGTCCTTTGTTGGGGTACAGTTATTGGTGCACTGTCCTTTGTTGGGGTACAGTTATTGGTACACTGTCCTTTGTTGAGGTACAGTTTTTGGTACACTGTCCTATGTTGAGGTACAGTTTTTGGTACACTGTCCTATGTTGAGGTACAGTTATGGACAGCGCTGTCCTTTGTTGGGGTACAGTTATTGGGACACTGTCCTTTGTTGGGGTACAGTTTTTGGTACACTGTCCTTTGTTGGGGTACAGTTATGGACAGCACTGTCCTTTGTTGGGGTACAGTTATGGACAGCACTGTCCTTTGTTGGGGTACAGTTATGGAAAGCACTTTCGTTTGTTGGGGTACAGTTATTGGTGCACTGTCCTTTGTTGGGGTACAGTTATGGACAGCACTGTTCTTTGTTGGGGTACAGTTATGGACAGGACTTTCCTTTGTTGGGGTAGAGTTATGGACAGCACTGTCCTTTGTTGGGGTACAGTTATTGGTACACTGTCCTTTGTTGGGGTACAGTTATGGACAGCACTGTCCTTTATTGGGGTACAGTTATGGTCAGCACTGTCCTTTGCTGGGGTACAGTTATTGGTGCACTGACCTTTGTTGGGGTACAGTTATGGACAGCACTGTCCTTTGTTAGGGTACAGTTATTGGTACACTGTCCTTTGTTGAGGTACAGTTATGGACAGCACTGTCCTTTGTTGGGGTACAGTTATTGGTGCACTGTCCTTTGTTGAGGTACAGTTATTGGTGCACTGTCCTTTGTTGGGGTACAGTTATGGATAGCACTGTCCTTTGTTGAGGTACAGATATTGGTGCACTGTCCTTTGTTGGGGTACAGTTATGGATAGCACTGTCCTTTGTTGGGGTACAGTTATTGGTACACTGTCCTTTGTTGGGGTACAGTTATGGACAGCACTGTCCTTTGTTGAGGTACAGTTATGGATAGCACTGTCCTTTGTTGGGGTACAGTTTTTGGTACACTGTCCTTTGTTGGGGTACAGTTATGGACAGCACTGTCCTTTGTTGGGGTACAGTTATTGGTGCACTGTCCTTTGTTGAGGTACAGTTATGGACAGCACTGTCCTTTGTTGGGGGACAGTTATTGGGACACTGTCCTTTGTTGGGGTACAGTTATGGACAGCACTGTCCTTTGTTGGGGCACAGTTATTGGTACACTGTCCTTTGTTGGGGGTACAGTTATGGACAGCACTGTCCTTTGTTGGGGTACAGTTATGGACAGCACTGTCCTTTGTTGGCGTACAGTTATTGGTGCACTGTCCTTTGTTGGGGTACAGTTATTGGTGCACTGTCCTTTGTTGAGGTACAGTTATGGACAGCACTGTCCTTTGTTGGGGTACAGTTATTGGTACACTGTCCTTTGTTGAGGTACAGTTATGGACAGCACTGTCCTTGGTTGGGGTACAGTTATTGGTGCACTGTCCTTTGTTGAGGTACAGTTATGGACAGCACTGTCCTTTGTTGGGGTACAGTTATGGACAGCAATGTGCTTTGTTGGGGTACAGTTATTGGTGCACTGTCCTTTGTTGGGGTACAGTTATTGGTGCACTGTCCTTTGTTGGGGCACAGTTATTGGTGCACTGTCCTTTGTTGGGGTACAGTTATTGGTGCACTGTCCTTTGTTGGGGTACAGTTATGGACAGCACTGTCCTTTGTTGAGGTACAGTTATGGACAGCATTGTCCTTTGTTGAGGTACAGTTATTGGTGCACTGTCCTTTGTTGGGGTACAGTTATTGGTGCACTGTCCTTTGTTCAGGTACAGTTATGGACAGCACTGTCCTTTGTTGAGGTACAGTTATGGACAGCACTGTCCTTTGTTGGGGTACAGTTATTGGTGCACTGTCCTTTGTTGGGGTACAGTTATTGGTGCACTGTCCTTTGTTGAGGTACAGTTATGGACAGCACTGTCCTTTGTTGAGGTACAGTTTTGGACAGCACTGTCCTTTGTTGGGGTACAGTTATTGGTGCACTGTCCTTTGTTGGGGTACAGTTATTGGTGCACTGTCCTTTGTTGAGGTACAGTTATGGACAGCACTGTCCTTTGTAGGGGCACAGTTATTGGTACACTGTCCTTTGTTGGGGTACAGTTATTGGTGCACTGACCTTTGTTGGGGTACAGTTATGGACAGCACTGTCCTTTGTTAGGGTACAGTTATTGGTACACTGTCCTTTGTTGGGGTACAGGTATGGACAGCACTGTCCTTTGTTGGGGTACAGTTATTGGTGCACTGTCCTTTGTTGAGGTACAGTTATTGGTGCACTGTCCTTTGTTGGGGTACAGTTATGGATAGCACTGTCCTTTGTTGGGGTACAGTTATTGGTACACTGTCCTTTGTTGGGGTACAGTTATGGACAGCACTGTCCTTTGTTGAGGTACAGTTATGGACAGCACTGTCCTTTGTTGGGGTACAGTTTTTGGTACACTGTCCTTTGTTGGGGTACAGTTATGGACAGCACTGTCCTTTGTTGGGGTACAGTTATTGGTGCACTGTCCTTTGTTGAGGTACAGTTATGGACAGCACTGTCCTTTGTTGGGGGACAGTTATTGGGACACTGTCCTTTGTTGGGGTACAGTTATGGACAGCACTGTCCTTTGTTGGGGCACAGTTATTGGTACACTGTCCTTTGTTGGGGGTACAGTTATGGACAGCACTGTCCTTTGTTGGGGTACAGTTATGGACAGCACTGTCCTTTGTTGGCGTACAGTTATTGGTGCACTGTCCTTTGTTGGGGTACAGTTATTGGTGCACTGTCCTTTGTTGAGGTACAGTTATGGACAGCACTGTCCTTTGTTGGGGTACAGTTATTGGTACACTGTCCTTTGTTGAGGTACAGTTATGGACAGCACTGTCCTTGGTTGGGGTACAGTTATTGGTGCACTGTCCTTTGTTGAGGCACAGTTATGGACAGCACTGTCCTTTGTTGGGGTACAGTTATGGACAGCAATGTCCTTTGTTGGGGTACAGTTATTGGTGCACTGTCCTTTGTTGGGGTACAGTTATTGGTGCACTGTCCTTTGTTGGGGCACAGTTATTGGTGCACTGTCCTTTGTTGGGGTACAGTTATTGGTGCACTGTCCTTTGTTGGGGTACAGTCATGGACAGCACTGTCCTTTGTTGAGGTACAGTTATGGACAGCATTGTCCTTTGTTGAGGTACAGTTATTGGTGCACTGTCCTTTGTTGGGGTACAGTTATTGGTGCACTGTCCTTTGTTGAGGTACAGTTATGGACAGCAATGTCCTTTGTTGAGGTACAGTTATGGACAGCACTGTCCTTTGTTGGGGTACAGTTATTGGTGCACTGTCCTTTGTTGGGGTACAGTTATTGGTGCACTGTCCTTTGTTGAGGTACAGTTATGGACAGCACTGTCCTTTGTTGAGGTACAGTTATTGTCAGCACTGTCCTTTGTTGGGGTACAGTTATTGGTGCACTGTCCTTTGTTGGGGTACAGTTATTGGTGCACTGTCCTTTGTTGAGGTACAGTTATGGACAGCACTGTCCTTTGTAGGGGCACAGTTATTGGTACACTGTCCTTTGTTGGGGTACAGTTATGGACAGCACTGTCCTTTGTTGGGGTACAGTTATTGGTACACTGTCCTTTGTTGGGGTACAGTTATGGAGAGCACTGTCCTTTGTTGGGGTACAGTTATGGATAACACTGTCCTTTGTTGGGGTACAGTTATGGAGAGCACTGTCCTTTGTTGGGGTGCAGTTATGGACAGCACTGTCCTTTGTTGGGGTGCAGTTATGGACAGCACTGTCCTTTGTTGGGGTACAGTTATTGGTGCACTGTCCTTTGTTGAGGTACAGTTATGGACAGCACTGTCCTTTGTTGGGGTACAGTTATGGACAGCACTGTCCTTTGTTGGGGTACAATTATTGGTGCACTGTCCTTTGTTGGGGTACAGTTATTGGTGCACTGTCCTTTGCTGGGGTACAGTTATTGGTGCACTGTCCTTTGCTGGGGTTCAGTTATTGGTACACTGTCCTTTGTTGAGGTACAGTTATGGACAGCACTGTCCTTTGTTGGGGTACATTTATTGGTCCACTGTCCTTTGTTGGGGTACAGTTATGGACAGCACTGTCCTTTGTTGGGGTACAGTAATTGGTACACTGTCCTTTGTTGAGGTACAGTTATGGACAGCACTGTCCTTTGTTGGGGTACAGTTATTGGTACACTGTCCTTTGTTGGGGTACAGTTATTGGTGCACTGTCCTTTGTTGAGGTACAGTTATGGACAGCACTGTCCTTTGTTGGGGTACAGTTATTGATGCACTGTCCTTTGTTGGGGTACAGTTATTGGTGCACTGTCCTTTGTTGGGGTACAGTTATTGGTGCACTGTCCTTTGTTGGGGTTCAGTTATTGGTGCACTGTCCTTTGTTGAGGTACAGTTATGGACAGCACTGTCCTTTGTTGGGGTACAGTTATTGGTGCACTGTCCTTTGTTGAGGTACAGTTATGGACAGCACTGTCCTTTGTTGGGGTACAGTTATTGGTGCACTGTCCTTTGTTGAGGTACAGTTATGGACAGCACTGTCCTTTGTTGGGGTACAGTTATTGGTGCACTGTCCTTTGTTGAGGTACAGTTATGGACAGTACTGTCCTTTGTTGGGGTACAGTTATTGGTGCACTGTCCTTTGTTGGGGTACAGTTATTGGTGCACTGTCCTTTGTTGAGGTACAGTTATGGACAGCACTGTCCTTTGTTGGGGTACAGTTATTGATGCAGTGTCCTTTGTTGGGGTACAGTTATTGGTGCACTGTCCTTTGTTGGGGTACAGTTATTGGTGCACTGTCCTTTGTTGGGGTTCAGTTATTGGTACACTGTCGTTTGTTGAGGTACAGTAATGGACAGCACTGTCCTTTGTTGGGGTACAGTTATTGGTGCACTGTCCTTTGTTGGGGTACAGTTATGGACAGCACTGTCCTTTGTTGGGGTACAGTTATTGGTACACTGTCCTTTGTTGAGGTACAGTTATGGACAGCACTGTCCTTTGTTGGGGTACAGTTATTGGTGCACTGTCCTTTGTTGAGGTACAGTTATTGGTGCACTGTCCTTTGTTGAGGTACAGTTACGGACAGCACTGTCCTTTGTTGGGGTACAATTATTGGTGCACTGTCCTTTGTTGGGGTACAGTTATTGGTGCACTGTCCTTTGTTGGGGTACAGTTATTGGTGCACTGTCCTTTGTTGGGGTTCAGTTATTGGTACACTGTCCTTTGTTGGGGTACAGTTATGGACAGCACTGTCCTTTGTTGGGGTACAGTTATGGATAACACTGTCCTTTGTTGAGGTACAGTTATGGACAGCACTGTCCTGTGTTGGGGTACAGTTATTGGTCCACTGTCCTTTGTTGGGGTACAGTTATGGACAGCACTGTCCTTTGTTGGGGTACAGTAATTGGTACACTGTCCTTTGTTGAGGTACAGTTATGGACAGCACTGTCCTTTGTTGGGGTACAGTTATTGGTGCACTGTCCTTTGTTGAGGTACAGTTATTGGTGCACTGTCCTTTGTTGAGGTACAGTTATGGACAGCACTGTCCTTTGTTGGGGTACAGTTATTGGTGCACTGTCCTTTGTTGGGATACAGTTATTGGTGCACTGTCCTTTGTTGAGGTACAGTTATGGACAGCACTGTCCTTTGTTGGGGTACAGTTATTGGTGCACTGTCCTTTGTTGGGGTACAGTTATTGGTGCACTGTCCTTTGTTGAGGTACAGTTATGGACAGCACTGTCCTTTGTTGGGGTACAGTTATTGGTGCACTGTCCTTTGTTGAGGTACAGTTATGGACAGCACTGTCCTTTGTTGGGGTACAGTTATTGGTGCACTGTCCTTTGTTGGAGTACAGTTATTGGTGCACTGTCCTTTGTTGGGGTACAGTTATGGGTAACACTGTCCTTTGTTGGGGTACAGTTATTGGTGCACTGTCCTTTGTTGAGGTACAGTTATTGGTGCACTGTCCTTTGTTGAGGCACAGTTATTGGTGCACTGTCCTTTGTTGGGGTACAGTTATTGGTGCACTGTCCTTTGTTGGGGTACAGTTATGGAGAGCACTGTCCTTTGTTGGGGTACAGTTATGGATAACACTGTCCTTTGTTGGGGTACAGTTATGGAGAGCTCTGTCCTTTGTTGGGGTGCAGTTATGGACAGCACTGTCCTTTGTTGGGGTGCAGTTATGGACAGCACTGTCCTTTGTTGGGGTACAGTTATTGGTGCACTGTCCTTTGTTGAGGTACAGTTATGGACAGCACTGTCCTTTGTTGGGGTACAGTTACGGACAGCACTGTCCTTTGTTGGGGTACAATTATTGGTGCACTGTCCTTTGTTGGGGTACAGTTATTGGTGCACTGTCCTTTGCTGGGGTACAGTTATTGGTGCACTGTCCTTTGCTGGGGTTCAGTTATTGGTACACTGTCCTTTGTTGAGGTACAGTTATGGACAGCACTGTCCTTTCTGGGGTACAGTTATTGGTGCACTGTCCTTTGTTGAGGTACAGTTATGGACAGCACTGTCCTTTGTTGGGGTACAGTTATTGGTGCACTGTCCTTTGTTGAGGTACAGTTATGGACAGCACTGTCCTTTCTTGGGGTACAGTTATGGACAGCACTGTCCTTTGTTGGGGTACAGTTATTGGTACACTGTCCTTTGTTGAGGTACAGTTATGGACAGCACTGTCCTTTGTTGGGGTACAGTTATTGGTGCACTGTCCTTTGTTGAGGTACAGTTATGGACAGCACTGTCCTTTGTTTGGGTACAGTTATTGGTGCACTGTCCTTTGTTGAGGTACAGTTATGGACAGCACTGTCCTTTGTTGGGGTACAGTTATTGGTGCACTGTCCTTTGTTGAGGTACAGTTATTGGTGCACTGTCCTTTGTTGAGGAACAGTTATGGACAGCACTGTCCTTTGTTGGGGTACAGTTATTGGTGCACTGTCCTTTGTTGGGATACAGTTATTGGTGCACTGTCCTTTGTTGAGGTACAGTTATGGACAGCACTGTCCTTTGTTGGGGTACAGTTATTTGTGCACTGTCCTTTGTTGGGGTACAGTTATTGGTGCACTGTCCTTTGTTGAGGTACAGTTATGGACAGCACTGTCCTTTGTTGGGGTACAGTTATTGGTGCACTGTCCTTTGTTGAGGTACAGTTATGGACAGCACTGTCCTTTGTTGGGGTACAGTTATTGGTGCACTGTCCTTTGTTGGAGTACAGTTATTGGTGCACTGTCCTTTGTTGGGGTACAGTTATGGGTAACACTGTCCTTTGTTGGGGTACAGTTATTGGTGCACTGTCCTTTGTTGAGGTACAGTTATTGGTGCACTGTCCTTTGTTGAGGCACAGTTATTGGTGCACTGTCCTTTGTTGGGGTACAGTTATTGGTGCACTGTCCTTTGCTGGGGTACAGTTATGGAGAGCACTGTCCTTTGTTGGGGTACAGTTATGGATAACACTGTCCTTTGTTGGGGTACAGTTATGGAGAGCTCTGTCCTTTGTTGGGGTGCAGTTATGGACAGCACTGTCCTTTGTTGGGGTGCAGTTATGGACAGCACTGTCCTTTGTTGGGGTACAGTTATTGGTGCACTGTCCTTTGTTGAGGTACAGTTATGGACAGCACTGTCCTTTGTTGGGGTACAGTTATGGACAGCACTGTCCTTTGTTGGGGTACAATTATTGGTGCACTGTCCTTTGTTGGGGTACAGTTATTGGTGCACTGTCCTTTGCTGGGGTACAGTTATTGGTGCACTGTCCTTTGCTGGGGTTCAGTTATTGGTACACTGTCCTTTGTTGAGGTACAGTTATGGACAGCACTGTCCTTTGTTGGGGTACAGTTATTGTTCCACGGTCCTTTGTTGGGGTACAGTTATGGACAGCACTGTCCTTTGTTGGGGTACAGTTATTGGTGCACTGTCCTTTGTTGAGGTACAGTTATGGACAGCACTGTCCTTTGTTGGGGTACAGTTATGGACAGCACTGTCCTTTGTTGGGGTACAGTTATTGGTGCACTGTCCTTTGTTGAGGTACAGTTATGGACAGCACTGTCCTTTGTTGGGGTACAGTTATTGGTGCACTGTCCTTTGTTGAGGTACAGTTATGGACAGCACTGTCCTTTGTTGGGGTACAGTTATTGGTGCACTGTCCTTTGTTGAGGTACAGTTATGGACAGCACTGTCCTTTGTTGGGGTACAGTTATTGGTGCACTGTCCTTTGTTGAGGTACAGTTATGGACAGCACTGTCCTTTGTTGGGGTACAGTTATTGGTGCACTGTCCTTTGTTGGGGTACTGTTATTGGTGCACTGTCCTTTGTTGAGGTACAGTTATGGACAGCACTGTCCTTTGTTGGGGCACAGTTATTGATGCACTGTCCTTTGTTGGGGTACAGTTATTGGTGCACTGTCCTTTGTTGGGGTACAGTTAGTGGTGCACTGTCCTTTGTTGGGGTACAGTTATTGGTGCACTGTCCTTTGTTGGGGTTCAGTTATTGGTACACTGTCGTTTGTTGAGGTACAGTAATGGACAGCACTGTCCTTTGTTGGGGTACAGTTATTGGTGCACTGTCCTTTGTTGGGGTACAGTTATGGACAGCACTGTCCTTTGTTGGGGTACAGTTATTGGTACACTGTCCTTTGTTGAGGTACAGTTATGGACAGCACTGTCCTTTGTTGGGGTACAGTTATTGGTGCACTGTCCTTTGTTGAGGTACAGTTATTGGTGCACTGTCCTTTGTTGAGGTACAGTTATGGACAGCACTGTCCTTTGTTGGGGTACAGTTATTGGTGCACTGTCCTTTGTTGGGGTACAGTTATTGGTGCACTGTCCTTTGTTGAGGTACAGTTATGGACAGCACTGTCCTTTGTTGGGGTACAGTTATTAGTGCACTGTCCTTTGTTGGGGTACAGTTATTGGTGCACTGTCCTTTGTTGAGCTACAGTTATGGACAGCACTGTCCTTTGTTGGGGTACAGTTATTGGTGCACTGTCCTTTGTTGAGGTACAGTTATGGACAGCACTGTCCTTTGTTGGGGTACAGTTATTGGTGCACTGTCCTTTGTTGGAGTACAGTTATTGGTGCACTGTCCTTTGTTGGGGTACAGTTATGGGTAACACTGTCCTTTGTTGGGGTACAGTTATTGGTGCACTGTCCTTTGTTGGGGTACAGTTATTGGTGCACTGACCTTTGTTGGGGTACAGTTATGGGTAACACTCTCCTTTGTTGGGGTACAGTTATTGGTGCACTATCCTTTGTTGGGGTACAGTTAGAGGTGCACTGTCCTTTGTTGGGGTACAGTTATGGGTAACACTGTCCTTTGTTGGGGTACAGTTATTGGTAACACTGTCCTTTGTTGGGGTACAGTTATTGGTGCACTGTCCTTTGTTCAGGTACAGTTATGGACAGCACTGTCCTTTGTTGGGGTACAGTTATTGGTGCACTGTCCTTTGTTGCGGTACAGTTATTGGTGCACTGTCCTTTGTTGAGGTACAGTTATGGACAGCACTGTCCTTTGTTGGGGTACACTTATTGGTGCACTGTCCTTTGCTGAGGTACAGTTATGGACAGCACTGTCCTTTGTTGGGGTACAGTAATTGGTACACTGTCCTTTGTTGAGGTACAGTTATGGACAGCACTGTCCTTTGTTGGGGTACAGTTATTGGTGCACTGTCCTTTGTTGAGGTACAGTTATGGACAGCACGGTCCTTTGTTGGGGTAAAGTTATTGGTGCACTGTCCTTTGTTGGGGTACAGTTATTGGTGTACTGTCCTTTGTTGGGGTACAGTTATTGGTGCACTGTCCTTTGTTGAGGTACAGTTATGGACAGCACTGTCCTTTGTTGGGGTACAGTTATTGGTGCACTGTCCTTTGTTGGGGTACAATTATTGGTGCACTGTCCTTTGTTGAGGTACAGTTATGGACAGCACTGTCCTTTGTTGGGGTACAGTTATTGGTACACTGTCATTTGTTGGGGTACAGTTATTGGTACACTGTCCTTTGTTGAGGTACAGTTATTGGTACACTGTCCTTTGTTGGGGTACAGTTATGGACAGCACTGTCCTTTGTTGGGGTACAATTATGGACAGCACTGTCCTTTGTTGAGGTACAGTTATGGATAGCACTGTCCTTTGTTGGAGTACAGTTATTGGTGCACTGTCCTTTGTTGAGGTACAGTTATGGACAGCACTGTCCTTTGTTGGGGTACAGTTATTGGTCCACTGTCCTTTGTTGGGGTACAGTTATGGACAGCACTGTCCTTTGTTGGGGTACAGTAATTGGTACACTGTCCTTTGTTGAGGTACAGTTATGGACAGCACTGTCCTTTGTTGGGGTACAGTTATTGGTGCACTGTCCTTTGTTGAGGTACAGTTATTGGTGCACTGTCCTTTGTTGAGGTACAGTTATGGACAGCACTGTCCTTTGTTGGGGTACAGTTATTGGTGCACTGTCCTTTGTTGTGGTACAGTTATTGGTGCACTGTCCTTTGTTGAGGTACAGTTATGGACAGCACTGTCCTTTGTTGGGGTACAGTTATTGGTGCACTGTCCTTTGTTGGGGTACAGTTATTGGTGCACTGTCCTTTGTTGAGGTACAGTTATGGACAGCACTGTCCTTTGTTGGGGTACAGTAATTGGTACACTGTCCTTTGTTGAGGTACAGTTATGGACAGCACTGTCCTTTGTTGGGGTACAGTTATTGGTGTATTGTCCTTTGTTGGGGTACAGTTATTGGTGCACTGTCCTTTGTTGAGGTACAGTTATGGACAGCACTGTCCTTTGTTGGGGTACAGTTATTGGTGCACTGTCCTTTGTTGGGGTACAATTATTGGTGCACTGTCCTTTGTTGAGGTACAGTTATGGACAGCACTGTCCTTTGTTGGGGTACAGTTATTGGTGCACTGTCCTTTGTTGAGGTACAGTTATGGACAGCACTGTCCTTTGTTGGGGTACAGTTATTGGTACACTGTCCTTTGTTGGGGTACAGTTATTGGTGCACTGTCCTTTGTTGAGGTACAGTTATGGACAGCACTGTCCTTTGTTGTGGTACAGTTATTGGTGCACTGTCCTTTGTTGGGGTACAGTTATTGGTACACTGTCCTTTGTTGGGGTACAGTTATTGGTACACTGTCCTTTGTTGGGGTACAGTTATGGACAGCACTGTCCTTTGTTGGGGTACAATTATGGACAGCACTGTCCTTTGTTGAGGTACAGTTATGGATAGCACTGTCCTTTGTTGGAGTACAGTTATTGGTGCACTGTCCTTTGTTGAGGTACAGTTATGGACAGCACTGTCCTTTGTTGGGGTACAGTTATTGGTCCACTGTCCTTTGTTGGGGTACAGTTATGGACAGCACTGTCCTTTGTTGGGGTACAGTTATTGGTACACTGTCCTTTGTTGAGGTACAGTTATGGACAGCACTGTCCTTTGTTGGGGTACAGTTATTGGTGCACTGTCCTTTGTTGAGGTACAGTTATTGGTGCACTGTCCTTTGTTGAGGTACAGTTATGGACAGCACTGTCCTTTGTTGGGGTACAGTTATTGGTGCACTGTCCTTTGTTGTGGTACAGTTATTGGTGCACTGTCCTTTGTTGAGGTACAGTTATGGACAGCACTGTCCTTTGTTGGGGTACAGTTATTGGTGCACTGTCCTTTGTTGGGGTACAGTTATTGGTGCACTGTCCTTTGTTGAGGTACAGTTATGGACAGCACTGTCCTTTGTTGGGTTACAGTTATTGGTGCACTGTCCTTTGTTGAGGTACAGTTATGGACAGCACTGTCCTTTGTTGGGGTACAGTTATTGGTGCACTGTCCTTTGTTGGAGTACAGTTATTGGTGCACTGTCCTTTGTTGGGGTACAGTTAAGGGTAACACTGTCCTTTGTTGGGGTACAGTTATTGGTGCACTGTCCTTTGTTGAGGTACAGTTATGGACAGCACTGTCCTTTGTTGGGGTACAGTTATTGGTGCACTGTCCTTTGTTGTGGTACAGTTATTGGTGCACTGTCCTTTGTTGAGGTACAGTTATGGACAGCACTGTCCTTTGTTGGGGTACAGTTATTGGTGCACTGTCCTTTGTTGGGGTACAGTTATTGGTGCACTGTCCTTTGTTGAGGTACAGTTATGGACAGCACTGTCCTTTGTTGGGGTACAGTAATTGGTACACTGTCCTTTGTTGAGGTACAGTTATGGACAGCACTGTCCTTTGTTGGGGTACAGTTATTGGTGTATTGTCCTTTGTTGGGGTACAGTTATTGGTGCACTGTCCTTTGTTGAGGTACAGTTATGGACAGCACTGTCCTTTGTTGGGGTACAGTTATTGGTGCACTGTCCTTTGTTGGGGTACAATTATTGGTGCACTGTCCTTTGTTGAGGTACAGTTATGGACAGCACTGTCCTTTGTTGGGGTACAGTTATTGGTGCACTGTCCTTTGTTGAGGTACAGTTATGGACAGCACTGTCCTTTGTTGGGGTACAGTTATTGGTACACTGTCCTTTGTTGGGGTACAGTTATTGGTGCACTGTCCTTTGTTGAGGTACAGTTATGGACAGCACTGTCCTTTGTTGTGGTACAGTTATTGGTGCACTGTCCTTTGTTGGGGTACAGTTATTGGTACACTGTCCTTTGTTGGGGTACAGTTATTGGTACACTGTCCTTTGTTGGGGTACAGTTATGGACAGCACTGTCCTTTGTTGGGGTACAATTATGGACAGCACTGTCCTTTGTTGAGGTACAGTTATGGATAGCACTGTCCTTTGTTGGAGTACAGTTATTGGTGCACTGTCCTTTGTTGAGGTACAGTTATGGACAGCACTGTCCTTTGTTGGGGTACAGTTATTGGTCCACTGTCCTTTGTTGGGGTACAGTTATGGACAGCACTGTCCTTTGTTGGGGTACAGTTATTGGTACACTGTCCTTTGTTGAGGTACAGTTATGGACAGCACTGTCCTTTGTTGGGGTACAGTTATTGGTGCACTGTCCTTTGTTGAGGTACAGTTATTGGTGCACTGTCCTTTGTTGAGGTACAGTTATGGACAGCACTGTCCTTTGTTGGGGTACAGTTATTGGTGCACTGTCCTTTGTTGTGGTACAGTTATTGGTGCACTGTCCTTTGTTGAGGTACAGTTATGGACAGCACTGTCCTTTGTTGGGGTACAGTTATTGGTGCACTGTCCTTTGTTGGGGTACAGTTATTGGTGCACTGTCCTTTGTTGAGGTACAGTTATGGACAGCACTGTCCTTTGTTGGGTTACAGTTATTGGTGCACTGTCCTTTGTTGAGGTACAGTTATGGACAGCACTGTCCTTTGTTGGGGTACAGTTATTGGTGCACTGTCCTTTGTTGGAGTACAGTTATTGGTGCACTGTCCTTTGTTGGGGTACAGTTATGGGTAACACTGTCCTTTGTTGGGGTACAGTTATTGGTGCACTGTCCTTTGTTGAGGTACAGTTATTGGTACACTGTCCTTTGTTGAGGTACAGTTATTGGTGCACTGTCCTTTGTTGGGGTACAGTTATTGGTGCACTGACCTTTGTTGGGGTACAGTTATGGGAAACACTCTCCTTTGTTGGGGTACAGTTATTGGTACACTATCCTTTGTTGGGGTACAGTTATAGGTGCACTGTCCTTTGTTGGGGTACAGTTATGGACAGCACTGTCCTTTGTTGGGGTACAGTAATTGGTACACTGTCCTTTGTTGAGGTACAGTTATGGACAGCACTGTCCTTTGTTGGGGTACAGTTATTGGTGTACTGTCCTTTGTTGGGGTACAGTTATTGGTGCACTGTCCTTTGTTGAGGTACAGTTATGGACAGCACTGTCCTTTGTTGGGGTACAGTTATTGGTGCACTGTCCTTTGTTGGGGTACAATTATTGGTGCACTGTCCTTTGTTGAGGTACAGTTATGGACAGCACTGTCCTTTGTTGGGGTACAGTTATTGGTGCACTGTCCTTTGTTGAGGTACAGTTATGGACAGCACTGTCCTTTGTTGGGGTACAGTTATTGGTACACTGTCCTTTGTTGGGGTACAGTTATTGGTGCACTGTCCTTTGTTGAGGTACAGTTATGGACAGCACTGTCCTTTGTTGAGGTACAGTTATTGGTGCACTGTCCTTTGTTGGGGTACAGTTATTGGTACACTGTCCTTTGTTGGGGTACAGTTATGGACAGCACTGTCCTTTGTTGGGGTACAATTATGGACAGCACTGTCCTTTGTTGAGGTACAGTTATGGATAGCACTGTCCTTTGTTGGAGTACAGTTATTGGTGCACTGTCCTTTGTTGAGGTACAGTTATGGACAGCACTGTCCTTTGTTGGGGTACAGTTATTGGTCCACTGTCCTTTGTTGGGGTACAGTTATGGACAGCACTGTCCTTTGTTGGGGTACTGTAATTGGTACACTGTCCTTTGTTGAGGTACAGTTATGGACAGCACTGTCCTTTGTTGGGGTACAGTTATTGGTGCACTGTCCTTTGTTGAGGTACAGTTATTGGTGCACTGTCCTTTGTTGAGGTACAGTTATGGACAGCACTGTCCTTTGTTGGGGTACAGTTATTGGTGCACTGTCCTTTGTTGTGGTACAGTTATTGGTGCACTGTCCTTTGTTGAGGTACAGTTATGGACAGCACTGTCCTTTGTTGGGGTACAGTTATTGGTGCACTGTCCTTTGTTGGGGTACAGTTATTGGTGCACTGTCCTTTGTTGAGGTACAGTTATGGACAGCACTGTCCTTTGTTGGGTTACAGTTATTGGTGCACTGTCCTTTGTTGAGGTACAGGTATGGACAGCACTGTCCTTTGTTGGGGTACAGTTATTGGTGCACTGTCCTTTGTTGGAGTACAGTTATTGGTGCACTGTCCTTTGTTGGGGTACAGTTATGGGTAACACTGTCCTTTGTTGGGGTACAGTTATTGGTGCACTGTCCTTTGTTGAGGTACAGTTATTGGTACACTGTCCTTTGTTGAGGTACAGTTATTGGTGCACTGTCCTTTGTTGGGGTACAGTTATTGGTGCACTGACCTTTGTTGGGGTACAGTTATGGGTAACACTCTCCTTTGTTGGGGTACAGTTATTGGTACACTATCCTTTTTTTGGGTACAGTTATAGGTGCACTGTCCTTTGTTGGGGTACAGTTATGGGTAACACTGTCCTTTGTTGGGGTACAGTTATTGGTACACTATCCTTTGTTGGGTTACAGTTATGGACAGCAATGTCCTTTGTTGGGGTACAGTTATTGGTGCACTGTCCTTTGTTGAGGTACAGTTATGGACAGCACTGTCCTTTGTTGGGGTACAGTTATTGGTGCACTGTCCTTTGTTCAGGTACAGTTATGGACAGCACTGTCCTTTGTTGGGGTACAGTTATTGGTGCACTGTCCTTTGTTGGGGTACAGTTATTGGTGCACTGTCCTTTGTTGAGGTACAGTTATGGACAGCACTGTCCTTTGTTGGGGTACAGTTATTGGTGCACTGTCCTTTGTTGGGGTACAATTATTGGTGCACTGTCCTTTGTTGAGGTACAGTTATGGACAGCACTGTCCTTTGTTGGGGTACAGTTATTGGTGCACTGTCCTTTGTTGAGGTACAGTTATGGACAGCACTGTCCTTTGTTGGGGTACAGTTATTGGTACACTGTCCTTTGTTGGGGTACAGTTATTGGTGCACTGTCCTTTGTTGAGGTACAGTTATGGACAGCACTGTCCTTTGTTGAGGTACAGTTATTGGTGCACTGTCCTTTGTTGGGGTACAGTTATTGGTACACTGTCCTTTGTTGGGGTACAGTTATGGACAGCACTGTCCTTTGTTGGGGTACAATTATGGACAGCACTGTCCTTTGTTGAGGTACAGTTATGGATAGCACTGTCCTTTGTTGGAGTACAGTTATTGGTGCACTGTCCTTTGTTGAGGTACAGTTATGGACAGCACTGTCCTTTGTTGGGGTACAGTTATTGGTCCACTGTCCTTTGTTGGGGTACAGTTATGGACAGCACTGTCCTTTGTTGGGGTACAGTAATTGGTACACTGTCCTTTGTTGAGGTACAGTTATGGACAGCACTGTCCTTTGTTGGGGTACAGTTATTGGTGCACTGTCCTTTGTTGAGGTACAGTTATTGGTGCACTGTCCTTTGTTGAGGTACAGTTATGGACAGCACTGTCCTTTGTTGGGGTACAGTTATTGGTGCACTGTCCTTTGTTGTGGTACAGTTATTGGTGCACTGTCCTTTGTTGAGGTACAGTTATGGACAGCACTGTCCTTTGTTGGGGTACAGTTATTGGTGCACTGTCCTTTGTAGGGGTACAGTTATTGGTGCACTGTCCTTTGTTGAGGTACAGTTATGGACAGCACTGTCCTTTGTTGGGTTACAGTTATTGGTGCACTGTCCTTTGTTGAGGTACAGTTATGGACAGCACTGTCCTTTGTTGGGGTACAGTTATTGGTGCACTGTCCTTTGTTGGAGTACAGTTATTGGTGCACTGTCCTTTGTTGGGGTACAGTTATGGGTAACACTGTCCTTTGTTGGGGTACAGTTATTGGTGCACTGTCCTTTGTTGAGGTACAGTTATTGGTGCACTGTCCTTTGTTGAGGTACAGTTATTGGTGCACTGTCCTTTGTTGGGGTACAGTTATTGGTGCACTGACCTTTGTTTGGGTACAGTTATGGCTAACACTCTCCTTTGTTGGGGTACAGTTATTGGTACACTATCCTTTGTTGGGGTACAGTTATAGGTGCACTGTCCTTTGTTGGGGTACAGTTATTGGTGCACTGTCCTTTGTTGGGGTACAGTTATTGGTGCACTGTCCTTTGTTGAGGTACAGTTATGGACAGCACTGTCCTTTGTTGGGGTACAGTAATTGGTACACCGTCCTTTGTTGAGGTACAGTTATGGACAGCACTGTCCTTTGTTGGGGTACAGTTATTGCTGTACTGTCCTTTGTTGGGGTACAGTTATTGGTGCACTGTCCTTTGTTGAGGTACTGTTATGGACAGCACTGTCCTTTGTTGGGGTACAGTTATTGGTGCACTGTCCTTTGTTGGGGTACAATTATTGGTGCACTGTCCTTTGTTGAGGTACAGTTATGGACAGCACTGTCCTTTGTTGGGGTACAGTTATTGGTGCACTGTCCTTTGTTGAGGTACAGTTATGGACAGCACTGTCCTTTGTTGGGGTACAGTTATTGGTACACTGTCCTTTGTTGTGGTACAGTTATTGGTGCACTGTCCTTTGTTGAGGTACAGTTATGGACAGCACTGTCCTTTGTTGAGGTACAGTTATTGGTGCACTGTCCTTTGTTGGGGTACAGTTATTGGTACACTGTCCTTTGTTGGGGTACAGTTATTGGTACACTGTCCTTTGTTGGGGTACAGTTATGGACAGCACTGTCCTTTGTTGGGGTACAATTATGGACAGCACTGTCCTTTGTTGAGGTACAGTTATGGATAGCACTGTCCTTTGTTGGAGTACAGTTATTGGTGCACTGTCCTTTGTTGAGGTACAGTTATGGACAGCAGTGTCCTTTGTTGGGGTACAGTTATTGGTCCACTGTCCTTTGTTGGGGTACAGTTATGGACAGCACTGTCCTTTGTTGGGGTACAGTAATTGGTACACTGTCCTTTGTTGAGGTACAGTTATGGACAGCACTGTCCTTTGTTGGGGTACAGTTATTGGTGCACTGTCCTTTGTTGAGGTACAGTTATTGGTACACTGTCCTTTGTTGGGGTACAGTTATGGACAGCACTGTCCTTTGTTGGGGTACAGTTATTGGTACACTGTCCTTTGTTGGGGTACAGTTATGGACAGCACTGTCCTTTGTTGGGGTACAGTTATTGGTGCACTGTCCTTTGTTGTGGTACAGTTATTGGTGCACTGTCCTTTGTTGAGGTACAGTTATGGACAGCACTGTCCTTTGTTGGGGTACAGTTATTGGTGCACTGTCCTTTGTTGGGGTACAGTTATTGGTGCACTGTCCTTTGTTGAGGTACAGTAATGGACAGCACTGTCCTTCGTTGGGTTACAGTTATTGGTGCACTGTCCTTTGTTGAGGTACAGTTATGGACAGCACTGTCCTTTGTTGGGGTACAGTTATTGGTGCACTGTCCTTTGTTGGAGTACAGTTATTGGTGCACTGTCCTTTGTTGGGGTACAGTTATGGGTAACACTGTCCTTTGTTGGGGTACAGTTATTGGTGCACTGTCCTTTGTTGAGGTACAGTTATTGGTGCACTGTCCTTTGTTGAGGTACAGTTATTGGTGCACTGTCCTTTGTTGGGGTACAGTTATTGGTGCACTGACCTTTGTTGGGGTACAGTTATGGCTAACACTCTCCTTTGTTGGGGTACAGTTATTGGTACACTATCCTTTGTTGGGGTACAGTTATAGGTGCACTGTCCTTTGTTGGGGTACAGTTATTGGTGCACTGTCCTTTGTTGGGGTACAGTTATTGGTGCACTGTCCTTTGTTGAGGTACAGTTATGGACAGCACTGTCCTTTGTTGGGGTACAGTAATTGGTACACTGTCCTTTGTTGAGGTACAGTTATGGACAGCACTGTCCTTTGTTGGGGTACAGTTATTGCTGTACTGTCCTTTGTTGGGGTACAGTTATTGGTGCACTGTCCTTTGTTGAGGTACAGTTATGGACAGCACTGTCCTTTGTTGGGGTACAGTTATTGGTGCACTGTCCTTTGTTGGGGTACAATTATTGGTGCACTGTCCTTTGTTGAGGTACAGTTATGGACAGCACTGTCCTTTGTTGGGGTACAGTTATTGGTGCACTGTCCTTTGTTGAGGTACAGTTATGGACAGCACTGTCCTTTGTTGGGGTACAGTTATTGGTACACTGTCCTTTGTTGGGGTACAGTTATTGGTGCACTGTCCTTTGTTGAGGTACAGTTATGGACAGCACTGTCCTTTGTTGAGGTACAGTTATTGGTGCACTGTCCTTTGTTGGGGTACAGTTATTGGTACACTGTCCTTTGTTGGGGTACAGTTATTGGTACACTGTCCTTTGTTGGGGTACAGTTATGGACAGCACTGTCCTTTGTTGGGGTACAATTATGGACAGCACTGTCCTTTGTTGAGGTACAGTTATGGATAGCACTGTCCTTTGTTGGAGTACAGTTATTGGTGCACTGTCCTTTGTTGAGGTACAGTTATGGACAGCAGTGTCCTTTGTTGGGGTACAGTTATTGGTCCACTGTCCTTTGTTGGGGTACAGTTATGGACAGCACTGTCCTTTGTTGGGGTACAGTAATTGGTACACTGTGCTTTGTTGAGGTACAGTTATGGACAGCACTGTCCTTTGTTGGGGTACAGTTATTGGTGCACTGTCCTTTGTTGAGGTACAGTTATTGGTGCACTGTCCTTTGTTGAGGTACAGTTATGGACAGCACTGTCCTTTGTTGGGGTACAGTTATTGGTGCACTGTCCTTTGTTGTGGTACAGTTATTGGTGCACTGTCCTTTGTTGAGGTACAGTTATGGACAGCACTGTCCTTTGTTGGGGTACAGTTATTGGTGCACTGTCCTTTGTTGGGGTACAGTTATTGGTGCACTGTCCTTTGTTGAGGTACAGTTATGGACAGCACTGTCCTTTGTTGGGTTACAGTTATTGGTGCACTGTCCTTTGTTGAGGTACAGTTATGGACAGCACTGTCCTTTGTTGGGGTACAGTTATTGGTGCACTGTCCTTTGTTGGAGTACAGTTATTGGTGCACTGTCCTTTGTTGGGGTACAGTTATGGGTAACACTGTCCTTTGTTGGGGTACAGTTATTGGTGCACTGTCCTTTGTTGAGGTACAGTTATTGGTGCACTGTCCTTTGTTGAGGTACAGTTATTGGTGCACTGACCTTTGTTGGGGTACAGTTATGGCTAACACTCTCCTTTGTTGGGGTACAGTTATTGGTACACTATCCTTTGTTGGGGTACAGTTATAGGTGCACTGTCCTTTGTTGGGGTACAGTTATGGACAGCACTGTCCTTTGTTGGGGTACAATTATTGGTGCACTGTCCTTTGTTGGGGTACAGTTATTGGTGCACTGTCCTTTGCTGGGGTACAGTTATTGGTGCACTGTCCTTTGTTGGGGTACAGTTATTGGTGCACTGTCCTTTGTTGAGGTACAGTTATGGACAGCACTGTCCTTTGTTGGGGTACAGTTATTGGTGCACTGTCCTTTGTTCAGGTACAGTTATGGACAGCACTGTCCTTTGTTGGGGTACAGTTATTGGTGCACTGTCCTTTGTTGGGGTACAGTTATTGGTGCACTGTCCTTTGTTGAGGTACAGTTATGGACAGCACTGTCCTTTGTTGGGGTACACTTATTGGTGCACTGTCCTTTGCTGAGGTACAGTTATGGACAGCACTGTCCTTTGTTGGGGTACAGTTATTGGTGCACTGTCCTTTGTTGAGGTACAGTTATGGACAGCACTGTCCTTTGTTGGGGTACAGTTATTGGTGCACTGTCCTTTGTTGAGGTACAGTTATGGACAGCACGGTCCTTTGTTGGGGTACAGTTATTGGTGCACTGTCCTTTGTTGGGGTACAGTTATTGGTGTACTGTCCTTTGTTGGGGTACAGTTATTGGTGCACTCTCCTTTGTTGAGGTACAGTTATGGACAGCACTGTCCTTTGTTGGGGTACAGTTATTGGTGCACTGTCCTTTGTTGGGGTACAATTATTGGTGCACTGTCCTTTGTTGAGGTACAGTTATGGACAGCACTGTCCTTTGTTGGGGTACAGTTATTGGTGCACTGTCCTTTGTTGAGGTACAGTTATGGACAGCACTGTCCTTTGTTGGGGTACAGTTATTGGTACACTGTCCTTTGTTGTGGTACAGTTATTGGTGCACTGTCCTTTGTTGAGGTACAGTTATGGACAGCACTGTCCTTTGTTGGGGTACAGTTATTGGTCCACTGTCCTTTGTTGGGGTACAGTTATGGACAGCACTGTCCTTTGTTGGGGTACAGTAATTGGTACACTGTCCTTTGTTGAGGTACAGTTATGGACAGCACTGTCCTTTGTTGGGGTACAGTTATTGGTGCACTGTCCTTTGTTGAGGTACAGTTATTGGTGCACTGTCCTTTGTTGAGGTACAGTTATGGACAGCACTGTCCTTTGTTGGGGTACAGTTATTGGTGCACTGTCCTTTGTTGTGGTACAGTTATTGGTGCACTGTCCTTTGTTGAGGTTCAGTTATGGACAGCACTGTCCTTTGTTGGGGTACAGTTATTGGTGCACTGTCCTTTGTTGGGGTACAGTTATTGGTGCACTGTCCTTTGTTGAGGTACAGTTATGGACAGCACTGTCCTTTGTTGGGTTACAGTTATTGGTGCACTGTCCTTTGTTGAGGTACAGTTATGGACAGCACGGTCCTTTGTTGGGGTACAGTTATTGGTGCACTGTCCTTTGTTGGGGTGCAGTTATTGGTGTACTGTCCTTTGTTGGGGTACAGTTATTGGTGCACTGTCCTTTGTTGAGGTACAGTTATGGACAGCACTGTCCTTTGTTGGGGTACAGTTATTGGTGCACTGTCCTTTGTTGGGGTACAATTATTGGTGCACTGTCCTTTGCTGAGGTACAGTTATGGACAGCACTGTCCTTTGTTGGGGTACAGTTATTGGTGCACTGTCCTTTGTTGAGGTACAGTTATGGACAGCACTGTCCTTTGTTGGGGTACAGTTATTGGTACACTGTCCTTTGTTGGGGTACAGTTATTGGTGCACTGTCCTTTGTTGAGGTACAGTTATGGACAGCACTGTCCTTTGTTGAGGTACAGTTATTGGTGCACTGTCCTTTGTTGGGGTACAGTTATTGGTACACTGTCCTTTGTTGGGGTACAGTTATTGGTACACTGTCCTTTGTTGGGGTACAGTTATGGACAGCACTGTCCTTTGTTGGGGTACAATTATGGACAGCACTGTCCTTTGTTGAGGTACAGTTGTGGATAGCACTGTCCTTTGTTGGAGTACAGTTATTGGTGCACTGTCCTTTGTTGAGGTACAGTTATTGGTACACTGTCCTTTGTTGGGGTACAGTTATTGGTACACTGTCCTTTGTTGGGGTACAGTTATGGACAGCACTGTCCTTTGTTGGGGTACAGTTATTGGTACACTGTCCTTTGTTGAGGTACAGTTATGGACAGCACTGTCCTTTGTTGGGGTACAGTTATTGGTGCACTGTCCTTTGTTGAGGTACAGTTATTGGTGCACTGTCCTTTGTTGAGGTACAGTTATGGACAGCACTGTCCTTTGTTGGGGTACAATTATTGGTGCACTGTCCTTTGTTGGGGTACAGTTATTGGTGCACTGTCCTTTGTTGGGGTACAGTTATTGGTGCACTGTCCTTTGTTGGGGTTCAGTTATTGGTACACTGTCCTTTGTTGGGGTACAGTTATGGACAGCACTGTCCTTTGTTGGGTTACAGTTATTGGTGCACTGTCCTTTGTTGAGGTACAGTTATGGACAGCACTGTCCTTTGTTGGGGTACAGTTATTGGTGCACTGTCCTTTGTTGGAGTACAGTTATTGGTGCACTGTCCTTTGTTGGGGTACAGTTATGGGTAACACTGTCCTTTGTTGGGGTACAGTTATTGGTGCACTGTCCTTTGTTGAGGTACAGTTATTGGTGCACTGTCCTTTGTTGAGGTACAGTTATTGGTGCACTGTCCTTTGTTGTGGTACAGTTATTGGTGCACTGTCCTTTGTTGAGGTACAGTTATGGACAGCACTGTCCTTTGTTGGGGTACAGTTATTGGTGCACTGTCCTTTGTTGGGGTACAGTTATTGGTGCACTGTCCTTTGTTGAGGTACAGTTATGGACAGCACTGTCCTTTGTTGGGTTACAGTTATTGGTGCACTGTCCTTTGTTGAGGTACAGTTATGGACAGCACTGTCCTTTGTTGGGGTACAGTTATTGGTGCACTGTCCTTTGTTGGAGTACAGTTATTGGTGCACTGTCCTTTGTTGGGGTACAGTTATGGGTAACACTGTCCTTTGTTGGGGTACAGTTATTGGTGCACTGTCCTTTGTTGAGGTACAGTTATTGGTGCACTGTCCTTTGTTGAGGTACAGTTATTGGTGCACTGACCTTTGTTGGGGTATAGTTATGGCTAACACTCTCCTTTGTTGGGGTACAGTTATTGGTACACTATCCTTTGTTGGGGTACAGTTATAGGTGCACTGTCCTTTGTTGGGGTACAGTTATGGACAGCACTGTCCTTTGTTGGGGTACAATTATTGGTGCACTGTCCTTTGTTGGGGTACAGTTATTGGTGCACTGTCCTTTGCTGGGGTACAGTTATTGGTGCACTGTCCTTTGTTGGGGTACAGTTATTGGTGCACTGTCCTTTGTTGAGGTACAGTTATGGACAGCACTGTCCTTTGTTGGGGTACAGTTATTGGTGCACTGTCCTTTGTTCAGGTACAGTTATGGACAGCACTGTCCTTTGTTGGGGTACAGTTATTGGTGCACTGTCCTTTGTTGGGGTACAGTTATTGGTGCACTGTCCTTTGTTGAGGTACAGTTATGGACAGCACTGTCCTTTGTTGGGGTACACTTATTGGTGCACTGTCCTTTGCTGAGGTACAGTTATGGACAGCACTGTCCTTTGTTGGGGTACAGTTATTGGTGCACTGTCCTTTGTTGAGGTACAGTTATGGACAGCACTGTCCTTTGTTGGGGTACAGTTATTGGTGCACTGTCCTTTGTTGAGGTACAGTTATGGACAGCACGGTCCTTTGTTGGGGTACAGTTATTGGTGCACTGTCCTTTGTTGGGGTACAGTTATTGGTGTACTGTCCTTTGTTGGGGTACAGTTATTGGTGCACTCTCCTTTGTTGAGGTACAGTTATGGACAGCACTGTCCTTTGTTGGGGTACAGTTATTGGTGCACTGTCCTTTGTTGGGGTACAATTATTGGTGCACTGTCCTTTGTTGAGGTACAGTTATGGACAGCACTGTCCTTTGTTGGGGTACAGTTATTGGTGCACTGTCCTTTGTTGAGGTACAGTTATGGACAGCACTGTCCTTTGTTGGGGTACAGTTATTGGTACACTGTCCTTTGTTGTGGTACAGTTATTGGTGCACTGTCCTTTGTTGAGGTACAGTTATGGACAGCACTGTCCTTTGTTGGGGTACAGTTATTGGTCCACTGTCCTTTGTTGGGGTACAGTTATGGACAGCACTGTCCTTTGTTGGGGTACAGTAATTGGTACACTGTCCTTTGTTGAGGTACAGTTATGGACAGCACTGTCCTTTGTTGGGGTACAGTTATTGGTGCACTGTCCTTTGTTGAGGTACAGTTATTGGTGCACTGTCCTTTGTTGAGGTACAGTTATGGACAGCACTGTCCTTTGTTGGGGTACAGTTATTGGTGCACTGTCCTTTGTTGTGGTACAGTTATTGGTGCACTGTCCTTTGTTGAGGTTCAGTTATGGACAGCACTGTCCTTTGTTGGGGTACAGTTATTGGTGCACTGTCCTTTGTTGGGGTACAGTTATTGGTGCACTGTCCTTTGTTGAGGTACAGTTATGGACAGCACTGTCCTTTGTTGGGTTACAGTTATTGGTGCACTGTCCTTTGTTGAGGTACAGTTATGGACAGCACGGTCCTTTGTTGGGGTACAGTTATTGGTGCACTGTCCTTTGTTGGGGTGCAGTTATTGGTGTACTGTCCTTTGTTGGGGTACAGTTATTGGTGCACTGTCCTTTGTTGAGGTACAGTTATGGACAGCACTGTCCTTTGTTGGGGTACAGTTATTGGTGCACTGTCCTTTGTTGGGGTACAATTATTGGTGCACTGTCCTTTGCTGAGGTACAGTTATGGACAGCACTGTCCTTTGTTGGGGTACAGTTATTGGTGCACTGTCCTTTGTTGAGGTACAGTTATGGACAGCACTGTCCTTTGTTGGGGTACAGTTATTGGTACACTGTCCTTTGTTGGGGTACAGTTATTGGTGCACTGTCCTTTGTTGAGGTACAGTTATGGACAGCACTGTCCTTTGTTGAGGTACAGTTATTGGTGCACTGTCCTTTGTTGGGGTACAGTTATTGGTACACTGTCCTTTGTTGGGGTACAGTTATTGGTACACTGTCCTTTGTTGGGGTACAGTTATGGACAGCACTGTCCTTTGTTGGGGTACAATTATGGACAGCACTGTCCTTTGTTGAGGTACAGTTGTGGATAGCACTGTCCTTTGTTGGAGTACAGTTATTGGTGCACTGTCCTTTGTTGAGGTACAGTTATTGGTACACTGTCCTTTGTTGGGGTACAGTTATTGGTACACTGTCCTTTGTTGGGGTACAGTTATGGACAGCACTGTCCTTTGTTGGGGTACAGTTATTGGTACACTGTCCTTTGTTGAGGTACAGTTATGGACAGCACTGTCCTTTGTTGGGGTACAGTTATTGGTGCACTGTCCTTTGTTGAGGTACAGTTATTGGTGCACTGTCCTTTGTTGAGGTACAGTTATGGACAGCACTGTCCTTTGTTGGGGTACAATTATTGGTGCACTGTCCTTTGTTGGGGTACAGTTATTGGTGCACTGTCCTTTGTTGGGGTACAGTTATTGGTGCACTGTCCTTTGTTGGGGTTCAGTTATTGGTACACTGTCCTTTGTTGGGGTACAGTTATGGACAGCACTGTCCTTTGTTGGGGTACAGTTATGGATAACACTGTCCTTTGTTGAGGTACAGTTATGGACAGCACTGTCCTTTGTTGGGGTACAGTTAATGGTCCACTGTCCTTTGTTGGGGTACAGTTATGGACAGCACTGTCCTTTGTTGGGGTACAGTAATTGGTACACTGTCCTTTGTTGAGGTACAGTTATGGACAGCACTGTCCTTTGTTGGGGTACAGTTATTGGTGCACTGTCCTTTGTTGAGGTACAGTTATTAGTGCACTGTCCTTTGTTGAGGTACAGTTATGGACAGCACTGTCCTTTGTTGGGGTACAGTTATTGGTGCACTGTCCTTTGTTGGGGTACAGTTATTGGTGCACTGTCCTTTGTTGAGGTACAGTTATGGACAGCACTGTCCTTTGTTGGGGTACAGTTATTGGTGCACTGTCCTTTGTTGGGGTACAGTTATTGGTGCACTGTCCTTTGTTGAGGTACAGTTATGGACAGCACTGTCCTTTGTTGGGGTACAGTTATTGGTGCACTGTCCTTTGTTGAGGTACAGTTATGGACAGCACTGTCCTTTGTTGGGGTACAGTTATTGGTGCACTGTCCTTTGTTGGGGTACAGTTATTGGTGCACTGTCCTTTGTTGGGGTACAGTTATGGGTAACACTGTCCTTTGTTGGGGTACAGTTATTGGTGCACTGTCCTTTGTTGAGGTACAGTTATTGGTGCACTGTCATATGTTGGGGTACAGCGATTGGTGCACTGTCCTTTGTTGGGGTACAGTTATGGGTAACACTATCCTTTGTTGGGGTACAGTTATTGGTGCACTGTCCTTTGTTGAGGTACAGTTATTGGTGCACTGTCCTTTGTTGAGGTACAGTTATTGGTGCACTGTCCTTTGTTGGGGTACAGTTATTGGTGCACTGACCTTTGTTGGGGTACAGTTATGGGTAACACTCTTCGTTGTTGGGGTACAGTTGTTGGTACACTATCCTTTGTTGGGGTACAGTTATAGGTGCACTGTCCTTTGTTGGGGTACAGTTATGGGTAACACTGTCCTTTGTTGGGGTACAGTTATTGGTACACTATCCTTTGTTGGGGTACAGTTATGGACAGCAATGTCCTTTGTTGGGGTACAGTTAATGGTGCACTGTCCTTTGTTGAGGTACAGTTATGGACAGCACTGTCCTTTGTTGGGGTACAGTTATTGGTGCACTGTCCTTTGTTCAGGTACAGTTATGGACAGCACTGTCCTTTGTTGAGGTACAGTTATTGGTGCACTGTCCTTTGTTGGGGTACAGTTATTGGTGCACTGTCCTTTGTTGGGGTACAGTTATTGGTGCACTGTCCTTTGTTGAGGTACAGTTATGGACAGCACTGTCCTTTGTTGGGGTACACCTATTGGTGCACTGTCCTTTGCTGAGGTACAGTTATGGACAGCACTGTCCTTTGTTGGGGTACAGTTATTGGTGCACTGTCCTTTGTTGAGGTACAGTTATGGACAGCACTGTCCTTTGTTGGGGTACAGTTATTGGTGCACTGTCCTTTGTTGAGGTACAGTTATGGACAGCACGGTCCTTTGTTGGGGTACAGTTATTGGTGCACTGTCCTTTGTTGGGGTACAGTTATTGGTGCACTGTCCTTTGTTGAGGTACAGTTATGGACAGCACTGTCCTTTGTTGGGGTACAGTTATTGGTGCACTGTCCTTTGTTGAGGTACAGTTATGGACAGCACTGTCCTTTGTTGAGGTACAGTTATTGGTGCACTGTCCTTTGTTGGGGTACAGTTATTGGTACACTGTCCTTTGTTGGGGTACAGTTATTGGTACACTGTCCTTTGTTGGGGTACAGTTATGGACAGCACTGTCCTTTGTTGGGGTACAGTTATGGACAGCACTGTCCTTCGTTGAGGTACAGTTATGGACAGCACTGTCCTTTGTTGGGGTACAGTTATTGGTGCACTGTCCTTTGTTGAGGTACAGTTATTGGTACACTGTCCTTTGTTGGAGTACAGTTATGGACAGCACTGTCCTTTGTTGGGGTACAGTTATTGGTGCACTGTCCTTTGTTGGGGTACAGTTATTGGTACACTGTCCTTTGTTGAGGTACAGTTATTGGTACACTGTCCTTTGTTGAGGTACAGTTATGGACAGCACTGTCCTTTGTTGGGGTACAGTTATTGGTGCACTGTCCTTTGTTGAGGTACAGTTATGGACAGCACTGTCCTTTGTTGGGGTACAGTTATTGGTGCACTGTCCTTTGTTGAGGTACAGTTATGGACAGCACTGTCCTTTGTTGGGGTACAGTTATTGGTGCACTGTCCTTTGTTGGGGTACAGTTATTGGTGCACTGTCCTTTGTTGAGGTACAGTTATGGACAGCACTGTCCTTTGTTGGGGTACAGTTATTGATGCACTGTCCTTTGTTGGGGTACAATTATTGGTGCACTGTCCTTTGTTGGGGTACAGTTATTGGTGCACTGTCCTTTGTTGTGGTGCAGTTATTGGTGCACTGTCCTTTGTTGAGGTACAGTTATGGACAGCACTGTCCTTTGTTGAGGTACAGTTATTGATGCACTGTCCTTTGTTGGGGTACAGTTATTGGTACACTGTCCTTTGTTGGGGTACAGTTATTGGTACACTGTCCTTTGTTGGGGTACAGTTATGGACAGCACTGTCCTTTGTTGGGGTACAATTATGGACAGCACTGTCCTTTGTTGAGGTACAGTTGTGGATAGCACTGTCCTTTGTTGGAGTACAGTTATTGGTGCACTGTCCTTTGTTGAGGTACAGTTATTGGTACACTGTCCTTTGTTGAGGTACAGTTATTGGTACACTGTCCTTTGTTGGGGTACAGTTATTGGTGCACTGTCCTTTGTTGGGGTACAGTTATTGGTGCACTGTCCTTTGCTGGGGTACAGTTATTGGTGCACTGTCCTTTGTTGGGGTTCAGTTATTGGTACACTGTCCTTTGTTGGGGTACAGTTATGGACAGCACTGTCCTTTGTTGGGGTACAGTTATGGATAACACTGTCCTTTGTTGAGGTACAGTTATGGACAGCACTGTCCTTTGTTGGGGTACAGTTAATGGTCCACTGTCCTTTGTTGGGGTACAGTTATGGACAGCACTGTCCTTTGTTGGGGTACAGTAATTGGTACACTGTCCTTTGTTGAGGTACAGTTATGGACAGCACTGTCCTTTGTTGGGGTACAGTTATTGGTGCACTGTCCTTTGTTGAGGTACAGTTATTGGTGCACTGTCCTTTGTTGAGGTACAGTTATGGACAGCACTGTCCTTTGTTGTGGTACAGTTATTGGTGCACTGTCCTTTGTTGGGGTACAGTTATTGGTGCACTGTCCTTTGTTGAGGTACAGTTATGGACAGCACTGTCCTTTGTTGGGGTACAGTTATTGGTGCACTGTCCTTTGTTGGGGTACAGTTATTGGTGCACTGTCCTTTGTTGAGGTACAGTTATGGACAGCACTGTCCTTTGTTGGGGTACAGTTATTGGTGCACTGTCCTTTGTTGAGGTACAGTTATGGACAGCACTGTCCTTTGTTGGGGTACAGTTATTGGTGCACTGTCCTTTGTTGGGGTACAGTTATTGGTGCACTGTCCTTTGTTGGGGTACAGTTATGGGTAACACTGTCCTTTGTTGGGGTACAGTTATTGGTGCACTGTCCTTTGTTGAGGTACAGTTATTGGTGCACTGTCATATGTTGGGGTACAGCGATTGGTGCACTGTCCTTTGTTGGGGTACAGTTATGGGTAACACTATCCTTTGTTGGGGTACAGTTATTGGTGCACTGTCCTTTGTTGAGGTACAGTTATTGGTGCACTGTCCTTTGTTGAGGTACAGTTATTGGTGCACTGTCCTTTGTTGGGGTACAGTTATTGGTGCACTGACCTTTGTTGGGGTACAGTTATGGGTAACACTCTTCTTTGTTGGGGTACAGTTGTTGGTACACTATCCTTTGTTGGGGTACAGTTATAGGTGCACTGTCCTTTGTTGGGGTATAGTTATGGGTAACACTGTCCTTTGTTGGGGTACAGTTATTGGTACACTATCCTTTGTTGGGGTACAGTTATGGACAGCAATGTCCTTTGTTGGGGTACAGTTATTGGTGCACTGTCCTTTGTTGAGGTACAGTTATGGACAGCACTGTCCTTTGTTGGGGTACAGTTATTGGTGCACTGTCCTTTGTTCAGGTACAGTTATGGACAGCACTGTCCTTTGTTGAGGTACAGTTATTGGTGCACTGTCCTTTGTTGGGGTACAGTTATTGGTGCACTGTCCTTTGTTGGGGTACAGTTATTGGTGCACTGTCCTTTGTTGAGGTACAGTTATGGACAGCACTGTCCTTTGTTGGGGTACACTTATTGGTGCACTGTCCTTTGCTGAGGTACAGTTATGGACAGCACTGTCCTTTGTTGGGGTACAGTTATTGGTGCACTGTCCTTTGTTGAGGTACAGTTATGGACAGCACTGTCCTTTGTTGGGGTACAGTTATTGGTGCACTGTCCTTTGTTGAGGTACAGTTATGGACAGCACGGTCCTTTGTTGGGGTACAGTTATTGGTGCACTGTCCTTTGTTGGGGTACAGTTATTGGTGCACTGTCCTTTGTTGAGGTACAGTTATGGACAGCACTGTCCTTTGTTGAGGTACAGTTATTGGTGCACTGTCCTTTGTTGGGGTACAGTTATTGGTGCACTGTCCTTTGTTGGGGTACAGTTATGGACAGCACTGTCCTTTGTTGAGGTACAGTTATTGGTGCACTGTCCTTTGTTGGGGTACAGTTATTGGTACACTGTCCTTTGTTGGGGTACAGTTATTGGTCCACTGTCCTTTGTTGGGGTACAGTTATGGACAGCACTGTCCTTTGTTGGGGTACAGTTATGGACAGCACTGTCCTTCGTTGAGGTACAGTTATGGACAGCACTGTCCTTTGTTGGGGTACAGTTATTGGTGCACTGTCCTTTGTTGAGGTACAGTTATTGGTACACTGTCCTTTGTTGGGGTACAGTTATGGACAGCACTGTCCTTTGTTGGGGTACAGTTATTGGTGCACTGTCCTTTGTTGGGGTACAGTTATTGGTACACTGTCCTTTGTTGAGGTACAGTTATTGGTACACTGTCCTTTGTTGAGGTACAGTTATGGACAGCACTGTCCTTTGTTGGGGTACAGTTATTGGTGCACTGTCCTTTGTTGAGGTACAGTTATGGACAGCACTGTCCTTTGTTGGGGTACAGTTATTGATGCACTGTCCTTTGTTGGGGTACAATTATTGGTGCACTGTCCTTTGTTGGGGTACAGTTATGGACAGCACTGTCCTTTGTTGGGGTACAGTTATTGGTGCACTGTCCTTTGTTGAGGTACAGTTATGGACAGCACTGTCCTTTGTTGGGGTACAGTTATTGATGCACTGTCCTTTGTTGGGGTACAATTATTGATGCACTGTCCTTTGTTGGGGTACAATTATTGGTGCACTGTCCTTTGTTGGGGTACAGTTATGGACAGCACTGTCCTTTGTTGGGGTACAGTTATTGGTGCACTGTCCTTTGTTGGGGTACAGTTATTGGTGCACTGTCCTTTGTTGAGGTACAGTTATGGACAGCACTGTCCTTTGTTGGGGTACAGTTATTGATGCACTGTCCTTTGTTGGGGTACAATTATTGGTGCACTGTCCTTTGTTGGGGTACAGTTATGGACAGCACTGTCCTTTGTTGGGGTACAGTTATTGGTGCACTGTCCTTTGTTGTGGTGCAGTTATTGGTGCACTGTCCTTTGTTGAGGTACAGTTATGGATAGCACTGTCCTTTGTTGGGGTACAGTTATTGGTGCACTGTCCTTTGTTGGGGTACAGTTATTGGTGCACTGTCCTTTGTTGAGGTACAGTTATTGGTACACTGTCCTTTGTTGTGGTGCAGTTATTGGTGCACTGTCCATTGTTGGGGTACAGTTATTGGTGCACTGTCCTTTGTTGGGGTTCAGTTATTGGTACACTGTCGTTTGTTGAGGTACAGTAATGGACAGCACTGTCCTTTGTTGGGGTACAGTTATTGGTGCACTGTCCTTTGTTGGGGTACAGTTATGGACAGCACTGTCCTTTGTTGGGGTACAGTTATTGGTACACTGTCCTCTGTTGAGGTACAGTTATGGACAGCACTGTCCTTTGTTGGGGTACAGTTATTGGTGCACTGTCCTTTGTTGAGGTACAGTTATTGGTGCACTGTCCTTTGTTGAGGTACAGTTATGGACAGCACTGTCCTTTGTTGGGGGACAGTTATTGGTGCACTGTCCTTTGTTGAGGTACAGTTATTGGTGCACTGTCCTTTGTTGAGGTACAGTTATGGACAGTACTGTCCTTTGTTGGGGTACAGTTATTGGTACACTGTCCTTTGTTGAGGTACAGTTATGGATAGCACTGTCCTTCGTTGGGGTACAGTTATTGGTACACTGTCCTTTGTTGAGGTACAGTTAAGGACAGTACTGTCCTTTGTTGGGGTACAGTTATTGGTACACTGTCCTTTGTTGGGGTATAGTTATGGACAGCACTGTCCTTTGTTGGGGTACAGTTATTGGTACACTGTCCTTTGTTGGGGTACAGTTATGGATAACACTGTCCTTTGTTGATGTACAGTTATGGACAGCACTGTCCTTTGTTGAGGTACAGTTATGGACAGCACTGTCCTTTGTTGGCGTACAGTTATTGGTACACTGTCCTTTGTTGAGGTACAGTTATGGACAGCACTGTCCTTTGTTGGGGTACAGTTATTGGTGCACTGTCCTTTGTTCAGGTACAGTTATGGACAGCACTGTCCTTTGTTGAGGTACAGTTATTGGTGCACTGTCCTTTGTTGGGGTACAGTTATTGGTGCACTGTCCTTTGTTGGGGTACAGTTATTGGTGCACTGTCCTTTGCTGAGGTACAGTTATGGACAGCACTGTCCTTTGTTGGGGTACAGTTATTGGTACACTGTCCTTTGTTGAGGTACAGTTATTGGTGCACTGTCCTTTGTTGAGGTACAGTTATTGGTGCACTGTCCTTTGTTGGGGTACAGTTATTAGTGCACTGACCTTTGTTGGGGTACAGTTATGGGTAACACTCTCCTTTGTTGGGGTACAGTTATTGGTACACTATCCTTTGTTGGGGTACAGTTATAGGTGCACTGTCCTTTGTTGGGGTACAGTTATGGGTAACACTGTCCTTTGTTGGGGTACAGTTATTGGTACACTATCCTTTGTTGGGTTACAGTTATGGACAGCAATGTCCTTTGTTGGGGTACAGTTATTGGTGCACTGTCCTTTGTTGAGGTACAGTTATGGACAGCACTGTCCTTTGTTGGGGTACAGTTCTTGGTGCACTGTCCTTTGTTGAGGTACAGTTATGGACAGCACTGTCCTTTGTTGGGGTACAGTTATTGGTGCACTGTCCTTTGTTGAGGTACAGTTATGGACAGCACTGTCCTTTGTTGGGGTACAGTTATTGGTGCACTGTCCTTTGTTCAGGTACAGTTATGGACAGCACTGTCCTTTGTTGAGGTACAGTTATTGGTGCACTGTCCTTTGTTGGGGTACAGTTATTGGTGCACTGTCCTTTGTTGAGGTACAGTTATGGACAGCACTGTCCTTTGTTGGGGTACACTTATTAGTGCACTGTCCTTTGCTGAGGTACAGTTATGGACAGCACTGTCCTTTGTTGGGGTACAGTTATTGGTGCACTGTCCTTTGTTGAGGTACAGTTATGGACAGCACTGTCCTTTGTTGGGGTACAGTTATTGGTGCACTGTCCTTTGTTGAGGTACAGTTGTGGACAGCACGGTCCTTTGTTGGGGTACAGTTATTGGTGCACTGTCCTTTGTTGGGGTACAGTTATTAGTGCACTGTCCTTTGTTGAGGTACAGTTATGGACAGCACTGTCCTTTGTTGGGGTACAGTTATTGGTGCACTGTCCTTTGTTGAGGTACAGTTATGGACAGCACTGTCCTTTGTTGAGGTACAGTTATTGGTGCACTGTCCTTTGTTGGGGTACAGTTATTGGTACACTGTCCTTTGTTGGGGTACAGTTATTGGTACACTGTCCTTTGTTGGGGTACAGTTATGGACAGCACTGTCCTTTGTTGGGGTACAGTTATGGACAGCACTGTCCTTCGTTGGGGTACAGTTATTGGTGCACTGTCCTTTGTTCAGGTACAGTTATGGACAGCACTGTCCTTTGTTGAGGTACAGTTATTGGTGCACTGTCCTTTGTTGGGGTACAGTTATTGGTGCACTGTCCTTTGTTGGGGTACAGTTATTGGTGCACTGTCCTTTGTTGAGGTACAGTTATGGACAGCACTGTCCTTTGTTGGGGTACACTTATTGGTGCACTGTCCTTTGCTGAGGTACAGTTATGGACAGCACTGTCCTTTGTTGGGGTACAGTTATTGGTGCACTGTCCTTTGTTGAGGTACAGTTATGGACAGCACTGTCCTTTGTTGGGGTACAGTTATTGGTGCACTGTCCTTTGTTGAGGTACAGTTATGGACAGCACGGTCCTTTGTTGGGGTACAGTTATTGGTGCACTGTCCTTTGTTGGGGTACAGTTATTGGTGCACTGTCCTTTGTTGAGGTACAGTTATGGACAGCACTGTCCTTTGTTGGGGTACAGTTATTGGTGCACTGTCCTTTGTTGAGGTACAGTTATGGACAGCACTGTCCTTTGTTGAGGTACAGTTATTGGTGCACTGTCCTTTGTTGGGGTACAGTTATTGGTACACTGTCCTTTGTTGGGGTACAGTTATTGGTACACTGTCCTTTGTTGGGGTACAGTTATGGACAGCACTGTCCTTTGTTGGGGTACAGTTATGGACAGCACTGTCCTTCGTTGGGGTACAGTTATTGGTGCACTGTCCTTTGTTCAGGTACAGTTATGGACAGCACTGTCCTTTGTTGAGGTACAGTTATTGGTGCACTGTCCTTTGTTGGGGTACAGTTATTGGTGCACTGTCCTTTGTTGGGGTACAGTTATTGGTGCACTGTCCTTTGTTGAGGTACACTTATTGGTGCACTGTCCTTTGCTGAGGTACAGTTATGGACAGCACTGTCCTTTGTTGGGGTACAGTTATTGGTGCACTGTCCTTTGTTGAGGTACAGTTATGGACAGCATTGTCCTTTGTTGGGGTACAGTTATTGGTGCACTGTCCTTTGTTGAGGTACAGTTATGGACAGCACGGTCCTTTGTTGGGGTACAGTTATTGGTGCACTGTCCTTTGTTGGGGTACAGTTATTGGTGTACTGTCCTTTGTTGGGGTACAGTTATTGGTGCACTGTCCTTTGTTGAGGTACAGTTATGGACAGCACTGTCCTTTGTTGGGGTACAGTTATAGGTGCACTGTCCTTTGTTGGGGTACAATTATTGGTGCACTGTCCTTTGTTGAGGTACAGATATGGACAGCACTGTCCGTTGTTGGGGTACAGTTATTGGTGCACTGTCCTTTGTTGAGGTACAGTTATGGACAGCACTGTCCTTTGTTGGGGTACAGTTATTGGTACACTGTCCTTTGTTGGGGTACAGTTATTGGTGCACTGTCCTTTGTTGAGGTACAGTTATGGACAGCACTGTCCTTTGTTGAGGTACAGTTATTGGTGCACTGTCCTTTGTTGGGGTACAGTTATTGGTACACTGTCCTTTGTTGGGGTACAGTTATTGGTACACTGTCCTTTGTTGGGGTACAGTTATGGACAGCACTGTCCTTTGTTGGGGTACAATTATGGACAGCACTGTCCTTTGTTGAGGTACAGTTATGGATAGCACTGTCCTTTGTTGGAGTACAGTTATTGGTGCACTGTTCTTTGTTGAGGTACAGTTATTGGTACACTGTCCTTTGTTGGGGTACAGTTATTGGTACACTGTCCTTTGTTGGGGTACAGTTATGGACAGCACTGTCCTTTGTTGGGGTCCAGTTATTGGTACACTGTCCTTTGTTGAGGTACAGTTATGGACAGCACTGTCCTTTGTTGGGGTACAGTTATTGGTGCACTGTCCTTTGTTGAGGTACAGTTATTGGTGCACTGTCCTTTGTTGAGGTACAGTTATGGACAGCACTGTCCTTTGTTGGGGTACAATTATTGGTGCACTGTCCTTTGTTGGGGTACAGTTATTGGTGCACTGTCCTTTGTTGGGGTACAGTTATTGGTGCACTGTCCTTTGTTGGGGTTCAGTTATTGGTACACTGTCCTTTGTTGGGGTACAGTTATGGATAACACTGTCCTTTGTTGAGGTACCGTTATGGACAGCACTGTCCTTTGTTGGGGTACAGTTATTGGTCCACTGTCCTTTGTTGGGGTACAGTTATGGACAGCACTGTCCTTTGTTGGGGTACAGTAATTAGTACACTGTCCTTTGTTGAGGTACAGTTATGGACAGCACTGTCCTTTGTTGAGGTACAGTTATGGACAGTATTGTCCTTTGTTGAGGTACAGTTATGGACAGCACTGTCCTTTGTTGGGGTACAGTAATTAGTACACTGTCCTTTGTTGAGGTACAGTTATGGACAGCACTGTCCTTTGTTGAGGTACAGTTATGGACAGCACTGTCCTTTGTTGGGGTACAGTAATTAGTACACTGTCCTTTGTTGAGGTACAGTTATGGACAGCACTGTCCTTTGTTGAGGTACAGTTATGGACAGCACTGTCCTTTGTTGGGGTACAGTTATTGGTACACTGTCCTTTGTTGGGGTACAGTTATTGGTGCACTGTCCTTTGTTGAGGTACAGTTATGGACAGCACTGTCCTTTGTTGAGGTACAGTTATGGACAGCACTGTCCTTTGTTGGGGTACAGTTATTGGTGCACTGTCCTTTGTTGAGGTACAGTTATTGGTGCACTGTCCTTTGTTGGGGTACAGCTATTGGTACACTGTCCTTTGTTGGGGTACAGTTATTGGTCCACTGTCCTTTGTTGGGGTACAGTTATGGACAGCACTGTCCTTTGTTGGGGTACAGTAATTAGTACACTGTCCTTTGTTGAGGTACAGTTATGGACAGCACTGTCCTTTGTTGGGGTACAGTTATTGGTGCACTGTCCTTTGTTGAGGTACAGTTATTGGTGCACTGTCCTTTGTTGAGTTACAGTTATGGACAGCACTGTCCTTTGTTGGGGTACAGTTATTGGTGCACTGTCCTTTGTTGGGGTACAGTTATTGGTGCACTGTCCTTTGTTGAGGTACAGTTATGGACAGCACTGTCCTTTGTTGGGGTACAGTTATTGGTGCACTGTCCTTTGTTGGGGTACAGTTATTGGTGCACTGTCCTTTGTTGAGGTACAGTTATGGACAGCACTGTCCTTTGTTGGGGTACAGTTATTGGTGCACTGTCCTTTGTTGAGGTACAGTTATGGACAGCACTGTCCTTTGTTGGGGTACAGTTATTGGTGCACTGTCCTTTGTTGGGGTACAGTTATTGGTGCACTGTCCTTTGTTGGGGTACAGTTATGGGTAACACTGTCCTTTGTTGGGGTACAGTTATTGGTGCACTGTCCTTTGTTGAGGTACAGTTATTGGTGCACTGTCCTTTGTTGGGGTACAGTTATTGGTGCACTGTCCTTTGTTGGGGTACAGTTATTGGTGCACTGTCCTTTGTTGGGGTACAGTTATGGGTAACACTGTCCTTTGTTGGGGTACAGTTATTGGTGCACTGTCCTTTGTTGAGGTACAGTTATTGGTGCACTGTCATTTGTTGGGGTACAGCGATTGGTGCACTGTCCTTTGTTGGGGTACAGTTATGGGTAACACTATCCTTTGTTGGGGTACAGTTATTGGTGCACTGTCCTTTGTTGAGGTACAGTTATTGGTGCACTGTCCTTTGTTGAGGTACAGTTATTGGTGCACTGTCCTTTGTTGGGGTACAGTTATTGGTGCACTGTCCTTTGTTGGGGTTCAGTTATGGGTAACACTCTCCTTTGTTGGGGTACAGTTATTGGTACACTATCCTTTGTTGGGGTACAGTTATAGGTGCACTGTCCTTTGTTGGGGTACAGTTATGGGTAACACTGTCCTTTGTTGGGGTACAGTTATTGGTACACTATCCTTTGTTGGGTTACAGTTATGGACAGCAATGTCCTTTGTTGGGGTACAGTTATTGGTGCACTGTCCTTTGTTGAGGTACAGTTATGGACAGCACTGTCCTATGTTGGGGTACAGTTATTGGTGCACTGTCCTTTGTTCAGGTACAGTTATGGACAGCACTGTCCTTTGTTGAGGTACAGTTATTGGTGCACTGTCCTTTGTTGGGGTACAGTTATTGGTGCACTGTCCTTTGTTGGGGTACAGTTATTGGTGCACTGTCCTTTGTTGAGGTACAGTTATGGACAGCACTGTCCTTTGTTGGGGTACACTTATTGGTGCACTGTCCTTTGCTGAGGTACAGTTATGGACAGCACTGTCCTTTGTTGGGGTACAGTTATTGGTGCACTGTCCTTTGTTGAGGTACAGTTATGGACAGCACTGTCCTTTGTTGGGGTACAGTTATTGGTGCACTGTCCTTTGTTGAGGTACAGTAATGGACAGCACGGTCCTTTGTTGGGGTACAGTTATTGGTGCACTGTCCTTTGTTGGGGTACAGTTATTGGTGTACTGTCCTTTGTTGGGGTACAGTTATTGGTGCACTGTCCTTTGTTGAGGTACAGTTATGGACAGCACTGTCCTTTGTTGGGGTACAGTTATTGGTGCACTGTCCTTTGTTGAGGTACAGCTATGGACAGCACTGTCCTTTGTTGAGGTACAGTTATTGGTGCACTGTCCTTTGTTGGGGTACAGCTATTGGTACACTGTCCTTTGTTGGGGTACAGTTATTGGTACACTGTCCTTTGTTGGGGTACAGTTATGGACAGCACTGTCCTTCGTTGAGGTACAGTTATTGGTGCACTGTCCTTTGTTGAGGTACAGTTATTGGTACACTGTCCTTTGTTGGGGTACAGTTATGGACAGCACTGTCCTTTGTTGGGGTACAGTTATTGGTGCACTGTCCTTTGTTGGGGTACAGTTATTGGTACACTGTCCTTTGTTGAGGTCCAGTTATTGGTACACTGTCCTTTGTTGGGGTACAGTTATGGACAGCACTGTCCTTTGTTGGGGTACAGTTATTGGTGCACTGTCCTTTGTTGAGGTACAGTTATGGACAGCACTGTCCTTTGTTGGGGTACAGTTATTGGTGCACTGTCCTTTGTTGGGGTACAGTTATTGGTACACTGTCCTTTGTTGGGGTACAGTTATGGACAGCACTGTCCTTTGTTGGGGTACAGTTATTGGTGCACTGTCCTTTGTTGAGGTACAGTTATGGACAGCACTGTCCTTTGTTGGGGTACAGTTATTGGTGCACTGTCCTTTGTTGGGGTACAGTTATTGGTACACTGTCCTTTGTTGGGGTACAGTTATTGGTACACTGTCCTTTGTTAAGGTACAGTTATGGATAACACTGTCCTTTGTTGGGGTACAGTTATGGACAGCACTGTCCTTTGTTGGGGTACAGTTATTGGTGCACTGTCCTTTGTTGAGGTACAGTTATGGACAGCACTGTCCTTTGTTGGGGTACAGTAATTGGTGCACTGTCCTTTGTTGGGGTACAGTTATTTGTGCACTGTCCTTTGTTGAGGTACAGTTATGGACAGCACTGTCCTTTGTTGAGGTACAGTTATGGACAGTATTGTCCTTTGTTGAGGTACAGTTATGGACAGCACTGTCCTTTGTTGAGGTACAGTTATGGACAGCACTGTCCTTTGTTGGGGTACAGTTATTGGTACACTGTCCTTTGTTGGGGTACAGTTATTGGTGCACTGTCCTTTGTTGAGGTACAGTTATGGACAGCACTGTCCTTTGTTGAGGTACAGTTATGGACAGCACTGTCCTTTGTTGAGGTACAGTTATGGACAGCACTGTCCTTTGTTGGGGTACAGTTATTGGTGCACTGTCCTTTGTTGAGGTACAGTTATTGGTGCACTGTCCTTTGTTGGGGTACAGCTATTGGTACACTGTCCTTTGTTGGGGTACAGTTATTGGTCCACTGTCCTTTGTTGGGGTACAGTTATGGACAGCACTGTCCTTTGTTGGGGTACAGTAATTAGTACACTGTCCTTTGTTGAGGTACAGTTATGGACAGCACTGTCCTTTGTTGGGGTACAGTTATTGGTGCACTGTCCTTTGTTGAGGTACAGTTATTGGTGCACTGTCCTTTGTTGAGTTACAGTTATGGACAGCACTGTCCTTTGTTGGGGTACAGTTATTGGTGCACTGTCCTTTGTTGAGGTACAGTTATGGACAGCACTGTCCTTTGTTGGGGTACAGTTATTGGTGCACTGTCCTTTGTTGAGGTACAGTAATGGACAGCACGGTCCTTTGTTGGGGTACAGTTATTGGTGCACTGTCCTTTGTTGGGGTACAGTTATTGGTGTACTGTCCTTTGTTGGGGTACAGTTATTGGTGCACTGTCCTTTGTTGAGGTACAGTTATGGACAGCACTGTCCTTTGTTGGGGTACAGTTATTGGTGCACTGTCCTTTGTTGAGGTACAGCTATGGACAGCACTGTCCTTTGTTGAGGTACAGTTATTGGTGCACTGTCCTTTGTTGGGGTACAGCTATTGGTACACTGTCCTTTGTTGGGGTACAGTTATTGGTACACTGTCCTTTGTTGGGGTACAGTTATGGACAGCACTGTCCTTCGTTGAGGTACAGTTATTGGTGCACTGTCCTTTGTTGAGGTACAGTTATTGGTACACTGTCCTTTGTTGGGGTACAGTTATGGACAGCACTGTCCTTTGTTGGGGTACAGTTATTGGTGCACTGTCCTTTGTTGGGGTACAGTTATTGGTACACTGTCCTTTGTTGAGGTACAGTTATTGGTACACTGTCCTTTGTTGGGGTACAGTTATGGACAGCACTGTCCTTTGTTGGGGTACAGTTATTGGTGCACTGTCCTTTGTTGAGGTACAGTTATGGACAGCACTGTCCTTTGTTGGGGTACAGTTATTGGTGCACTGTCCTTTGTTGGGGTACAGTTATTGGTACACTGTCCTTTGTTGGGGTACAGTTATGGACAGCACTGTCCTTTGTTGGGGTACAGTTATGGACAGCACTGTCCTTTGTTGAGGTACAGTTATGGACAGCACTGTCCTTTGTTGGGGTACAGTTATTGGTGCACTGTCCTTTGTTGGGGTACAGTTATTGGTACACTGTCCTTTGTTGGGGTACAGTTATTGGTACACTGTCCTTTGTTAAGGTACAGTTATGGATAACACTGTCCTTTGTTGAGGTACAGTTATGGACAGCACTGTCCTTTGTTGGGGTACAGTTATTGGTACACTGTCCTTTGTTGAGGTACAGTTATGGACAGCACTGTCCTTTGTTGGGGTACAGTAATTGGTGCACTGTCCTTTGTTGGGGTACAGTTATTTGTGCACTGTCCTTTGTTGAGGTACAGTTATGGACAGCACTGTCCTTTGTTGAGGTACAGTTATGGACAGTATTGTCCTTTGTTGAGGTACAGTTATGGACAGCACTGTCCTTTGTTGAGGTACAGTTATGGACAGCACTGTCCTTTGTTGGGGTACAGTTATTGGTACACTGTCCTTTGTTGGGGTACAGTTATTGGTGCATTGTCCTTTGTTGAGGTCCAGTCATGGACAGCACTGTCCTTTGTTGAGGTACAGTTATGGACAGCACTGTCCTTTGTTGGGGTACAGTTATTGGTGCACTGTCCTTTGTTGAGGTACAGTTATTGGTGCACTGTCCTTTGTTGGGGTACAGCTATTGGTACACTGTCCTTTGTTGGGGTACAGTTATTGGTCCACTGTCCTTTGTTGGGGTACAGTTATGGACAGCACTGTCCTTTGTTGGGGTACAGTAATTAGTACACTGTCCTTTGTTGAGGTACAGTTATGGACAGCACTGTCCTTTGTTGGGGTACAGTTATTGGTGCACTGTCCTTTGTTGAGGTACAGTTATTGGTGCACTGTCCTTTGTTGAGTTACAGTTATGGACAGCACTGTCCTTTGTTGGGGTACAGTTATTGGTGCACTGTCCTTTGTTGGGGTACAGTTATTGGTGCACTGTCCTTTGTTGAGGTACAGTTATGGACAGCACTGTCCTTTGTTGGGGTACAGTTATTGGTGCACTGTCCTTTGTTGGGGTACAGTTATTGGTGCACTGTCCTTTGTTGAGGTACAGTTATGGACAGCACTGTCCTTTGTTGGGGTACAGTTATTGGTGCACTGTCCTTTGTTGAGGTACAGTTATGGACAGCACTGTCCTTTGTTGGGGTACAGTTATTGGTGCACTGTCCTTTGTTGGGGTACAGTTATTGGTGCACTGTCCTTTGTTGGGGTACAGTTATGGGTAACACTGTCCTTTGTTGGGGTACAGTTATTGGTGCACTGTCCTTTGTTGAGGTACAGTTATTGGTGCACTGTCATTTGTTGGGGTACAGCGATTGGTGCACTGTCCTTTGTTGGGGTACAGTTATGGGTAACACTATCCTTTGTTGGGGTACCGTTATTGGTGCACTGTCCTTTGTTGAGGTACAGTTATTGGTGCACTGTCCTTTGTTGAGGTACAGTTTTTGGTGCACTGTCCTTTGTTGGGGTACAGTTATTGGTGCACTGTCCTTTGTTGGGGTACAGTTATGGGTAACACTCTCCTTTGTTGGGGTACAGTTATTGGTACACTATCCTTTGTTGGGGTACAGTTATAGGTGCACTGTCCTTTGTTGGGGTACAGTTATGGGTAACACTGTCCTTTGTTGGGGTACAGTTATTGGTACACTGTCCTTTGTTGGGGTACAGTTATGGACAGCAATGTCCTTTGTTGGGGTACAGTTATTGGTGCACTGTCCTTTGTTGAGGTACAGTTATGGACAGCACTGTCCTATGTTGGGGTACAGTTATTGGTGCACTGTCCTTTGTTCAGGTACAGTTATGGACAGCACTGTCCTTTGTTGAGGTACAGTTATTGGTGCACTGTCCTTTGTTGGGGTACAGTTATTGGTGCACTGTCCTTTGTTGGGGTACAGTTATTGGTGCACTGTCCTTTGTTGAGGTACAGTTATGGACAGCACTGTCCAATGTTGGGGTACACTTATTGGTGCACTGTCCTTTGCTGAGGTACAGTTATGGACAGCACTGTCCTTTGTTGGGGTACAGTTATTGGTGCACTGTCCTTTGTTGGGGTACAGTTATGGACAGCACTGTCCTTTGTTGGGGTACAGTTATTGGTGCACTGTCCTTTGTTGAGGTACAGTTATGGACAGCACTGTCCTTTGTTGGGGTACAGTTATGGACTGCACTGTCCTTTGTTGGGGTACAGTTATTGGTACACTGTCCTTTGTTGAGGTACAGTTATTGGTACACTGTCCTTTGTTGGGGTACAGTTATGGACAGCACTGTCCTTTGTTGGGGTACAGTTATTGGTGCACTGTCCTTTGTTGAGGTACAGTTATGGACAGCACTGTCCTTTGTTGGGGTACAGTTATTGGTGCACTGTCCTTTGTTGGGGTACAGTTATTGGTACACTGTCCTTTGTTGGGGTACAGTTATGGACAGCACTGTCCTTTGTTGGGGTACAGTTATTGGTGCACTGTCCTTTGTTGAGGTACAGTTATGGACAGCACTGTCCTTTGTTGGGGTACAGTTATTGGTGCACTGTCCTTTGTTGGGGTACAGTTATTGGTACACTGTCCTTTGTTGGGGTACAGTTATTGGTACACTGTCCTTTGTTAAGGTACAGTTATGGATAACACTGTCCTTTGTTGGGGTACAGTTATGGACAGCACTGTCCTTTGTTGGGGTACAGTTATTGGTGCACTGTCCTTTGTTGAGGTACAGTTATGGACAGCACTGTCCTTTGTTGGGGTACAGTAATTGGTGCACTGTCCTTTGTTGGGGTACAGTTATTTGTGCACTGTCCTTTGTTGAGGTACAGTAATGGACAGCACTGTCCTTTGTTGAGGTACAGTTATGGACAGCACTGTCCTTTGTTGAGGTACAGTTATGGACAGCACTGTCCTTTGTTGGGGTACAGTTATTGGTACACTGTCCTTTGTTGGGGTACAGTTATTGGTGCACTGTCCTTTGTTGAGGTACAGTTATGGACAGCACTGTCCTTTGTTGAGGTACAGTTATGGACAGCACTGTCCTTTGTTGAGGTACAGTTATTGGTGCACTGTCCTTTGTTGGGGTACAGTTATTGGTACACTGTCCTTTGTTGGGGTACAGTTATGGACAGCACTGTCCTTCGTTGAGGTACAGTTATGGATAGCACTGTCCTTTATTGGAGTACAGTTATTGGTGCACTGTCCTTTGTTGAGGTACAGTTATTGGTACACTGTCCTTTGTTGGGGTACAGTTATGGACAGCACTGTCCTTTGTTGGGGTACAGTTATTGGTGCACTGTCCTTTGTTGGGGTACAGTTATTGGTACACTGTCCTTTGTTGGGGTACAGTTATGGACAGCACTGTCCTTTGTTGGGGTACAGTTATTGGTGCACTGTCCTTTGTTGAGGTACAGTTATGGACAGCACTGTCCTTTGTTGAGGTACAGTTATTGGTGCACTGTCCTTTGTTGGGGTACAGTTATTGGTACACTGTCCTTTGTTGGGGTACAGTTATGGACAGCACTGTCCTTTGTTGGGGTACAGTTATTGGTGCACTGTCCTTTGTTGAGGTACAGTTATGGACAGCACTGTCCTTTGTTGGGGTACAGTTATTGGTGCACTGTCCTTTGTTGGGGTACAGTTATTGGTACACTGTCCTTTGTTGGGGTACGGTTATTGGTACACTGTCCTTTGTTAAGGTACAGTTATGGATAACACTGTCCTTTGTTGGGGTACAGTTATGGACAGCACTGTCCTTTGTTGGGGTACAGTTATTGGTGCACTGTCCTTTGTTGAGGTACAGTTATGGACAGCACTGTCCTTTGTTGGGGTACAGTAATTGGTGCACTGTCCTTTGTTGGGGTACAGTTATTTGTGCACTGTCCTTTGTTGAGGTACAGTTATGGACAGCACTGTCCTTTGTTGAGGTACAGTTATGGACAGTATTGTCCTTTGTTGAGGTACAGTTATGGACAGCACTGTCCTTTGTTGGGGTACAGTTATGGACAGCACTGTCCTTTGTTGGGGTACAGTTATTGGTACACTGTCCTTTGTTGTGGTACAGTTATTGGTGCACTGTCCTTTGTTGAGGTACAGTTATGGACAGCACTGTCCTTTGTTGAGGTACAGTTATGGACAGCACTGTCCTTTGTTGAGGTACAGTTATTGGTGCACTGTCCTTAGTTGGGGTACAGGTATTGGTGCACTGTCCTTTGTTGAGGTACAGTTATTGGTGCATTGTCCTTTGTTGGGTTACAGTTATGGGTAACACGATCCTTTGTTGGGGTACAGTTATTGGTACACTATCCTTTGTTGGGGTCCAGTTATGGAAAACACTGTCCTTTGTTGAGGTACAGTTATTGGTGCACTGTTCTTTGTTGGGGTACAGTTATTGGTGCAATGTCCTTTGTTGAGGTACAGTTATTGGTGCACTGTCCTTTGTTGGGGTACAGTTATTGGTGCACTGTCCTTTGTTGAGGTAAGTTATGGACAGCACTGTCCTTTGTTGGGGTACAGTTATTGGTGCACTGTCCTTTGTTGAGGTACAGTTATGGACAGCACTGTCCTTTGTTGGGGTACAGTTATTGTTGCACTGTCCTTTGTTGGGGTACAGTTATTGGTGCACTGTCCTTTGTTGAGGTATAGTTATGGACAGCACTGTCCTTTGTTGGGGTACAGTTATTGGTGCACTGTCCTTTACTGAGGTACAGTTATGGACAGCACTGTCCTTTGTTGGAATACAGTTATGGAGATCACTGTCCTTTGTTGGGGTACAGTTATGGAGATCACTGTCCTTTGTTGAGGTACAGTTATGGACAGAACTGTCCTTTGTTGGGGTACAGTTATTGGTGCACTGTCCTTTGTTGGGGTACAGTTATGGAGATCACTGTCCTTTGTTGGGGTACAGTTATTGGTGCACTGTCCTTTGTTGAGGTACAGTTATTGGTGCACTGTCCTTTGTTGGGTTACAGTTATGGAGATCACTGTCCTTTGTTGGGGTGCAGTTATGGACAGAACTGTCCTTTGTTGGGGTACAGTTATTGGTGCACTGTCCTTTGTTGGGGTACAGTTATTGGTGCACTGTCCTTTGTTGAGGTACAGTTATGGACGGCACTGTCCTTTGTTGAGGTACAGTTATTGGTGCACTGTCCTTTGTTGGGGTACAGTTATGGACAGCACTGTCCTTTGTTGAGGTACAGTTATTGGTACACTGTCCTTTGTTGAGGTACAGTTATGGAGATCACTGTCCTTTGTTGGGGTACAGATATTGGTGCACTGTCCTTTGTTGAGGTACAGTTATGGACAGCACTGTCCTTTGTTGAGGTACAGTTATGAACAGAACTGTCCTTTGTTGGGGTACAGTTATTGGTGCACTGTCCTTTGTTTGGGGTACAGTTATTGGTGCACTGTCCTTTGTTGAGGTACAGTTATTGGTGCACTGTCCTTTGTTGGGGTACAGCTATTGGTGCACTGTCCTTTGTTGGGGTACAGTTATTGGTGCACTGTCCTTTGTTGAGGTACAGTTAAGGATAGCACTGTCCTTTGTTGAGGTACAGTTATTGGTGCACTGTCCTTTGTTGGGGTACATTTATTGGTACACTGTCCTTTGTTGAGGTAAGTTATGGACAGCACTGTCCTTTGTTGGGGTACAGTTATTGGTGCACTGTCCTTTGTTGAGGTACAGTTATGGACAGCACTGTCCTTTGTTGGGGTACAGTTATTGTTGCACTGTCCTTTGTTGGGGTACAGTTATTGGTGCACTGTCCTTTGTTGAGGTATAGTTATGGACAGCACTGTCCTTTGTTGGGGTACAGTTATTGGTGCACTGTCCTTTACTGAGGTACAGTTATGGACAGCACTGTCCTTTGTTGGAATACAGTTATGGAGATCACTGTCCTTTGTTGGGGTACAGTTATGGAGATCACTGTCCTTTGTTGAGGTACAGTTATGGACAGAACTGTCCTTTGTTGGGGTACAGTTATTGGTGCACTGTCCTTTGTTGGGGTACAGTTATGGAGATCACTGTCCTTTGTTGGGGTACAGTTATTGGTGCACTGTCCTTTGTTGAGGTACAGTTATTGGTGCACTGTCCTTTGTTGGGGTACAGTTATGGACAGAACTGTCCTTTGTTGGGGTACAGTTATTGGTGCACTGTCCTTTGTTGGGGTACAGTTATTGGTGCACTGTCCTTTGTTGAGGTACAGTTATGGACGGCACTGTCCTTTGTTGAGGTACAGTTATTGGTGCACTGTCCTTTGTTGGGGTACAGTTATGGACAGCACTGTCCTTTGTTGAGGTACAGTTATTGGTACACTGTCCTTTGTTGAGGTACAGTTATGGAGATCACTGTCCTTTGTTGGGGTACAGATATTGGTGCACTGTCCTTTGTTGAGGTACAGTTATGGACAGCACTGTCCTTTGTTGAGGTACAGTTATGAACAGAACTGTCCTTTGTTGGGGTACAGTTATTGGTGCACTGTCCTTTGTTTGGGGTACAGTTATTGGTGCACTGTCCTTTGTTGAGGTACAGTTATTGGTGCACTGTCCTTTGTTGGGGTACAGCTATTGGTGCACTGTCCTTTGTTGGGGTACAGTTATTGGTGCACTGTCCTTTGTTGAGGTACAGTTAAGGATAGCACTGTCCTTTGTTGAGGTACAGTTATTGGTGCACTGTCCTTTGTTGGGGTACATTTATTGGTACACTGTCCTTTGTTGAGGTACAGTTATGGACAGCACTGTCCTTTGTTGGGGTACAGTTATTGGTACACTGTCCTTTGTTGAGGTACAGTTATAGACAGCACTGTCCTTTGTTGGGGTACAGTTATTGGTACACTGTCCTTTGTTGGGGTACAGTTATGGACAGCACTGTCCTTTGTTGAGGTACAGTTATGGATAGCACTGTCCTTTGTTGAGGTACAGTTATTGGTACACTGTCCTTTGTTGGGGTACAGTTATGGACAGCACTGTCCTTTGTTGGGGTAAAGTTATTGGTACACTGACCTTTGTTGAGGTACAGTTATTGGTACACTGTCCTTTGTTGGGGTACAGTTATGGACAGCACTGTCCTTTGTTGGGGTACAGTTATTGGTACACTGTCCTTTGTTGGGGTACAGTTATGGACAGCACTGTCCTTTGTTGGGGTACAGTTATTGGTACACTGTCCTTTGTTGGGGTGCAGTTATGGACAGCACTATCCTATGTTGGGGTACAGTTATTGGTACACTGTCCTTTGTTGGGGTGCAGTTATGGACAGCACTGTGCTATGTTGGGGTACAGTTATTGGTACACTGTCCTTTGTTGAGGTACAGTTATGGACAGCACTGTCCTTTGTTGGGGTACAGTTATTGGTACACTGTCCTTTGTTGAGGTACAGTTATGGACAGCACTGTCCTTTGTTGGGGTACAGTTATTGGTACACTGTCCTTTGTTGGGGTACAGTTATGGACAGCACTGTCCTTTGTTGAGGTACAGTTATGGATAGCACTATCCTTTGTTGAGGTACAGTTATGGACAGCACTGTCCTTTGTTGGGGTACAGTTATGGACAGCACTGTCGTTTGTTGGGGTACAGTTATTGGTACACTGTCCTTTGTTGGGGTACAGTTATGGACAGCACTGTCCTTTGTTGGGGTACAGTTATTGGTACACTGTCCTTTGTTGAGGTACAGTTATGGACAGCACTGTCCTTTGTTGGGGTACAGTTATTGGTACACTGTCCTTTGTTGAGGTACAGTTATGGACAGCACTGTCCTTTGTTGGGGTACAGTTATGGATAGCACTATCCTTTGTTGAGGTGCAGTTATGGACAGCACTGTCCTTTGTTGGGTTACAGTTATGGACAGCACTGTCCTTTGTTGGGGTACAGTTATGGACAGCACTGTCCTTTGTTGGGGTACAGTTATTGGTACACTGTCCTTTGTTGAGGTACAGTTATGGACAGCACTGTCCTTTGTTGGGTTACAGTTATGGAAAGCACTGTCCTTTGTTGGGGTACAGTTATGGACAGTACTGTCCTTTGTTGGGGTACAGTTATTGGTACACTGTCCTTTGTTGAGGTACAGTTATGGATAGCACTGTCCTTCGTTGGGGTACAGTTATTGGTACACTGTCCTTTATTGAGGTACAGTTAAGGACAGCACTGTCCTTTGTTGGGGTACAGTTATTGGTACACTGTCCTTTGTTCGGGTATAGTTATGGACAGCACTGTCCTTTGTTGGGGTACAGTTATTGGTACACTGTCCTTTGTTGGGGTACAGTTATGGATAACACTGTCCTTTGTTGGTGTACAGTTATGGACAGCACTGTCCTTTGTTGAGGTACAGTTATGGACAGCACTGTCCTTTGTTGGCGTACAGTTATTGGTACACTGTCCTTTGTTGAGGTACAGTTATGGACAGCACTGTCCTTTGTTGGGGTTCAGTTATTGGTACACTGTCCTTTGTTGAGGTACAGTTATGGACAGCACTGTCCTTTGTTGGGGTACAGTTATTGGTACACTGACCTTTGTTGGGGTACAGTTATTGGTACACTGTCCTTTGTTGGGGTACAGTTATGGACAGCACTGTCCTTTGTTGGGGTACAGTTATTGGTACACTGTCCTTTGTTGGGGTACAGTTATTGGTGCACTGTCCTTTGTTGAGGTACAGTTATGGATAGCACTGTCCTTTGTTGAGGTACAGTTATGGACAGCACTGTCCTTTGTTGGGGTAGTTATTGGTACACTGTCCTTTGTTGAGGTACAGTTATGGACAGCACTGTCCTTTGTTGGGGTACAGTTATTGGTACACTGTCCTTTGTTGGGGCACAGTTATTGGTGCACTGTCCTTTGTTGAGGTACAGTTATGGACGGCACTGTCCTTTGTTGGGGTACAGTTATTGGTGCACTGTCCTTTGTTGAGGTACAGTTATGGACAGCACTGTCCTTTGTTGGGGTACAGTTATGGACAGCACTGTCCTTTGTTGGGGTACAGTTATGGACAGCACTGTCCTTTGTTGGGGTCCGGTTATTGGTGCACTGTCCTTTGTTGGGGTACAGTTATTGGTGCACTGTCCTTTGTTGAGGTACAGTTATTGGTGCACTGTCCTTTGTTGGGGTACAGTTATTGGTGCACTGTCCTTTGTTGAGGTACAGTTATGGATAGCACTGTCCTTTGTTGGGGTACAGTTGTTGGTGCACTGTCCTTTGTTGGGGTACAGTTATTGGTGCACTGTCCTTTGTTGAGGTACAGTTATTGGTACACTGTCCTTTGTTGAGGTACAGTTATGGATAACACTGTCCTTTGTTGGGGTACAGTTATGGACAGCACTGTCCTTTGTTGGGGTACAGTTATTGGTGCACTGTCCTTTGTTGAGGTACAGTTATGGACAGCACTGTCCTTTGTTGGGGTACAGTAATTGGTGCACTGTCCTTTGTTGGGGTACAGTTATTTGTGCACTGTCCTTTGTTGAGGTACAGTTATGGACAGCACTGTCCTTTGTTGAGGTACGGTTATGGACAGTATTGTCCTTTGTTGAGGTACAGTTATGGACAGCACTGTCCTTTGTTGGGGTACAGTTATGGACAGCACTGTCCTTTGTTGGGGTACAGTTATTGGTACACTGTCCTTTGTTGCGGTACAGTTATTGGTGCACTGTCCTTTGTTGAGGTACAGTTATGGACAGCACTGTCCTTCGTTGAGGTACAGTTATGGACAGCACTGTCCTTTGTTGAGGTACAGTTATTGGTGCACTGTCCTTAGTTGGGGTACAGGTATTGGTGCACTGTCCTTTGTTGAGGTACAGTTATTGTTGCATTGTCCTTTGTTGGGTTACAGTTATGGGTAACACTATCCTTTGTTGGGGTACAGTTATTGGTACACTATCCTTTGTTGGGGTCCAGTTATGGAAAACACTGTCCTTTGTTGAGGTACAGTTATTGGTGCACTGTTCTTTGTTGGGGTACAGTTATTGGTGCAATGTCCTTTGTTGAGGTACAGTTATTGGTGCACTGTCCTTTGTTGGGGTACAGTTATTGGTGCACTGTCCTTTGTTGAGGTAAGTTATGGACAGCACTGTCCTTTGTTGGGGTACAGTTATTGGTGCACAGTCCTTTGTTGAGGTACAGTTATGGACAGCACTGTCCTTTGTTGGGGTACAGTTATTGTTGCACTGTCCTTTGTTGGGGTACAGTTATTGGTGCACTGTCCTTTGTTGAGGTATAGTTATGGACAGCACTGTCCTTTGTTGGGGTACAGTTATTGGTGCACTGTCCTTTACTGAGGTACAGTTATGGACAGCACTGTCCTTTGTTGGAATACAGTTATGGAGATCACTGTCCTTTGTTGGGGTACAGTTATGGAGATCACTGTCCTTTGTTGAGGTACAGTTATGGACAGAACTGTCCTTTGTTGGGGTACAGTTATTGGTGCACTGTCCTTTGTTGGGGTACAGTTATGGAGATCACTGTCCTTTGTTGGGGTACAGTTATTGGTGCACTGTCCTTTGTTGAGGTACAGTTATTGGTGCACTGTCCTTTGTTGGGGTACAGTTATGGAGATCACTGTCCTTTGTTGGGGTACAGTTATGGACAGAACTGTCCTTTGTTGGGGTACAGTTATTGGTGCACTGTCCTTTGTTGGGGTACAGTTATTGGTGCACGGTCCTTTGTTGAGGTACAGTTATGGACGGCACTGTCCTTTGTTGGGGTACAGTTATTGGTGCACTGTCCTTTGTTGGGGTACAGTTATGGACAGCACTGTCCTTTGTTGAGGTACAGTTATTGGTACACTGTCCTTTGTTGAGGTACAGTTATGGAGATCACTGTCCTTTGTTGGGGTACAGATATTGGTGCACTGTCCTTTGTTGAGGTACAGTTATGGACAGCACTGTCCTTTGTTGAGGTACAGTTATGAACAGAACTGTCCTTTGTTGGGGTACAGTTATTGGTGCACTGTCCTTTGTTTGGGGTACAGTTATTGGTGCACTGTCCTTTGTTGAGGTACAGTTATTGGTGCACTGTCCTTTGTTGGGGTACAGCTATTGGTGCACTGTCCTTTGTTGGGGTACAGTTATTGGTGCACTGTCGTTTGTTGAGGTACAGTTAAGGATAGCACTGTCCTTTGTTGAGGTACAGTTATTGGTGCACTGTCCTTTGTTGGGGTACATTTATTGGTACACTGTCCTTTGTTGAGGTACAGTTATGGACAGCACTGTCCTTTGTTGGGGTACAGTTATTGGTACACTGTCCTTTGTTGAGGTACAGTTATGGACAGCACTGTCCTTTGTTGGGGTACAGTTATTGGTACACTGTCCTTTGGTGGGGTACAGTTATGGACAGCACTGTCCTTTGTTGAGGTACAGTTATGGATAGCACTGTCCTTTGTTGAGGTACAGTTATTGGTACACTGTCCTTTGTTGGGGTACAGTTATGGACAGCACTGTCCTTTGTTGGGGTAAAGTTATTGGTACACTGACCTTTGTTGAGGTACAGTTATTGGTACACTGTCCTTTGTTGGGGTTCAGTTATGGACAGCACTGTCCTTTGTTGGGGTACAGTTATTGGTGCACTGTCCTTTACTGAGGTACAATTATGGACAGCACTGTCCTTTGTTGGAATACAGTTATGGAGATCACTGTCCTTTGTTGGGGTACAGTTATGGAGATCACTGTCCTTTGTTGAGGTACAGTTATGGACAGCACTGTCCTTTGTTGGGGTACAGTTATTGGTGCACTGTCCTTTGTTGGGGTACAGTTATGGAGATCACTGTCCTTTGTTGGGGTACAGTTATTGGTGCACTGTCCTTTGTTGAGGTACAGTTATTGGTGCACTGTCCTTTGTTGGGTTACAGTTATGGAGTTCATGTCCTTTGTTGGGGTACAGTTATGGACAGAACTGTCCTTTGTTGGGGTACAGTTATTGGTGCACTGTCCTTTGTTGGGGTACAGTTATTGGTGCACTGTCCTTTGTTGAGGTACAGTTATGGACGGCACTGTCCTTTGTTGAGGTACAGTTATTGGTGCACTGTCCTTTGTTGGGGTACAGTTATGGACAGCACTGTCCTTTGTTGAGGTACAGTTATGAACAGAACTGTCCTTTGTTGGGGTACAGTTATTGGTGCACTGTCCTTTGTTTGGGGTACAGTTATTGGTGCACTGTCCTTTGTTGAGGTACAGTTATTGGTGCACTGTCCTTTGTTGGGGTACAGCTATTGGTGCACTGTCCTTTGTTGGGGTACAGTTATTGGTGCACTGTCCTTTGTTGAGGTACAGTTAAGGATAGCACTGTCCTTTGTTGAGGTACAGTTATTGGTGCACTGTCCTTTGTTGGGGTACATTTATTGGTACACTGTCCTTTGTTGAGGTACAGTTATGGACAGCACTGTCCTTTGTTGGGGTACAGTTATTGGTACACTGTCCTTTGTTGAGGTACAGTTATGGACAGCACTGTCCTTTGTTGGGGTACAGTTATGGACAGCACTGTCCTTTGTTGAGGTACAGTTATGGATAGCACTGTCCTTTGTTGAGGTACAGTTATTGGTACACTGTCCTTTGTTGGGGTACAGTTATGGACAGCACTGTCCTTTGTTGGGGTAAAGTTATTGGTACACTGACCTTTGTTGAGGTACAGTTATTGGTACACTGTCCTTTGTTGGGGTACAGTTATGGACAGCACTGTCCTTTGTTGGGGTACAGTTATTGGTACACTGTCCTTTGTTGGGGTACAGTTATGGACAGCACTGTCCTTTGTTGGCGTACGGTTATTGGTACACTGTCCTTTGTTGGGGTGCAGTTATGGACAGCACTATCCTATGTTGGGGTACAGTTATTGGTACACTGTCCTTTGTTGGGGTGCAGTTATGGACAGCACTGTCCTATGTTGGGGTACAGTTATTGGTACACTGTCCTTTGTTGAGGTACAGTTATGGACAGCACTGTCCTTTGTTGGGGTACAGTTATTGGTACACTGTCCTTTGTTGAGGTACAGTTATGGACAGCACTGTCCTTTGTTGGGGTACAGTTATTGGTACACTGTCCTTTGTTGGGGTACAGTTATGGACAGCACTGTCCTTTGTTGAGGTACAGTTATGGATAGCACTATCCTTTGTTGAGGTACAGTTATGGACAGCACTGTCCTTTGTTGGGGTACAGTTATTGGTACACTGTCCTTTGTTGGGGTACAGTTATGGACAGCACTGTCCTTTGTTGGGGTACAGTTATTGGTACACTGTCCTTTGTTGGGGTACAGTTATGGACAGCACTGTCCTTTGTTGGGGTACAGTTATTGGTACACTGTCCTTTGTTGAGGTACAGTTATGGACAGCACTGTCCTTTGTTGGGGTACAGTGATTGGTACACTGTCCTTTGTTGAGGTACAGTTATGGACAGCACTGTCCTTTGTTGGGGTACAGTTATGGACAGCACTGTCCTTTGTTGAGGTACAGTTATGGATAGCACTATCCTTTGTTGAGGTGCAGTTATGGACAGCACTGTCCTTTGTTGGGTTACAGATATGGACAGCACTGTCCTTTGTTGGGGTACAGTTATGGACAGTACTGTCCTTTGTTGGGGTACAGTTATTGGTACACTGTCCTTTGTTGAGGTACAGTTATGGACAGCACTGTCCTTTGTTGGGTTACAGTTATGGACAGCACTGTCCTTTGTTGGGGTACAGTTATGGACAGTACTGTCCTTTGTTGGGGTACAGTTATTGGTACACTGTCCTTTGTTGAGGTACAGTTATGGATAGCACTGTCCTTCGTTGGGGTACAGTTATTGGTACACTGTCCTTTGTTGAGGTACAGTTAAGGACAGCACTGTCCTTTGTTGGGGTACAGTTATTGGTACACTGTCCTTTGTTGGGGTATAGTTATGGACAGCAGTGTCCTTTGTTGGGGTACAGTTATTGGTACACTGTCCTTTGTTGGGGTACAGTTATGGATAACACTGTCCTTTGTTGGTGTACAGTTATGGACAGCACTGTCCTTTGTTGAGGTACAGTTATGGACAGCACTGTCCTTTGTTGGCGTACAGTTATTGGTACACTGTCCTTTGTTGAGGTACAGTTATGGACAGCACTGTCCTTTGTTGGGGTTCAGTTATTGGTACACTGTCCTTTGTTGAGGTACAGTTATGGACAGCACTGTCCTTTGTTGGGGTACAGTTATTGGTACACTGACCTTTGTTGGGGTACAGTTATTGGTACACTGTCCTTTGTTGGGGTACAGTTATGGACAGCACTGTCCTTTGTTGGGGTACAGTTATTGGTACACTGGCCTTTGTTGGGGTACAGTTATGGACAGCACTGTCCTTTGTTGGGGTACAGTTATTGGTGCACTGTCCTTTGTTGGGGTACAGTTATGGACAGCACTGTCCTTTGTTGGGGTACAGTTATTGGTGCACTGTCCTTTGTTGAGGTACAGTTAGGGATAGCACTGTCCTTTGTTGAGGTACAGTTATGGACAGCACTGTCCTTTGTTGGGGTAGTTATTGGTACACTGTCCTTTGTTGAGGTACAGTTATGGACAGCACTGTCCTTTGTTGGGGTACAGTTATTGGTACACTGTCCTTTGTTGGGGCACAGTTATTGGTGCACTGTCCTTTGTTGAGGTACAGTTATTGGTGCATTGTCCTTTGTTGAGGTACAGTTATGGACAGCACTGTCCTTTGTTGGGGTACAGTTATTGGTACACTGTCCTTTGTTGGGGCACAGTTATTGGTGCACTGTCCTTTGTTGAGGTACAGTTATTGGTGCATTGTCCTTTGTTGGGGTACAGTTATGGACAGCACTGTCCTTTGTTGAGGTACAGTTATGGACGGCACTGTCCTTTGTTGGGGTACAGTTATTGGTGCACTGTCCTTTGTTGAGGTACAGTTATGGACAGCACTGTCCTTTGTTGGGGTACAGTTATGGACAGCACTGTCCTTTGTTGGGGTACAGTTATGGACAGCACTGTCCTTTGTTGGGGTCCGGTTATTGGTGCACTGTCCTTTGTTGGGGTACAGTTATTGGTGCACTGTCCTTTGTTGAGGTACAGTTATTGGTGCACTGTCCTTTGTTGGGGTACAGTTATTGGTGCACTGTCCTTTGTTGAGGTACAGTTATGGATAGCACTGTCCTTTGTTGGGGTACAGTTATTGGTGCACTGTCTTTGTTGGGGTACATTTATTGGTGCACTGTCCTTTGTTGAGGTACAGTTATTGGTACACTGTCCTTTGTTGAGGTACAGTTATGGATAACACTGTCCTTTGTTGGGGTACAGTTATGGACAGCACTGTCCTTTGTTGGGGTACAGTTATTGGTGCACTGTCCTTTGTTGAGGTACAGTTATGGACAGCACTGTCCTTTGTTGGGGTACAGTAATTGGTGCACTGTCCTTTGTTGGGGTACAGTTATTTGTGCACTGTCCTTTGTTGAGGTACAGTTATGGACAGCACTGTCCTTTGTTGAGGGACAGTTATGGACAGTATTGTCCTTTGTTGAGGTACAGTTATGGACAGCACTGTCCTTTGTTGGGGTACAGTTATGGACAGCACTGTCCTTTGTTGGGGTGCAGTTATTGGTACACTGTCCTTTGTTGCGGTACAGTTATTGGTGCACTGTCCTTTGTTGAGGTACAGTTATGGACAGCACTGTCCTTCGTTGAGGTACAGTTATGGACAGCACTGTCCTTTGTTGAGGTACAGTTATTGGTGCACTGTCCTTAGTTGGGGTACAGGTATTGGTGCACTGTCCTTTGTTGAGGTACAGTTATTGGTGCATTGTCCTTTGTTGGGTTACAGTTATGGGTAACACTATCCTTTGTTGGGGTACAGTTATTGGTACACTATCCTTTGTTGGGGTCCAGTTATGGAAAACACTGTCCTTTGTTGAGGTACAGTTATTGGTGCACTGTTCTTTGTTGGGGTACAGTTATTGGTGCAATGTCCTTTGTTGAGGTACAGTTATTGGTGCACTGTCCTTTGTTGGGGTACAGTTATGGACAGCACTGTCCTTTGTTGGGGTCCGGTTATTGGTGCACTGTCCTTTGTTGGGGTACAGTTATTGGTGCACTGTCCTTTGTTGAGGTACAGTTATTGGTGCACTGTCCTTTGTTGGGGTACAGTTATTGGTGCACTGTCCTTTGTTGAGGTACAGTTATGGATAGCACTGTCCTTTGTTGGGGTACAGTTATTGGTGCACTGTCCTTTGTTGGGGTACAGTTATTGGTGCACTGTCCTTTGTTGAGGTACAGTTATTGGTACACTGTCCTTTGTTGAGGTACAGTTATGGATAACACTGTCCTTTGTTGGGGTACAGTTATGGACAGCACTGTCCTTTGTTGGGGTACAGTTATTGGTGCACTGTCCTTTGTTGAGGTACAGTTATGGACAGCACTGTCCTTTGTTGGGGTACAGTAATTGGTGCACTGTCCTTTGTTGGGGTACAGTTATTTGTGCACTGTCCTTTGTTGAGGTACAGTTATGGACAGCACTGTCCTTTGTTGAGGTACAGTTATGGACAGTATTGTCCTTTGTTGAGGTACAGTTATGGACAGCACTCTCCTTTGTTGGGGTACAGTTATGGACAGCACTGTCCTTTGTTGGGGTGCAGTTATTGGTACACTGTCCTTTGTTGCGGTACAGTTATTGGTGCACTGTCCTTTGTTGAGGTACAGTTATGGACAGCACTGTCCTTCGTTGAGGTACAGTTATGGACAGCACTGTCCTTTGTTGAGGTACAGTTATTGGTGCACTGTCCTTAGTTGGGGTACAGGTATTGGTGCACTGTCCTTTGTTGAGGTACAGTTATTGGTGCATTGTCCTTTGTTGGGTTACAGTTATGGGTAACACTATCCTTTGTTGGGGTACAGTTATTGGTACACTATCCTTTGTTGGGGTCCAGTTATGGAAAACACTGTCCTTTGTTGAGGTACAGTTATTGGTGCACTGTTCTTTGTTGGGGTACAGTTATTGGTGCAATGTCCTTTGTTGAGGTACAGTTATTGGTGCACTGTCCTTTGTTGGGGTACAGTTATTGGTGCACTGTCCTTTGTTGAGGTAAGTTATGGACAGCACTGTCCTTTGTTGGGGTACAGTTATTGGTGCACTGTCCTTTGTTGAGGTACAGTTATGGACAGCACTGTCCTTTGTTGGGGTACAGTTATTGTTGCACTGTCCTTTGTTGGGGTACTGTTATTGGTGCACTGTCCTTTGTTGAGGTATAGTTATGGACAGCACTGTCCTTTGTTGGGGTACAGTTATTGGTGCACTGTCCTTTACTGAGGTACAGTTATGGACAGCACTGTCCTTTGTTGGAATACAGTTATGGAGATCACTGTCCTTTGTTGGGGTACAGTTATGGAGATCACTGTCCTTTGTTGAGGTACAGTTATGGACAGAACTGTCCTTTGTTGGGGTACAGTTATTGGTGCACTGTCCTTTGTTGGGGTACAGTTATGGAGATCACTGTCCTTTGTTGGGGTACAGTTATTGGTGCACTGTCCTTTGTTGAGGTACAGTTATTGGTGCACTGTCCTTTGTTGGGGTACAGTTATGGAGATCACTGTCCTTTGTTGGGGTACAGTTATGGACAGAACTGTCCTTTGTTGGGGTACAGTTATTGGTGCACTGTCCTTTGTTGGGGTACAGTTATTGGTGCACTGTCCTTTGTTGGGGTACAGTTATGGACAGCACTGTCCTTTGTTGAGGTACAGTTATTGGTACACTGTCCTTTGTTGAGGTACAGTTATGGAGATCACTGTCCTTTGTTGGGGTACAGATATTGGTGCACTGTCCTTTGTTGAGGTACAGTTATGGACAGCACTGTCCTTTGTTGAGGTACAGTTATGAACAGAACTGTCCTTTGTTGGGGTACAGTTATTGGTGCACTGTCCTTTGTTTGGGGTACAGTTATTGGTGCACTGTCCTTTGTTGAGGTACAGTTATTGGTGCACTGTCCTTTGTTGGGGTACAGCTATTGGTGCACTGTCCTTTGTTGGGGTACAGTTATTGGTGCACTGTCCTTTGTTGAGGTACAGTTAAGGATAGCACTGTCCTTTGTTGAGGTACAGTTATTGGTGCACTGTCCTTTGTTGGGGTACATTTATTGGTACACTGTCCTTTGTTGAGGTACAGTTATGGACAGCACTGTCCTTTGTTGGGGTACAGTTATTGGTACACTGTCCTTTGTTGAGGTACAGTTATGGACAGCACTGTCCTTTGTTGGGGTACAGTTATTGGTACACTGTCCTTTGTTGGGGTACAGTTATGGACAGCACTGTCCTTTGTTGAGGTACAGTTATGGATAGCACTGTCCTTTGTTGAGGTACAGTTATTGGTACACTGTCCTTTGTTGGGGTACAGTTATGGACAGCACTGTCCTTTGTTGGGGTAAAGTTATTGGTACACTGACCTTTGTTGAGGTACAGTTATTGGTACACTGTCCTTTGTTGGGGTACAGTTATGGACAGCACTGTCCTTTGTTGGGGTACAGTTATTGGTACACTGTCCTTTGTTGGGGTACAGTTATTGGTACACTGTCCTTTGTTGAGGTACAGTTATGGACAGCACTGTCCTTTGTTGGGGTGCAGTTATGGACAGCACTGTCCTTTGTTGAGGTACAGTTATGGATAGCACTGTCCTTTGTTGAGGTACAGTTATTGTTGCATTGTCCTTTGTTGGGGTACAGTTATTGGTACACTGTCCTTTGTTGAGGTACAGTTATGGACAGCACTGTCCTTTGTTGGGGTACAGTTATTGGTACACTGTCCTTTGTTGAGGTACAGTTATGGACAGCACTGTCCTTTGTTGGGGTAGAGTTATTGGTACACTGTCCTTTGTTGGGGTACAGTTATGGACAGCACTGTCCTTTGTTGAGGTACAGTTATGGATAGCACTATCCTTTGTTGAGGTACAGTTATGGACAGCAGTGTCCTTTGTTGGGGTACAGTTATTGGTACACTGTCCTTTGTTGGGGTACAGTTATGGACAGCACTGTCCTTTGTTGGGGTACAGTTATTGGTACACTGTCCTTTGTTGCGGTACAGTTATTGGTGCACTGTCCTTTGTTGAGGTACAGTTATGGACAGCACTGTCCTTCGTTGAGGTACAGTTATGGACAGCACTGTCCTTTGTTGAGGTACAGTTATTGGTGCACTGTCCTTAGTTGGGGTACAGGTATTGGTGCACTGTCCTTTGTTGAGGTACAGTTATTGTTGCATTGTCCTTTGTTGGGTTACAGTTATGGGTAACACTATCCTTTGTTGGGGTACAGTTATTGGTACACTATCCTTTGTTGGGGTCCAGTTATGGAAAACACTGTCCTTTGTTGAGGTACAGTTATTGGTGCACTGTTCTTTGTTGGGGTACAGTTATTGGTGCAATGTCCTTTGTTGAGGTGCAGTTATTGGTGCACTGTCCTTTGTTGGGGGACAGTTATTGGTGCACTGTCCTTTGTTGAGGTAAGTTATGGACAGCACTGTCCTTTGTTGGGGTACAGTTATTGGTGCACTGTCCTTTGTTGAGGTACAGTTATGGACAGCACTGTCCTTTGTTGGGGTACAGTTATTGTTGCACTGTCCTTTGTTGGGGTACAGTTATTGGTGCACTGTCCTTTGTTGAGGTATAGTTATGGACAGCACTGTCCTTTGTTGGGGTACAGTTATTGGTGCACTGTCCTTTACTGAGGTACAGTTATGGACAGCACTGTCCTTTGTTGGAATACAGTTATGGAGATCACTGTCCTTTGTTGGGGTACAGTTATGGAGATCACTGACCTTTGTTGAGGTACAGTTATGGACAGAACTGTCCTTTGTTGGGGTACAGTTATTGGTGCACTGTCCTTTGTTGGGGTACAGTTATGGAGATCACTGTCCTTTGTTGGGGTACAGTTATTGGTGCACTGTCCTTTGTTGAGGTACAGTTATTGGTGCACTGTCCTTTGTTGGGGTACAGTTATGGAGATCACTGTCCTTTGTTGGGGTACAGTTATGGACAGAACTGTCCTTTGTTGGGGTACAGTTATTGGTGCACTGTCCTTTGTTGGGGTACAGTTATGGATAACACTGTCCTTTGTTGGGGTACAGTTATGGACAGCACTGTCCTTTGTTGGGGTACAGTTATTGGTGCACTGTCCTTTGTTGAGGTACAGTTATGGACAGCACTGTCCTTTGTTGGGGTACAGTAATTGGTGCACTGTCCTTTGTTGGGGTACAGTTATTTGTGCACTGTCCTTTGTTGAGGTACAGTTATGGACAGCACTGTCCTTTGTTGAGGGACAGTTATGGACAGTATTGTCCTTTGTTGAGGTACAGTTATGGACAGCACTGTCCTTTGTTGGGGTACAGTTATGGACAGCACTGTCCTTTGTTGGGGTGCAGTTATTGGTACACTGTCCTTTGTTGCGGTACAGTTATTGGTGCACTGTCCTTTGTTGAGGTACAGTTATGGACAGCACTGTCCTTCGTTGAGGTACAGTTATGGACAGCACTGTCCTTTGTTGAGGTACAGTTATTGGTGCACTGTCCTTAGTTGGGGTACAGGTATTGGTGCACTGTCCTTTGTTGAGGTACAGTTATTGGTGCATTGTCCTTTGTTGGGTTACAGTTATGGGTAACACTATCCTTTGTTGGGGTACAGTTATTGGTACACTATCCTTTGTTGGGGTCCAGTTATGGAAAACACTGTCCTTTGTTGAGGTACAGTTATTGGTGCACTGTTCTTTGTTGGGGTACAGTTATTGGTGCAATGTCCTTTGTTGAGGTACAGTTATTGGTGCACTGTCCTTTGTTGGGGTACAGTTATGGACAGCACTGTCCTTTGTTGGGGTCCGGTTATTGGTGCACTGTCCTTTGTTGGGGTACAGTTATTGGTGCACTGTCCTTTGTTGAGGTACAGTTATTGGTGCACTGTCCTTTGTTGGGGTACAGTTATTGGTGCACTGTCCTTTGTTGAGGTACAGTTATGGATAGCACTGTCCTTTGTTGGGGTACAGTTATTGGTGCACTGTCCTTTGTTGGGGTACAGTTATTGGTGCACTGTCCTTTGTTGAGGTACAGTTATTGGTACACTGTCCTTTGTTGAGGTACAGTTATGGATAACACTGTCCTTTGTTGGGGTACAGTTATGGACAGCACTGTCCTTTGTTGGGGTACAGTTATTGGTGCACTGTCCTTTGTTGAGGTACAGTTATGGACAGCACTGTCCTTTGTTGGGGTACAGTAATTGGTGCACTGTCCTTTGTTGGGGTACAGTTATTTGTGCACTGTCCTTTGTTGAGGTACAGTTATGGACAGCACTGTCCTTTGTTGAGGTACAGTTATGGACAGTATTGTCCTTTGTTGAGGTACAGTTATGGACAGCACTCTCCTTTGTTGGGGTACAGTTATGGACAGCACTGTCCTTTGTTGGGGTGCAGTTATTGGTACACTGTCCTTTGTTGCGGTACAGTTATTGGTGCACTGTCCTTTGTTGAGGTACAGTTATGGACAGCACTGTCCTTCGTTGAGGTACAGTTATGGACAGCACTGTCCTTTGTTGAGGTACAGTTATTGGTGCACTGTCCTTAGTTGGGGTACAGGTATTGGTGCACTGTCCTTTGTTGAGGTACAGTTATTGGTGCATTGTCCTTTGTTGGGTTACAGTTATGGGTAACACTATCCTTTGTTGGGGTACAGTTATTGGTACACTATCCTTTGTTGGGGTCCAGTTATGGAAAACACTGTCCTTTGTTGAGGTACAGTTATTGGTGCACTGTTCTTTGTTGGGGTACAGTTATTGGTGCAATGTCCTTTGTTGAGGTACAGTTATTGGTGCACTGTCCTTTGTTGGGGTACAGTTATTGGCACACTGTCCTTTGTTGCGGTACAGTTATTGGTGCACTGTCCTTTGTTGAGGTACAGTTATGGACAGCACTGTCCTTCGTTGAGGTACAGTTATGGACAGCACTGTCCTTTGTTGGGGTACAGTTATTGGTGCAATGTCCTTTGTTGAGGTGCAGTTATTGGTGCACTGTCCTTTGTTGGGGGACAGTTATTGGTGCACTGTCCTTTGTTGAGGTAAGTTATGGACAGCACTGTCCTTTGTTGGGGTACAGTTATTGGTGCACTGTCCTTTGTTGAGGTACAGTTATGGACAGCACTGTCCTTTGTTGGGGTACAGTTATTGTTGCAATGTCCTTTGTTGGGGTACAGTTATTGGTGCACTGTCCTTTGTTGAGGTATAGTTATGGACAGCACTGTCCTTTGTTGGGGTACAGTTATTGGTGCACTGTCCTTTACTGAGGTACAGTTATGGACAGCACTGTCCTTTGTTGGAATACAGTTATGGAGATCACTGTCCTTTGTTGGGGTACAGTTATGGAGATCACTGACCTTTGTTGAGGTACAGTTATGGACAGAACTGTCCTTTGTTGGGGTACAGTTATTGGTCCACTGTCCTTTGTTGGGGTACAGTTATGGAGATCACTGTCCTTTGTTGGGGTACAGTTATTGGTGCACTGTCCTTTGTTGAGGTACAGTTATTGGTGCACTGTCCTTTGTTGGGGTACAGTTATGGAGATCACTGTCCTTTGTTGGGGTACAGTTATGGACAGAACTGTCCTTTGTTGGGGTACAGTTATTGGTGCACTGTCCTTTGTTGGGGTACAGTTATTGGTGCACTGTCCTTTGTTGGGGTACAGTTATGGACAGCACTGTCCTTTGTTGAGGTACAGTTATTGGTACACTGTCCTTTGTTGAGGTACAGTTATGGAGATCACTGTCCTTTGTTGGGGTACAGATATTGGTGCACTGTCCTTTGTTGAGGTACAGTTATGGACAGCACTGTCCTTTGTTGAGGTACAGTTATGAACAGAACTGTCCTTTGTTGGGGTACAGTTATTGGTGCACTGTCCTTTGTTTGGGGTACAGTTATTGGTGCACTGTCCTTTGTTGAGGTACAGTTATTGGTGCACTGTCCTTTGTTGGGGTACAGCTATTGGTGCACTGTCCTTTGTTGGGGTACAGTTATTGGTGCACTGTCCTTTGTTGAGGTACAGTTAAGGACAGCACTGTCCTTTGTTGAGGTACAGTTATTGGTGCACTGTCCTTTGTTGGGGTACATTTATTGGTACACTGTCCTTTGTTGAGGTACAGTTATGGACAGCACTGTCCTTTGTTGGGGTACAGTTATTGGTACACTGTCCTTTGTTGAGGTACAGTTATGGACAGCACTGTCCTTTGTTGGGGTACAGTTATTGGTACACTGTCCTTTGTTGGGGTACAGTTATGGACAGCACTGTCCTTTGTTGAGGTACAGTTATGGATAGCACTGTCCTTTGTTGAGGTACAGTTATTGGTACACTGTCCTTTGTTGGGGTACAGTTATGGACAGCACTGTCCTTTGTTGGGGTAAAGTTATTGGTACACTGACCTTTGTTGAGGTACAGTTATTGGTACACTGTCCTTTGTTGGGGTACAGTTTTGGACAGCACTGTCCTTTGTTGGGGTACAGTTATTGGTACACTGTCCTTTGTTGGGGTACAGTTATGGACAGCACTGTCCTTTGTTGGGGTACAGTTATTGGTACACTGTCCTTTGTTGGGGTGCAGTTTTGGACAGCACTATCCTATGTTGGGGTACAGTTATTGGTACACTGTCCTTTGTTGGGGTGCAGTTATGGACAGCACTGTCCTATGTGGGGTACAGTTATTGGTACACTGTCCTTTGTTGAGGTACAGTTATGGACAGCACTGTCCTTTGTTGGGGTACAGTTATTGGTACACTGTCCTTTGTTGAGGTACAGTTATGGACAGCACTGTCCTTTGTTGGGGTACAGTTATTGGTACACTGTCCTTTGTTGGGGTACAGTTATGGACAGCACTGTCCTTTGTTGAGGTACAGTTATGGATAGCACTATCCTTTGTTGAGGTACAGTTATGGACAGCAGTGTCCTTTGTTGGGGTACAGTTATTGGTACACTGTCCTTTGTTGGGGTACAGTTATGGACAGCACTGTCCTTTGTTGGGGTACAGTTATTGGTACACTGTCCTTTGTTGAGGTACAGTTATGGACAGCACTGTCCTTTGTTGGGGTACAGTTATAGACAGCACTGTCCTTTGTTGAGGTACAGTTATGGACAGCACTGTCCTTTGTTGGGGTACAGTTATTGGTACACTGTCCTTTGTTGAGGTACAGTTATCGACAGCACTGTCCTTTGTTGGGGTACAGTTATGGACAGCACTGTCCTTTGTTGAGGTACAGTTATGGATAGCACTATCCTTTGTTGAGGTGCAGTTATGGACAGCACTGTCCTTTGTTGGGTTACAGTTATGGACAGCACTGTCCTTTGTTGGGGTACAGTTATGGACAGTACTGTCCTTTGTTGGGGTACAGTTATTGGTACACTGTCCTTTGTTGAGGTACAGTTATGGATAGCACTGTCCTTCGTTGGGGTACAGTTATTGGTACACTGTCCTTTGTTGAGGTACAGTTAAGGACAGCACTGTCGTTTGTTGGGGTACAGTTATTGGTACACTGTCCTTTGTTGGGGTATAGTTATGGACAGCACTGTCCTTTGTTGGGGTACAGTTATTGGTACACTGTCCTTTGTTGGGGTACAGTTATGGATAACACTGTCCTTTGTTGGTGTACAGTTATGGACAGCACTGTCCTTTGTTGAGGTACAGTTATGGACAGCACTGTCCTTTGTTGGCGTACAGTTATTGGTACACTGTCCTTTGTTGAGGTACAGTTATGGACAGCACTGTCCTTTGTTGGGGTTCAGTTATTGGTACACTGTCCTTTGTTGAGGTACAGTTATGGACAGCACTGTCCTTTGTTGGGGTACAGTTATTGGTACACTGACCTTTGTTGGGGTACAGTTATTGGTACACTGTCCTTTGTTGGGGTACAGTTATGGACAGCACTGTCCTTTGTTGGGGTACAGTTATTGGTACACTGGCCTTTGTTGGGGTACAGTTATTGGTGCACTGTCCTTTGTTGAGGTACAGTTATGGATAGCACTGTCCTTTGTTGAGGTACAGTTATGGACAGCACTGTCCTTTGTTGGGGTAGTTATTGGTACACTGTCCTTTGTTGAGGTACAGTTATGGACAGCACTGTCCTTTGTTGGGGTACAGTTATTGGTACACTGTCCTTTGTTGGGGTACAGTTATTGGTGCACTGTCCTTTTTTGAGGTACAGTTATGGACGGCACTGTCCTTTGTTGGGGTACAGTTATTGGTGCACTGTCCTTTGTTGAGGTACAGTTATGGACAGCACTGTCCTTTGTTGGGGTACAGTTATGGACAGCACTGTCCTTTGTTGGGGTACAGTTATGGACAGCACTGTCCTTTGTTGGGGTCCGGTTATTGGTGCACTGTCCTTTGTTGGGGTACAGTTATTGGTGCACTGTCCTTTGTTGAGGTACAGTTATTGGTGCACTGTCCTTTGTTGGGGTACAGTTATTGGTGCACTGTCCTTTGTTGAGGTACAGTTATGGACAGCACTGTCCTTTGTTGGGGTACAGTTATTGGTGCACTGTCCTTTGTTTGGGTACAGTTATTGGTGCACTGTCCTTTGTTGAGGTATAGTTATGGACAGCACTGTCCTTTGTTGGGGTACAGTTATTGGTGCACTGTCCTTTGTTGAGGTACAGTTATGGACAGCACTGTCCTTTGTTGGGGTACAGTTATTGTTGCACTGTCCTTTGTTGGGGTACTGGTATTGGTGCACTGTCCTTTGTTGAGATATAGTTATGGACAGCACTGTCCTTTGTTGGGGTACAGTTATTGGTGCACTGTCCTTTACTGAGGTACAGTTATGGACAGCACTGTCCTTTGTTGGAATACAGTTATGGAGATCACTGTCCTTTGTTGGGGTACAGTTATGGAGATCACTGTCCTTTGTTGAGGTACAGTTATGGACAGAACTGTCCTTTGTTGGGGTACAGTTATTGGTGCACTGTCCTTTGTTGGGGTACAGTTATGGAGATCACTGTCCTTTGTTGGGGTACAGTTATTGGTGCACTGTCCTTTGTTGAGGTACAGTTATTGGTGCACTGTCCTTTGTTGGGGTACAGTTATGGAGATCACTGTCCTTTGTTGGGGTACAGTTATGGACAGAACTGTCCTTTGTTGGGGTACAGTTATTGGTGCACTGTCCTTTGTTGGGGTACAGTTATTGGTGCACTGTCCTTTGTTGGGGTACAGTTATGGACAGCACTGTCCTTTGTTGAGGTACAGTTATTGGTACACTGTCCTTTGTTGAGGTACAGTTATGGAGATCACTGTCCTTTGTTGGGGTACAGATATTGGTGCACTGTCCTTTGTTGAGGTACAGTTATGGACAGCACTGTCCTTTGTTGAGGTACAGTTATGAACAGAACTGTCCTTTGTTGGGGTACAGTTATTGGTGCACTGTCCTTTGTTTGGGGTACAGTTATTGGTGCACTGTCCTTTGTTGAGGTACAGTTATTGGTGCACTGTCCTTTGTTGGGGTACAGCTATTGGTGCACTGTCCTTTGTTGGGGTACAGTTATTGGTGCACTGTCCTTTGTTGAGGTACAGTTAAGGATAGCACTGTCCTTTGTTGAGGTACAGTTATTGGTGCACTGTCCTTTGTTGGGGTACATTTATTGGTACACTGTCCTTTGTTGAGGTACAGTTATGGACAGCACTGTCCTTTGTTGGGGTACAGTTATTGGTACACTGTCCTTTGTTGAGGTACAGTTATGGACAGCACTGTCCTTTGTTGGGGTACAGTTATTGGTACACTGTCCTTTGTTGGGGTACAGTTATGGACAGCACTGTCCTTTGTTGAGGTACAGTTATGGATAGCACTGTCCTTTGTTGAGGTACAGTTATTGGTACACTGTCCTTTGTTGGGGTACAGTTATGGACAGCACTGTCCTTTGTTGGGGTAAAGTTATTGGTACACTGACCTTTGTTGAGGTACAGTTATTGGTACACTGTCCTTTGTTGGGGTACAGTTATGGACAGCACTGTCCTTTGTTGGGGTACAGTTATTGGTACACTGTCCTTTGTTGGGGTACAGTTATTGGTACACTGTCCTTTGTTGAGGTACAGTTATGGACAGCACTGTCCTTTGTTGGGGTGCAGTTATGGACAGCACTGTCCTTTGTTGAGGTACAGTTATGGATAGCACTGTCCTTTGTTGAGGTACAGTTATTGTTGCATTGTCCTTTGTTGGGGTACAGTTATTGGTACACTGTCCTTTGTTGGGGTAAAGTTATTGGTACACTGACCTTTGTTGAGGTACAGTTATTGGTACACTGTCCTTTGTTGGGGTACAGTTATGGACAGCACTGTCCTTTGTTGAGGTACAGTTATGGATAGCACTATCCTTTGTTGAGGTACAGTTATGGACAGCAGTGTCCTTTGTTGGGGTACAGTTATTGGTACACTGTCCTTTGTTGGGGTACAGTTATGGACAGCACTGTCCTTTGTTGGGGTACAGTTATTGGTACACTGTCCTTTGTTGCGGTACAGTTATTGGTGCACTGTCCTTTGTTGAGGTACAGTTATGGACAGCACTGTCCTTCGTTGAGGTACAGTTATGGACAGCACTGTCCTTTGTTGGGGTACAGTTATGGACAGCACTGTCCTTTGTTGAGGTACAGTTATGGATAGCACTGTCCTTTGTTGAGGTACAGTTATTGTTGCATTGTCCTTTGTTGGGTTACAGTTATGGGTAACACTATCCTTTGTTGGGGTACAGTTATTGGTACACTATCCTTTGTTGGGGTCCAGTTATGGAAAACACTGTCCTTTGTTGAGGTACAGTTATTGGTGCACTGTTCTTTGTTGGGGTACAGTTATTGGTGCAATGTCCTTTGTTGAGGTGCAGTTATTGGTGCACTGTCCTTTGTTGGGGGACAGTTATTGGTGCACTGTCCTTTGTTGAGGTAAGTTATGGACAGCACTGTCCTTTGTTGGGGTACAGTTATTGGTGCACTGTCCTTTGTTGAGGTACAGTTATGGACAGCACTGTCCTTTGTTGGGGTACAGTTATTGTTGCACTGTCCTTTGTTGGGGTACAGTTATTGGTGCACTGTCCTTTGTTGAGGTATAGTTATGGACAGCACTGTCCTTTGTTGGGGTACAGTTATTGGTGCACTGTCCTTTACTGAGGTACAGTTATGGACAGCACTGTCCTTTGTTGGAATACAGTTATGGAGATCACTGTCCTTTGTTGGGGTACAGTTATGGAGATCACTGTCCTTTGTTGAGGTACAGTTATGGACAGAACTGTCCTTTGTTGGGGTACAGTTATTGGTGCACTGTCCTTTGTTGGGGTACAGTTATGGAGATCACTGTCCTTTGTTGGGGTACAGTTATTGGTGCACTGTCCTTTGTTGAGGTACAGTTATTGGTGCACTGTCCTTTGTTGGGGTACAGTTATGGAGATCACTGTCCTTTGTTGGGGTACAGTTATTGGTGCACTGTCCTTTACTGAGGTACAATTATGGACAGCACTGTCCTTTGTTGGAATACAGTTATGGAGATCACTGTCCTTTGTTGGGGTACAGTTATGGAGATCACTGTCCTTTGTTGAGGTACAGTTATGGACAGAACTGTCCTTTGTTGGGGTACAGTTATTGGTGCACTGTCCTTTGTTGGGGTACAGTTATGGAGATCACTGTCCTTTGTTGGGGTACAGTTATTGGTGCACTGTCCTTTGTTGAGGTACAGTTATTGGTGCACTGTCCTTTGTTGGGTTACAGTTATGGAGTTCATGTCCTTTGTTGGGGTACAGTTATGGACAGAACTGTCCTTTGTTGGGGTACAGTTATTGGTGCACTGTCCTTTGTTGGGGTACAGTTATTGGTGCACTGTCCTTTGTTGAGGTACAGTTATGGACGGCACTGTCCTTTGTTGAGGTACAATTATTGGTGCACTGTCCTTTGTTGGGGTACAGTTATGGACAGCACTGTCCTTTGTTGAGGTACAGTTATGGAGATCACTGTCCTTTGTTGGGGTACAGATATTGGTGCACTGTCCTTTGTTGAGGTACAGTTATGGACAGCACTGTCCTTTGTTGAGGTACAGTTATGAACAGAACTGTCCTTTGTTGGGGTACAGTTATTGGTGCACTGTCCTTTGTTTGGGGTACAGTTATTGGTGCACTGTCCTTTGTTGAGGTACAGTTATTGGTGCACTGTCCTTTGTTGGGGTACAGCTATTGGTGCACTGTCCTTTGTTGGGGTACAGTTATTGGTACACTGTCCTTTGTTGAGGTACAGTTAAGGATAGCACTGTCCTTTGTTGAGGTACAGTTATTGGTGCACTGTCCTTTGTTGGGGTACATTTATTGGTACACTGTCCTTTGTTGAGGTACAGTTATGGACAGCACTGTCCTTTGTTGGGGTACAGTTATTGGTACACTGTCCTTTGTTGAGGTACAGTTATGGACAGCACTGTCCTTTGTTGGGGTACAGTTATGGACAGCACTGTCCTTTGTTGAGGTACAGTTATGGATAGCACTGTCCTTTGTTGAGGTACAGTTATTGTTGCATTGTCCTTTGTTGGGGTACAGTTATGGACAGCACTGTCCTTTGTTGGGGTAAAGTTATTGGTACACTGACCTTTGTTGAGGTACAGTTATTGGTACACTGTCCTTTGTTGGGGTACAGTTATGGACAGCACTGTCCTTTGTTGGGGTACAGTTATTGGTACACTGTCCTTTGTTGGGGTACAGTTATGGACAGCACTGTCCTTTGTTGGGGTACAGTTATGGATAGCACTATCCTTTGTTGAGGTACAGTTATGGACAGCAGTGTCCTTTGTTGGGGTACAGTTATTGGTACACTGTCCTTTGTTGAGGTACAGTTATGGACAGCACTGTCCTTTGTTGGGGTACAGTTATTGGTACACTGTCCTTTGTTGGGGCACAGTTATTGGTGCACTGTCCTTTGTTGAGGTACAGTTATTGGTGCATTGTCCTTTGTTGAGGTACAGTTATGGACAGCACTGTCCTTTGTTGGGGTACAGTTATTGGTACACTGTCCTTTGTTGGGGCACAGTTATTGGTGCACTGTCCTTTGTTGAGGTACAGTTATTGGTGCATTGTCCTTTGTTGGGGTACAGTTATGGACAGCACTGTCCTTTGTTGAGGTACAGTTATGGACGGCACTGTCCTTTGTTGGGGTACAGTTATTGGTGCACTGTCCTTTGTTGAGGTACAGTTATGGACAGCACTGTCCTTTGTTGGGGTACAGTTATGGACAGCACTGTCCTTTGTTGGGGTACAGTTATGGACAGCACTGTCCTTTGTTGGGGTCCGGTTATTGGTGCACTGTCCTTTGTTGGGGTACAGTTATTGGTGCACTGTCCTTTGTTGAGGTACAGTTATTGGTGCACTGTCCTTTGTTGGGGTACAGTTATTGGTGCACTGTCCTTTGTTGAGGTACAGTTATGGATAGCACTGTCCTTTGTTGGGGTACAGTTATTGGTGCACTGTCTTTGTTGGGGTACAGTTATTGGTGCACTGTCCTTTGTTGAGGTACAGTTATTGGTACACTGTCCTTTGTTGAGGTACAGTTATGGATAACACTGTCCTTTGTTGGGGTACAGTTATGGACAGCACTGTCCTTTGTTGGGGTACAGTTATTGGTGCACTGTCCTTTGTTGAGGTACAGTTATGGACAGCACTGTCCTTTGTTGGGGTACAGTAATTGGTGCACTGTCCTTTGTTGGGGTACAGTTATTTGTGCACTGTCCTTTGTTGAGGTACAGTTATGGACAGCACTGTCCTTTGTTGAGGGACAGTTATGGACAGTATTGTCCTTTGTTGAGGTACAGTTATGGACAGCACTGTCCTTTGTTGAGGTACAGTTATGGACAGCACTGTCCTTTGTTGGGGTGCAGGTATTGGTACACTGTCCTTTGTTGTGGTACAGTTATTGGTGCACTGTCCTTTGTTGAGGTACAGTTATGGACAGCACTGTCCTTCGTTGAGGTACAGTTATGGACAGCACTGTCCTTTGTTGAGGTACAGTTATTGGTGCACTGTCCTTAGTTGGGGTACAGGTATTGGTGCACTGTCCTTTGTTGAGGTACAGTTATTGGTGCATTGTCCTTTGTTGGGTTACAGTTATGGGTAACACTATCCTTTGTTGGGGTACAGTTATTGGTACACTATCCTTTGTTGGGGTCCAGTTATGGAAAACACTGTCCTTTGTTGAGGTACAGTTATTGGTGCACTGTTCTTTGTTGGGGTACAGTTATTGGTGCAATGTCCTTTGTTGAGGTACAGTTATTGGTGCACTGTCCTTTGTTGGGGTACAGTTATGGACAGCACTGTCCTTTGTTGGGGTCCGGTTATTGGTGCACTGTCCTTTGTTGGGGTAAAGTTATTGGTGCACTGTCCTTTGTTGAGGTACAGTTATTGGTGCACTGTCCTTTGTTGGGGTACAGTTATTGGTGCACTGTCCTTTGTTGAGGTACAGTTATGGATAGCACTGTCCTTTGTTGGGGTACAGTTATTGGTGCACTGTCCTTTGTTGGGGTACAGTTATTGGTGCACTGTCCTTTGTTGAGGTACAGTTATTGGTACACTGTCCTTTGTTGAGGTACAGTTATGGATAACACTGTCCTTTGTTGGGGTACAGTTATGGACAGCACTGTCCTTTGTTGGGGTACAGTTATTGGTGCACTGTCCTTTGTTGAGGTACAGTTATGGACAGCACTGTCCTTTGTTGGGGTACAGTAATTGGTGCACTGTCCTTTGTTGGGGTACAGTTATTTGTGCACTGTCCTTTGTTGAGGTACAGTTATGGACAGCACTGTCCTTTGTTGAGGTACAGTTATGGACAGTATTGTCCTTTGTTGAGGTACAGTTATGGACAGCACTCTCCTTTGTTGGGGTACAGTTATGGACAGCACTGTCCTTTGTTGGGGTGCAGTTATTGGTACACTGTCCTTTGTTGCGGTACAGTTATTGGTGCACTGTCCTTTGTTGAGGTACAGTTATGGACAGCACTGTCCTTCGTTGAGGTACAGTTATGGACAGCACTGTCCTTTGTTGAGGTACAGTTATTGGTGCACTGTCCTTAGTTGGGGTACAGGTATTGGTGCACTGTCCTTTGTTGAGGTACAGTTATTGGTGCATTGTCCTTTGTTGGGTTACAGTTATGGGTAACACTATCCTTTGTTGGGGTACAGTTATTGGTACACTATCCTTTGTTGGGGTCCAGTTATGGAAAACACTGTCCTTTGTTGAGGTACAGTTATTGGTGCACTGTTCTTTGTTGGGGTACAGTTATTGGTACACTATCCTTTGTTGGGGTACAGTTATTGGTGCACTGTCCTTTGTTGGGGTACAGTTATTGGTGCACTGTCCTTTGTTGAGGTAAGTTATGGACAGCACTGTCCTTTGTTGGGGTACAGTTATTGGTGCACTGTCCTTTGTTGAGGTACAGTTATGGACAGCACTGTCCTTTGTTGGGGTACAGTTATTGTTGCACTGTCCTTTGTTGGGGTACTGTTATTGGTGCACTGTCCTTTGTTGAGGTATAGTTATGGACAGCACTGTCCTTTGTTGGGGTACAGTTATTGGTGCACTGTCCTTTACTGAGGTACAGTTATGGACAGCACTGTCCTTTGTTGGAATACAGTTATGGAGATCACTGTCCTTTGTTGGGGTACAGTTATGGAGATCACTGTCCTTTGTTGAGGTACAGTTATGGACAGAACTGTCCTTTGTTGGGGTACAGTTATTGGTGCACTGTCCTTTGTTGGGGTACAGTTATGGAGATCACTGTCCTTTGTTGGGGTACAGTTATTGGTGCACTGTCCTTTGTTGAGGTACAGTTATTGGTGCACTGTCCTTTGTTGGGGTACAGTTATGGAGATCACTGTCCTTTGTTGGGGTACAGTTATGGACAGAACTGTCCTTTGTTGGGGTACAGTTATTGGTGCACTGTCCTTTGTTGGGGTACAGTTATTGGTGCACTGTCCTTTGTTGGGGTACAGTTATGGACAGCACTGTCCTTTGTTGAGGTACAGTTATTGGTACACTGTCCTTTGTTGAGGTACAGTTATGGAGATCACTGTCCTTTGTTGGGGTACAGATATTGGTGCACTGTCCTTTGTTGAGGTACAGTTATGGACAGCACTGTCCTTTGTTGAGGTACAGTTATGAACAGAACTGTCCTTTGTTGGGGTACAGTTATTGGTGCACTGTCCTTTGTTTGGGGTACAGTTATTGGTGCACTGTCCTTTGTTGAGGTACAGTTATTGGTGCACTGTCCTTTGTTGGGGTACAGCTATTGGTGCACTGTCCTTTGTTGGGGTACAGTTATTGGTGCACTGTCCTTTGTTGAGGTACAGTTAAGGATAGCACTGTCCTTTGTTGAGGTACAGTTATTGGTGCACTGTCCTTTGTTGGGGTACATTTATTGGTACACTGTCCTTTGTTGAGGTACAGTTATGGACAGCACTGTCCTTTGTTGGGGTACAGTTATTGGTACACTGTCCTTTGTTGAGGTACAGTTATGGACAGCACTGTCCTTTGTTGGGGTACAGTTATTGGTACACTGTCCTTTGTTGGGGTACAGTTATGGACAGCACTGTCCTTTGTTGAGGTACAGTTATGGATAGCACTGTCCTTTGTTGAGGTACAGTTATTGGTACACTGTCCTTTGTTGGGGTACAGTTATGGACAGCACTGTCCTTTGTTGGGGTAAAGTTATTGGTACACTGACCTTTGTTGAGGTACAGTTATTGGTACACTGTCCTTTGTTGGGGTACAGTTATGGACAGCACTGTCCTTTGTTGGGGTACAGTTATTGGTACACTGTCCTTTGTTGGGGTACAGTTATGGACAGCACTGTCCTTTGTTGGGGTACAGTTATTGGTACACTGTCCTTTGTTGGGGTGCAGTTATGGACAGCACTATCCTATGTTGGGGTACAGTTATTGGTACACTGTCCTTTGTTGGGGTGCAGTTATGGACAGCACTGTCCTATGTGGGGTACAGTTATTGGTACACTGTCCTTTGTTGAGGTACAGTTATGGACAGCACTGTCCTTTGTTGGGGTACAGTTATTGGTACACTGTCCTTTGTTGAGGTACAGTTATGGACAGCACTGTCCTTTGTTGGGGTAGAGTTATTGGTACACTGTCCTTTGTTGGGGTACAGTTATGGACAGCACTGTCCTTTGTTGAGGTACAGTTATGGATAGCACTATCCTTTGTTGAGGTACAGTTATGGACAGCAGTGTCCTTTGTTGGGGTACAGTTATTGGTACACTGTCCTTTGTTGGGGTACAGTTATGGACAGCACTGTCCTTTGTTGGGGTACAGTTATTGGTACACTGTCCTTTGTTGCGGTACAGTTATTGGTGCACTGTCCTTTGTTGAGGTACAGTTATGGACAGCACTGTCCTTCGTTGAGGTACAGTTATGGACAGCACTGTCCTTTGTTGAGGTACAGTTATTGGTGCACTGTCCTTAGTTGGGGTACAGGTATTGGTGCACTGTCCTTTGTTGAGGTACAGTTATTGTTGCATTGTCCTTTGTTGGGTTACAGTTATGGGTAACACTATCCTTTGTTGGGGTACAGTTATTGGTACACTATCCTTTGTTGGGGTCCAGTTATGGAAAACACTGTCCTTTGTTGAGGTACAGTTATTGGTGCACTGTTCTTTGTTGGGGTACAGTTATTGGTGCAATGTCCTTTGTTGAGGTGCAGTTATTGGTGCACTGTCCTTTGTTGGGGGACAGTTATTGGTGCACTGTCCTTTGTTGAGGTAAGTTATGGACAGCACTGTCCTTTGTTGGGGTACAGTTATTGGTGCACTGTCCTTTGTTGAGGTACAGTTATGGACAGCACTGTCCTTTGTTGGGGTACAGTTATTGTTGCACTGTCCTTTGTTGGGGTACAGTTATTGGTGCACTGTCCTTTGTTGAGGTATAGTTATGGACAGCACTGTCCTTTGTTGGGGTACAGTTATTGGTGCACTGTCCTTTACTGAGGTACAGTTATGGACAGCACTGTCCTTTGTTGGAATACAGTTATGGAGATCACTGTCCTTTGTTGGGGTACAGTTATGGAGATCACTGTCCTTTGTTGAGGTACAGTTATGGACAGAACTGTCCTTTGTTGGGGTACAGTTATTGGTGCACTGTCCTTTGTTGGGGTACAGTTATGGAGATCACTGTCCTTTGTTGGGGTACAGTTATTGGTGCACTGTCCTTTGTTGAGGTACAGTTATTGGTGCACTGTCCTTTGTTGGGGTACAGTTATGGAGATCACTGTCCTTTGTTGGGGTACAGTTATGGACAGAACTGTCCTTTGTTGGGGTACAGTTATTGGTGCACTGTCCTTTGTTGGGGTACAGTTATTGGTGCACTGTCCTTTGTTGGGGTACAGTTATGGACAGCACTGTCCTTTGTTGAGGTACAGTTATTGGTACACTGTCCTTTGTTGAGGTACAGTTATGGAGATCACTGTCCTTTGTTGGGGTACAGATATTGGTGCACTGTCCTTTGTTGAGGTACAGTTATGGACAGCACTGTCCTTTGTTGAGGTACAGTTATGAACAGAACTGTCCTTTGTTGGGGTACAGTTATTGGTGCACTGTCCTTTGTTTGGGGTACAGTTATTGGTGCACTGTCCTTTGTTGAGGTACAGTTATTGGTGCACTGTCCTTTGTTGGGGTACAGCTATTGGTGCACTGTCCTTTGTTGGGGTACAGTTATTGGTGCACTGTCCTTTGTTGAGGTACAGTTAAGGATAGCACTGTCCTTTGTTGAGGTACAGTTATTGGTGCACTGTCCTTTGTTGGGGTACATTTATTGGTACACTGTCCTTTGTTGAGGTACAGTTATGGACAGCACTGTCCTTTGTTGGGGTACAGTTATTGGTACACTGTCCTTTGTTGAGGTACAGTTATGGACAGCACTGTCCTTTGTTGGGGTACAGTTATTGGTACACTGTCCTTTGTTGGGGTACAGTTATGGACAGCACTGTCCTTTGTTGAGGTACAGTTATGGATAGCACTGTCCTTTGTTGAGGTACAGTTATTGGTACACTGTCCTTTGTTGGGGTACAGTTATGGACAGCACTGTCCTTTGTTGGGGTAAAGTTATTGGTACACTGACCTTTGTTGAGGTACAGTTATTGGTACACTGTCCTTTGTTGGGGTACAGTTATGGACAGCACTGTCCTTTGTTGGGGTACAGTTATTGGTACACTGTCCTTTGTTGGGGTACAGTTATGGACAGCACTGTCCTTTGTTGGGGTACAGTTATTGGTACACTGTCCTTTGTTGGGGTGCAGTTTTGGACAGCACTATCCTATGTTGGGGTACTGTTATTGGTACACTGTCCTTTGTTGGGGTGCAGTTATGGACAGCACTGTCCTATGTGGGGTACAGTTATTGGTACACTGTCCTTTGTTGAGGTACAGTTATGGATAGCACTGTCCTTTGTTGGGGTACAGTTATTGGTACACTGTCCTTTGTTGAGGTACAGTTATGGACAGCACTGTCCTTTGTTGGGGTAGAGTTATTGGTACACTGTCCTTTGTTGGGGTACAGTTATGGACAGCACTGTCCTTTGTTGAGGTACAGTTATGGATAGCACTATCCTTTGTTGAGGTACAGTTATGGACAGCAGTGTCCTTTGTTGGGGTACAGTTATTGGTACACTGTCCTTTGTTGGGGTACAGTTATGGACAGCACTGTCCTTTGTTGGGGTACAGTTATTGGTACACTGTCCTTTGTTGGGGTACAGTTATGGACAGCACTGTCCTTTGTTGGGGTACAGTTATGGACAGCACTGTCCTTTGTTGAGGTACAGTTATGGACAGCACTGTCCTTTGTTGGGGTACAGTTATTGGTACACTGTCCTTTGTTGAGGTACAGTTATGGTCAGCACTATCCTTTGTTGAGGTGCAGTTATGGACAGCACTGTCCTTTGTTGGGTTACAGTTATGGACAGCACTGTCCTTTGTTGGGGTACAGTTATGGACAGTACTGTCCTTTGTTGGGGTACAGTTATTGGTACACTGTCCTTTGTTGAGGTACAGTTATGGATAGCACTGTCCTTCGTTGGGGTACAGTTATTGGTACACTGTCCTTTGTTGAGGTACAGTTAAGGACAGCACTGTCGTTTGTTGGGGTACAGTTATTGGTACACTGTCCTTTGTTGGGGTATAGTTATGGACAGCACTGTCCTTTGTTGGGGTACAGTTATTGGTACACTGTCCTTTGTTGGGGTACAGTTATGGATAACACTGTCCTTTGTTGGTGTACAGTTATGGACAGCACTGTCCTTTGTTGAGGTACAGTTATGGACAGCACTGTCCTTTGTTGGCGTACAGTTATTGGTACACTGTCCTTTGTTGAGGTACAGTTATGGACAGCACTGTCCTTTGTTGGGGTTCAGTTATTGGTACACTGTCCTTTGTTGAGGTACAGTTATGGACAGCACTGTCCTTTGTTGGGATACAGTTATTGGTACACTGACCTTTGTTGGGGTACAGTTATTGGTACACTGTCCTTTGTTGGGGTACAGTTATGGACAGCACTGTCCTTTGTTGGGGTACAGTTATTGGTACACTGTCCTTTGTTGGGGTACAGTTATTGGTGCACTGTCCTTTGTTGAGGTACAGTTATGGATAGCACTGTCCTTTGTTGAGGTACAGTTATGGACAGCACTGTCCTTTGTTGGGGTAGTTATTGGTACACTGTCCTTTGTTGAGGTACAGTTATGGACAGCACTGTCCTTTGTTGAGGTACAGTTATGGACGGCACTGTCCTTTGTTGGGGTACAGTTATTGGTGCACTGTCCTTTGTTGAGGTACAGTTATGGACAGCACTGTCCTTTGTTGGGGTACAGTTATGGACAGCACTGTCCTTTGTTGGGGTACAGTTATGGACAGCACTGTCCTTTGTTGGGGTCCGGTTATTGGTGCACTGTCCTTTGTTGGGGTACAGTTATTGGTGCACTGTCCTTTGTTGAGGTACAGTTATTGGTGCACTGTCCTTTGTTGGGGTACAGTTATTGGTGCACTGTCCTTTGTTGAGGTACAGTTATGGACAGCACTGTCCTTTGTTGGGGTACAGTTATTGGTGCACTGTCCTTTGTTTGGGTACAGTTATTGGTGCACTGTCCTTTGTTGAGGTATAGTTATGGACAGCACTGTCCTTTGTTGGGGTACAGTTATTGGTGCACTGTCCTTTGTTGAGGTACAGTTATGGACAGCACTGTCCTTTGTTGGGGTACAGTTATTGTTGCACTGTCCTTTGTTGGGGTACTGTTATTGGTGCACTGTCCTTTGTTGAGGTATAGTTATGGACAGCACTGTCCTTTGTTGGGGTACAGTTATTGGTGCACTGTCCTTTACTGAGGTACAGTTATGGACAGCACTGTCCTTTGTTGGAATACAGTTATGGACAGCACTGTCCTTTGTTGAGGTACAGTTATGGACGGCACTGTCCTTTGTTGGGGTACAGTTATTGGTGCACTGTCCTTTGTTGAGGTACAGTTATGGACAGCACTGTCCTTTGTTGGGGTACAGTTATGGACAGCACTGTCCTTTGTTGGGGTACAGTTATGGACAGCACTGTCCTTTGTTGGGGTCCGGTTATTGGTGCACTGTCCTTTGTTGGGGTACAGTTATTGGTGCACTGTCCTTTGTTGAGGTACAGTTATTGGTGCACTGTCCTTTGTTGGGGTACAGTTATTGGTGCACTGTCCTTTGTTGAGGTACAGTTATGGACAGCACTGTCCTTTGTTGGGGTACAGTTATTGGTGCACTGTCCTTTGTTTGGGTACAGTTATTGGTGCACTGTCCTTTGTTGAGGTATAGTTATGGACAGCACTGTCCTTTGTTGGGGTACAGTTATTGGTGCACTGTCCTTTGTTGAGGTACAGTTATGGACAGCACTGTCCTTTGTTGGGGTACAGTTATTGTTGCACTGTCCTTTGTTGGGGTACTGTTATTGGTGCACTGTCCTTTGTTGAGGTATAGTTATGGACAGCACTGTCCTTTGTTGGGGTACAGTTATTGGTGCACTGTCCTTTACTGAGGTACAGTTATGGACAGCACTGTCCTTTGTTGGAATACAGTTATGGAGATCACTGTCCTTTGTTAGGGTACAGTTATGGAGATCACTGTCCTTTGTTGAGGTACAGTTATGGACAGAACTGTCCTTTGTTGGGGTACAGTTATTGGTGCACTGTCCTTTGTTGGGGTACAGTTATGGAGATCACTGTCCTTTGTTGGGGTACAGTTATTGGTGCACTGTCCTTTGTTGAGGTACAGTTATTGGTGCACTGTCCTTTGTTGGGGTACAGTTATGGAGATCACTGTCCTTTGTTGGGGTACAGTTATGGACAGAACTGTCCTTTGTTGGGGTACAGTTATTGGTGCACTGTCCTTTGTTGGGGTACAGTTATTGGTGCACTGTCCTTTGTTGGGGTACAGTTATGGACAGCACTGTCCTTTGTTGAGGTACAGTTATTGGTACACTGTCCTTTGTTGAGGTACAGTTATGGAGATCACTGTCCTTTGTTGGGGTACAGATATTGGTGCACTGTCCTTTGTTGAGGTACAGTTATGGACAGCACTGTCCTTTGTTGAGGTACAGTTATGAACAGAACTGTCCTTTGTTGGGGTACAGTTATTGGTGCACTGTCCTTTGTTTGGGGTACAGTTATTGGTGCACTGTCCTTTGTTGAGGTACAGTTATTGGTGCACTGTCCTTTGTTGGGGTACAGCTATTGGTGCACTGTCCTTTGTTGGGGTACAGTTATTGGTGCACTGTCCTTTGTTGAGGTACAGTTAAGGATAGCACTGTCCTTTGTTGAGGTACAGTTATTGGTGCACTGTCCTTTGTTGGGGTACATTTATTGGTACACTGTCCTTTGTTGAGGTACAGTTATGGACAGCACTGTCCTTTGTTGGGGTACAGTTATTGGTACACTGTCCTTTGTTGAGGTACAGTTATGGACAGCACTGTCCTTTGTTGGGGTACAGTTATTGGTACACTGTCCTTTGTTGGGGTACAGTTATGGACAGCACTGTCCTTTGTTGAGGTACAGTTATGGATAGCACTGTCCTTTGTTGAGGTACAGTTATTGGTACACTGTCCTTTGTTGGGGTACAGTTATGGACAGCACTGTCCTTTGTTGGGGTAAAGTTATTGGTACACTGACCTTTGTTGAGGTACAGTTATTGGTACACTGTCCTTTGTTGGGGTACAGTTATGGACAGCACTGTCCTTTGTTGGGGTACAGTTATTGGTACACTGTCCTTTGTTGGGGTACAGTTATGGACAGCACTGTCCTTTGTTGGGATACAGTTATTGGTACACTGTCCTTTGTTGGGGTGCAGTTATGGACAGCACTATCCTATGTTGGGGTACAGTTATTGGTACACTGTCCTTTGTTGGGGTGCAGTTATGGACAGCACTGTCCTATGTAGGGTACAGTTATTGGTACACTGTCCTTTGTTGAGGTACAGTTATGGACAGCACTGTCCTTTGTTGGGGTACAGTTATTGGTACACTGTCCTTTGTTGAGGTACAGTTATGGACAGCACTGTCCTTTGTTGGGGTAGAGTTATTGGTACACTGTCCTTTGTTGGGGTACAGTTATGGACAGCACTGTCCTTTGTTGAGGTACAGTTATGGATAGCACTATCCTTTGTTGAGGTACAGTTATGGACAGCAGTGTCCTTTGTTGGGGTACAGTTATTGGTACACTGTCCTTTGTTGGGGTACAGTTATGGACAGCACTGTCCTTTGTTGGGGTACAGTTATTGGTACACTGTCCTTTGTTGCGGTACAGTTATTGGTGCACTGTCCTTTGTTGAGGTACAGTTATGGACAGCACTGTCCTTCGTTGAGGTACAGTTATGGACAGCACTGTCCTTTGTTGAGGTACAGTTATTGGTGCACTGTCCTTAGTTGGGGTACAGGTATTGGTGCACTGTCCTTTGTTGAGGTACAGTTATTGTTGCATTGTCCTTTGTTGGGTTACAGTTATGGGTAACACTATCCTTTGTTGGGGTACAGTTATTGGTACACTATCCTTTGTTGGGGTCCAGTTATGGAAAACACTGTCCTTTGTTGAGGTACAGTTATTGGTGCACTGTTCTTTGTTGGGGTACAGTTATTGGTGCAAAGTCCTTTGTTGAGGTGCAGTTATTGGTGCACTGTCCTTTGTTGGGGGACAGTTATTGGTGCACTGTCCTTTGTTTAGGTAAGTTATGGACAGCACTGTCCTTTGTTGGGGTACAGTTATTGGTGCACTGTCCTTTGTTGAGGTACAGTTATGGACAGCACTGTCCTTTGTTGGGGTACAGTTATTGTTGCACTGTCCTTTGTTGGGGTACAGTTATTGGTGCACTGTCCTTTGTTGAGGTATAGTTATGGACAGCACTGTCCTTTGTTGGGGTACAGTTATTGGTGCACTGTCCTTTACTGAGGTACAGTTATGGACAGCACTGTCCTTTGTTGGAATACAGTTATGGAGATCACTGTCCTTTGTTGGGGTACAGTTATGGAGATCACTGTCCTTTGTTGAGGTACAGTTATGGACAGAACTGTCCTTTGTTGGGGTACAGTTATTGGTGCACTGTCCTTTGTTGGGGTACAGTTATGGAGATCACTGTTCTTTGTTGGGGTACAGTTATTGGTGCACTGTCCTTTGTTGAGGTACAGTTATTGGTGCACTGTCCTTTGTTGGGGTACAGTTATGGACAGCACTGTCCTTTGTTGGGGTACAGTTATTGGTACACTGTCCTTTGTTGGGGTACAGTTATGGACAGCACTGTCCTTTGTTGAGGTACAGTTATGGATAGCACTGTCCTTTGTTGAGGTACAGTTATTGGTACACTGTCCTTTGTTGGGGTACAGTTATGGACAGCACTGTCCTTTGTTGGGGTAAAGTTATTGGTACACTGACCTTTGTTGAGGTACAGTTATTGGTACACTGTCCTTTGTTGGGGTACAGTTATGGACAGCACTGTCCTTTGTTGGGGTACAGTTATTGGTACACTGTCCTTTGTTGGGGTACAGTTATGGACAGCACTGTCCTTTGTTGGGGTACAGTTATTGGTACACTGTCCTTTGTTGGGGTGCAGTTATGGACAGCACTATCCTATGTTGGGGTACAGTTATTGGTACACTGTCCTTTGTTGGGGTGCAGTTATGGACAGCACTGTCCTATGTAGGGTACAGTTATTGGTACACTGTCCTTTGTTGAGGTACAGTTATGGACAGCACTGTCCTTTGTTGGGGTACAGTTATTGGTACACTGTCCTTTGTTGAGGTACAGTTATGGACAGCACTGTCCTTTGTTGGGGTAGAGTTATTGGTACACTGTCCTTTGTTGGGGTGCAGTTATGGACAGCACTATCCTATGTTGGGGTACAGTTATTGGTACACTGTCCTTTGTTGGGGTGCAGTTATGGACAGCACTGTCCTATGTAGGGTACAGTTATTGGTACACTGTCCTTTGTTGAGGTACAGTTATGGACAGCACTGTCCTTTGTTGGGGTACAGTTATTGGTACACTGTCCTTTGTTGAGGTACAGTTATGGTCAGCACTGTCCTTTGTTGGGGTACAGTTATGGACAGCACTGTCCTTTGTTGAGGTACAGTTATGGATAGCACTATCCTTTGTTGAGGTACAGTTATGGACAGCAGTGTCCTTTGTTGGGGTACAGTTATTGGTACACTGTCCTTTGTTGGGGTACAGTTATGGACAGCACTGTCCTTTGTTGGGGTACAGTTATTGGTACACTGTCCTTTGTTGCGGTACAGTTATTGGTGCACTGTCCTTTGTTGAGGTACAGTTATGGACAGCACTGTCCTTCGTTGAGGTACAGTTATGGACAGCACTGTCCTTTGTTGAGGTACAGTTATTGGTGCACTGTCCTTAGTTGGGGTACAGGTATTGGTGCACTGTCCTTTGTTGAGGTACAGTTATTGTTGCATTGTCCTTTGTTGGGTTACAGTTATGGGTAACACTATCCTTTGTTGGGGTACAGTTATTGGTACACTATCCTTTGTTGGGGTCCAGTTATGGAAAACACTGTCCTTTGTTGAGGTACAGTTATTGGTGCACTGTTCTTTGTTGGGGTACAGTTATTGGTGCAATGTCCTTTGTTGAGGTGCAGTTATTGGTGCACTGTCCTTTGTTGGGGGACAGTTATTGGTGCACTGTCCTTTGTTGAGGTAAGTTATGGACAGCACTGTCCTTTGTTGGGGTACAGTTATTGGTGCACTGTCCTTTGTTGAGGTACAGTTATGGACAGCACTGTCCTTTGTTGGGGTACAGTTATTGTTGCACTGTCCTTTGTTGGGGTACAGTTATTGGTGCACTGTCCTTTGTTGAGGTATAGTTATGGACAGCACTGTCCTTTGTTGGGGTACAGTTATTGTTGCACTGTCCTTTACTGAGGTACAGTTATGGACAGCACTGTCCTTTGTTGGAATACAGTTATGGAGATCACTGTCCTTTGTTGGGGTACAGTTATGGAGATCACTGTCCTTTGTTGAGGTACAGTTATGGACAGAACTGTCCTTTGTTGGGGTACAGTTATTGGTGCACTGTCCTTTGTTGGGGTACAGTTATGGAGATCACTGTCCTTTGTTGGGGTACAGTTATTGGTGCACTGTCCTTTGTTGAGGTACAGTTATTGGTGCACTGTCCTTTGTTGGGGTACAGTTATGGAGATCACTGTCCTTTGTTGGGGTACAGTTATGGACAGAACTGTCCTTTGTTGGGGTACAGTTATTGGTGCACTGTCCTTTGTTGGGGTACAGTTATTGGTGCACTGTCCTTTGTTGGGGTACAGTTATGGACAGCACTGTCCTTTGTTGAGGTACAGTTATTGGTACACTGTCCTTTGTTGAGGTACAGTTATGGAGATCACTGTCCTTTGTTGGGGTACAGATATTGGTGCACTGTCCTTTGATGAGGTACAGTTATGGACAGCACTGTCCTTTGTTGAGGTACAGTTATGAACAGAACTGTCCTTTGTTGGGGTACAGTTATTGGTGCACTGTCCTTTGTTTGGGGTACAGTTATTGGTGCACTGTCCTTTGTTGAGGTACAGTTATTGGTGCACTGTCCTTTGTTGGGGTACAGCTATTGGTGCACTGTCCTTTGTTGGGGTACAGTTATTGGTGCACTGTCCTTTGTTGAGGTACAGTTAAGGATAGCACTGTCCTTTGTTGAGGTACAGTTATTGGTGCACTGTCCTTTGTTGGGGTACATTTATTGGTACACTGTCCTTTGTTGAGGTACAGTTATGGACAGCACTGTCCTTTGTTGGGGTACAGTTATTGGTACACTGTCCTTTGTTGAGGTACAGTTATGGACAGCACTGTCCTTTGTTGGGGTACAGTTATTGGTACACTGTCCTTTGTTGGGGTACAGTTATGGACAGCACTGTCCTTTGTTGAGGTACAGTTATGGATAGCACTGTCCTTTGTTGAGGTACAGTTATTGGTACACTGTCCTTTGTTGGGGTACAGTTATGGACAGCACTGTCCTTTGTTGGGGTAAAGTTATTGGTACACTGACCTTTGTTGAGGTACAGTTATTGGTACACTGTCCTTTGTTGGGGTACAGTTATGGACAGCACTGTCCTTTGTTGGGGTACAGTTATTGGTACACTGTCCTTTGTTGGGGTACAGTTATGGACAGCACTGTCCTTTGTTGGGGTACAGTTATTGGTACACTGTCCTTTGTTGGGGTGCAGTTTTGGACAGCGCTATCCTATGTTGGGGTACAGTTATTGGTACACTGTCCTTTGTTGGGGTGCAGTTATGGACAGCACTGTCCTATGTGGGGTACAGTTATTGGTACACTGTCCTTTGTTGAGGTACAGTTATGGACAGCACTGTCCTTTGTTGGGGTACAGTTATTGGTACACTGTCCTTTGTTGAGGTACAGTTATGGACAGCACTGTCCTTTGTTGGGGTACAGTTATTGGTACACTGTCCTTTGTTGGGGTGCAGTTATGGACAGCACTGTCCTTTGTTGAGGTACAGTTATGGATAGCACTATCCTTTGTTGAGGTACAGTTATGGACAGCAGTGTCCTTTGTTGGGGTACAGTTATTGGTACACTGTCCTTTGTTGGGGTACAGTTATGGACAGCACTGTCCTTTGTTGGGGTACAGTTATTGGTACACTGTCCTTTGTTGGGGTACAGTTATGGACAGCACTGTCCTTTGTTGGGGTACAGTTATGGACAGCACTGTCCTTTGTTGAGGTACAGTTATGGACAGCACTGTCCTTTGTTGGGGTACAGTTATTGGTACACTGTCCTTTGTTGAGGTACAGTTATCGACAGCACTGTCCTTTGTTGGGGTACAGTTATGGACAGCACTGTCCTTTGTTGGGGTACAGTTATGGATAGCACTATCCTTTGTTGAGGTGCAGTTATGGACAGCACTGTCCTTTGTTGGGTTACAGTTATGGACTGCACTGTCCTTTGTTGGGGTACAGTTATGGACAGTACTGTCCTTTGTTGGGGTACAGTTATTGGTACACTGTCCTTTGTTGAAGTACAGTTATGGATAGCACTGTCCTTCGTTGGGGTACAGTTATTGGTACACTGTCCTTTGTTGAGGTACAGTTAAGGACAGCACTGTCGTTTGTTGGGGTACAGTTATTGGTACACTGTCCTTTGTTGGGGTATAGTTATGGACAGCACTGTCCTTTGTTGGGGTACAGTTATTGGTACACTGTCCTTTGTTGGGGTACAGTTATGGATAACACTGTCCTTTGTTGGTGTACAGTTATGGACAGCACTGTCCTTTGTTGAGGTACAGTTATGGACAGCACTGTCCTTTGTTGGCGTACAGTTATTGGTACACTGTCCTTTGTTGAGGTACAGTTATGGACAGCACTGTCCTTTGTTGGGGTTCAGTTATTGGTACACTGTCCTTTGTTGAGGTACAGTTATGGATAGCACTGTCCTTCGTTGGGGTACAGTTATTGGTACACTGTCCTTTGTTGAGGTACAGTTAAGGACAGCACTGTCGTTTGTTGGGGTACAGTTATTGGTACACTGTCCTTTGTTGAGGTACAGTTATGGACAGCACTGTCCTTTGTTGGGGTACAGTTATTGGTACACTGACCTTTGTTGGGGTACAGTTATTGGTACACTGTCCTTTGTTGGGGTACAGTTATGGACAGCACTGTCCTTTGTTGGGGTACAGTTATTGGTACACTGTCCTTTGTTGGGGTACAGTTATTGGTGCACTGTCCTTTGTTGAGGTACAGTTATGGATAGCACTGTCCTTTGTTGAGGTACAGTTATGGACAGCACTGTCCTTTGTTGGGGTAGTTATTGGTACACTGTCCTTTGTTGAGGTACAGTTATGGACAGCACTGTCCTTTGTTGGGGTACAGTTATTGGTACACTGTCCTTTGTTGGGGTACAGTTATTGGTGCACTGTCCTTTGTTGAGGTACAGTTATGGACGGCACTGTCCTTTGTTGGGGTACAGTTATTGGTGCACTGTCCTTTGTTGAGGTACAGTTATGGACAGCACTGTCCTTTGTTGGGGTACAGTTATGGACAGCACTGTCCTTTGTTGGGGTACAGTTATGGACAGCACTGTCCTTTGTTGGGGTCCGGTTATTGGTGCACTGTCCTTTGTTGGGGTACAGTTATTGGTGCACTGTCCTTTGTTGAGGTACAGTTATTGGTGCACTGTCCTTTGTTGGGGTACAGTTATTGGTGCACTGTCCTTTGTTGAGGTACAGTTATGGACAGCACTGTCCTTTGTTGGGGTACAGTTATTGGTGCACTGTCCTTTGTTTGGGTACAGTTATTGGTGCACTGTCCTTTGTTGAGGTACAGTTATTGGTACACTGTCCTTTGTTGAAGTACAGTTATGGATAACACTGTCCTTTGTTGGGGTACAGTTGTGGACAGCACTGTCCTTTGTTGGGGTACAGTTATTGGTGCACTGTCCTTTGTTGAGGTACAGTTATGGACAGCACTGTCCTTTGTTGGGGTACAGTAATTGGTGCACTGTCCTTTGTTGGGGTACAGTTATTTGTGCACTGTCCTTTGTTGAGGTACAGTTATGGACAGCACTGTCCTTTGTTGAGGTACAGTTATGGACAGTATTGTCCTTTGTTGAGGTACAGTTATGGACAGCACTGTCCTTTGTTGGGGTACAGTTATGGACAGCACTGTCCTTTGTTGGGGTACAATTATTGGTACACTGTCCTTTGTTGCGGTACAGTTATTGGTGCACTGTCCTTTGTTGAGGTACAGTTATGGACAGCACTGTCCTTCGTTGAGGTACAGTTATGGACAGCACTGTCCTTTGTTGAGGTACAGTTATTGGTGCACTGTCCTTAGTTGGGGTACAGGTATTGGTGCACTGTCCTTTGTTGAGGTACAGTTATTGGTGCATTGTCCTTTGTTGGGTTACAGTTATGGGTAACACTATCCTTTGTTGGGGTACAGTTATTGGTACACTATCCTTTGTTGGGGTCCAGTTATGGAAAACACTGTCCTTTGTTGAGGTACAGTTATTGGTGCACTGTCCTTTGTTGGGGTACAGTTATGGACAGCACTGTCCTTTGTTGAGGTACAGTTATTGGTACACTGTCCTTTGTTGAGGTACAGTTATGGAGATCACTGTCCTTTGTTGGGGTACAGATATTGGTGCACTGTCCTTTGTTGAGGTACAGTTATGGACAGCACTGTCCTTTGTTGAGGTACAGTTATGAACAGAACTGTCCTTTGTTGGGGTACAGTTATTGGTGCACTGTCCTTTGTTTGGGGTACAGTTATTGGTGCACTGTCCTTTGTTGAGGTACAGTTATTGGTGCACTGTCCTTTGTTGGGGTACAGCTATTGGTGCACTGTCCTTTGTTGGGGTACAGTTATTGGTGCACTGTCCTTTGTTGAGGTACAGTTAAGGATAGCACTGTCCTTTGTTGAGGTACAGTTATTGGTGCACTGTCCTTTGTTGGGGTACATTTATTGGTACACTGTCCTTTGTTGAGGTACAGTTATGGACAGCACTGTCCTTTGTTGGGGTACAGTTATTGGTACACTGTCCTTTGTTGAGGTACAGTTATGGACAGCACTGTCCTTTGTTGGGGTACAGTTATTGGTACACTGTCCTTTGTTGGGGTACAGTTATGGACAGCACTGTCCTTTGTTGAGGTACAGTTATGGATAGCACTGTCCTTTGTTGAGGTACAGTTATTGGTACACTGTCCTTTGTTGGGGTACAGTTATGGACAGCACTGTCCTTTGTTGGGGTAAAGTTATTGGTACACTGACCTTTGTTGAGGTACAGTTATTGGTACACTGTCCTTTGTTGGGGTACAGTTATGGACAGCACTGTCCTTTGTTGGGGTACAGTTATTGGTACACTGTCCTTTGTTGGGGTACAGTTATGGACAGCACTGTCCTTTGTTGGGGTACAGTTATTGGTACACTGTCCTTTGTTGGGGTGCAGTTTTGGACAGCGCTATCCTATGTTGGGGTACAGTTATTGGTACACTGTCCTTTGTTGGGGTGCAGTTATGGACAGCACTGTCCTATGTGGGGTACAGTTATTGGTACACTGTCCTTTGTTGAGGTACAGTTATGGACAGCACTGTCCTTTGTTGGGGTACAGTTATTGGTACACTGTCCTTTGTTGAGGTACAGTTATGGACAGCACTGTCCTTTGTTGGGGTACAGTTATTGGTACACTGTCCTTTGTTGGGGTGCAGTTATGGACAGCACTGTCCTTTGTTGAGGTACAGTTATGGATAGCACTATCCTTTGTTGAGGTACAGTTATGGACAGCAGTGTCCTTTGTTGGGGTACAGTTATTGGTACACTGTCCTTTGTTGGGGTACAGTTATGGACAGCACTGTCCTTTGTTGGGGTACAGTTATTGGTACACTGTCCTTTGTTGGGGTACAGTTATGGACAGCACTGTCCTTTGTTGGGGTACAGTTATGGACAGCACTGTCCTTTGTTGAGGTACAGTTATGGACAGCACTGTCCTTTGTTGGGGTACAGTTATTGGTACACTGTCCTTTGTTGAGGTACAGTTATCGACAGCACTGTCCTTTGTTGGGGTACAGTTATGGACAGCACTGTCCTTTGTTGGGGTACAGTTATGGATAGCACTATCCTTTGTTGAGGTGCAGTTATGGACAGCACTGTCCTTTGTTGGGTTACAGTTATGGACAGCACTGTCCTTTGTTGGGGTACAGTTATGGACAGTACTGTCCTTTGTTGGGGTACAGTTATTGGTACACTGTCCTTTGTTGAAGTACAGTTATGGATAGCACTGTCCTTCGTTGGGGTACAGTTATTGGTACACTGTCCTTTGTTGAGGTACAGTTAAGGACAGCACTGTCGTTTGTTGGGGTACAGTTATTGGTACACTGTCCTTTGTTGGGGTATAGTTATGGACAGCACTGTCCTTTGTTGGGGTACAGTTATTGGTACACTGTCCTTTGTTGGGGTACAGTTATGGATAACACTGTCCTTTGTTGGTGTACAGTTATGGACAGCACTGTCCTTTGTTGAGGTACAGTTATGGACAGCACTGTCCTTTGTTGGCGTACAGTTATTGGTACACTGTCCTTTGTTGAGGTACAGTTATGGACAGCACTGTCCTTTGTTGGGGTTCAGTTATTGGTACACTGTCCTTTGTTGAGGTACAGTTATGGATAGCACTGTCCTTCGTTGGGGTACAGTTATTGGTACACTGTCCTTTGTTGAGGTACAGTTAAGGACAGCACTGTCGTTTGTTGGGGTACAGTTATTGGTACACTGTCCTTTGTTGAGGTACAGTTATGGACAGCACTGTCCTTTGTTGGGGTACAGTTATTGGTACACTGACCTTTGTTGGGGTACAGTTATTGGTACACTGTCCTTTGTTGGGGTACAGTTATGGACAGCACTGTCCTTTGTTGGGGTACAGTTATTGGTACACTGTCCTTTGTTGGGGTACAGTTATTGGTGCACTGTCCTTTGTTGAGGTACAGTTATGGATAGCACTGTCCTTTGTTGAGGTACAGTTATGGACAGCACTGTCCTTTGTTGGGGTAGTTATTGGTACACTGTCCTTTGTTGAGGTACAGTTATGGACAGCACTGTCCTTTGTTGGGGTACAGTTATTGGTACACTGTCCTTTGTTGGGGTACAGTTATTGGTGCACTGTCCTTTGTTGAGGTACAGTTATGGACGGCACTGTCCTTTGTTGGGGTACAGTTATTGGTGCACTGTCCTTTGTTGAGGTACAGTTATGGACAGCACTGTCCTTTGTTGGGGTACAGTTATGGACAGCACTGTCCTTTGTTGGGGTACAGTTATGGACAGCACTGTCCTTTGTTGGGGTCCGGTTATTGGTGCACTGTCCTTTGTTGGGGTACAGTTATTGGTGCACTGTCCTTTGTTGAGGTACAGTTATTGGTGCACTGTCCTTTGTTGGGGTACAGTTATTGGTGCACTGTCCTTTGTTGAGGTACAGTTATGGACAGCACTGTCCTTTGTTGGGGTACAGTTATTGGTGCACTGTCCTTTGTTTGGGTACAGTTATTGGTGCACTGTCCTTTGTTGAGGTACAGTTATTGGTACACTGTCCTTTGTTGAAGTACAGTTATGGATAACACTGTCCTTTGTTGGGGTACAGTTGTGGACAGCACTGTCCTTTGTTGGGGTACAGTTATTGGTGCACTGTCCTTTGTTGAGGTACAGTTATGGACAGCACTGTCCTTTGTTGGGGTACAGTAATTGGTGCACTGTCCTTTGTTGGGGTACAGTTATTTGTGCACTGTCCTTTGTTGAGGTACAGTTATGGACAGCACTGTCCTTTGTTGAGGTACAGTTATGGACAGTATTGTCCTTTGTTGAGGTACAGTTATGGACAGCACTGTCCTTTGTTGGGGTACAGTTATGGACAGCACTGTCCTTTGTTGGGGTACAATTATTGGTACACTGTCCTTTGTTGCGGTACAGTTATTGGTGCACTGTCCTTTGTTGGTGTACAGTTATGGACAGCACTGTCCTTTGTTGGGGTACAGTTATTGGTACACTGTCCTTTGTTGGGGTACAGTTATTGGTGCACTGTCCTTTGTTGAGGTACAGTTATGGATAGCACTGTCCTTTGTTGAGGTACAGTTATGGACAGCACTGTCCTTTGTTGGGGTACAATTATTGGTACACTGTCCTTTGTTGCGGTACAGTTATTGGTGCACTGTCCTTTGTTGAGGTACAGTTATGGACAGCACTGTCCTTCGTTGAGGTACAGTTATGGACAGCACTGTCCTTTGTTGAGGTACAGTTATTGGTGCACTGTCCTTAGTTGGGGTACAGGTATTGGTGCACTGTCCTTTGTTGAGGTACAGTTATTGGTGCATTGTCCTTTGTTGGGTTACAGTTATGGGTAACACTATCCTTTGTTGGGGTACAGTTATTGGTACACTATCCTTTGTTGGGGTCCAGTTATGGAAAACACTGTCCTTTGTTGAGGTACAGTTATTGGTGCACTGTCCTTTGTTGGGGTACAGTTATGGACAGCACTGTCCTTTGTTGAGGTACAGTTATTGGTACACTGTCCTTTGTTGAGGTACAGTTATGGAGATCACTGTCCTTTGTTGGGGTACAGATATTGGTGCACTGTCCTTTGTTGAGGTACAGTTATGGACAGCACTGTCCTTTGTTGAGGTACAGTTATGAACAGAACTGTCCTTTGTTGGGGTACAGTTATTGGTGCACTGTCCTTTGTTTGGGGTACAGTTATTGGTGCACTGTCCTTTGTTGAGGTACAGTTATTGGTGCACTGTCCTTTGTTGGGGTACAGCTATTGGTGCACTGTCCTTTGTTGGGGTACAGTTATTGGTGCACTGTCCTTTGTTGAGGTACAGTTAAGGATAGCACTGTCCTTTGTTGAGGTACAGTTATGGACAGCACTGTCCTTTGTTGGGGTACAGTTATTGGTACACTGTCCTTTGTTGGGGTACAGTTATGGATAGCACTGTCCTTTGTTGAGGTACAGTTATTGGTACACTGTCCTTTGTTGGTGTACAGTTATGGACAGCACTGTCCTTTGTTGAGGTACAGTTATGGACAGCACTGTCCTTTGTTGGCGTACAGTTATTGGTACACTGTCCTTTGTTGAGGTACAGTTATGGACAGCACTGTCCTTTGTTGGGGTTCAGTTATTGGTACACTGTCCTTTGTTGAGGTACAGTTATGGACAGCACTGTCCTTTGTTGGGGTACAGTTATTGGTACACTGACCTTTGTTGGGGTACAGTTATTGGTACACTGTCCTTTGTTGGTGTACAGTTATGGACAGCACTGTCCTTTGTTGGGGTACAGTTATTGGTACACTGTCCTTTGTTGGGGTACAGTTATTGGTGCACTGTCCTTTGTTGAGGTACAGTTATGGATAGCACTGTCCTTTGTTGAGGTACAGTTATGGACAGCACTGTCCTTTGTTGGGGTAGTTATTGGTACACTGTCCTTTGTTGAGGTACAGTTATGGACAGCACTGTCCTTTGTTGGGGTACAGTTATTGGTACACTGTCCTTTGTTGGGGTACAGTTATTGGTGCACTGTCCTTTGTTGAGGTACAGTTATGGACGGCACTGTCCTTTGTTGGGGTACAGTTATTGGTGCACTGTCCTTTGTTGAGGTACAGTTATGGACAGCACTGTCCTTTGTTGGGGTACAGTTATGGACAGCACTGTCCTTTGTTGGGGTACAGTTATGGACAGCACTGTCCTTTGTTGGGGTCCGGTTATTGGTGCACTGTCCTTTGTTGGGGTACAGTTATTGGTGCACTGTCCTTTGTTGAGGTACAGTTATTGGTGCACTGTCCTTTGTTGGGGTACAGTTATTGGTGCACTGTCCTTTGTTGAGGTACAGTTATGGATAGCACTGTCCTTTGTTGGGGTACAGTTATTGGTGCACTGTCCTTTGTTGGGGTACAGTTATTGGTGCACTGACCTGTGTTGAGGTACAGTTATTGGTACACTGTCCTTTGTTGAGGTACAGTTATGGATAACACTGTCCTTTGTTGGGGTACAGTTGTGGACAGCACTGTCCTTTGTTGGGGTACAGTTATTGGTGCACTGTCCTTTGTTGAGGTACAGTTATGGACAGCACTGTCCTTTGTTGGGGTACAGTAATTGGTGCACTGTCCTTTGTTGGGGTACAGTTATTTGTGCACTGTCCTTTGTTGAGGTACAGTTATGGACAGCACTGTCCTTTGTTGAGGTACAGTTATGGACAGTATTGTCCTTTGTTGAGGTACAGTTATGGACAGCACTGTCCTTTGTTGGGGTACAGTTATGGACAGCACTGTCCTTTGTTGGGGTACAGTTATTGGTACACTGTCCTTTGTTGCGGTACAGTTATTGGTGCACTGTCCTTTGTTGAGGTACAGTTATGGACAGCACTGTCCTTCGTTGAGGTACAGTTATGGACAGCACTGTCCTTTGTTGAGGTACAGTTATTGGTGCACTGTCCTTAGTTGGGGTACAGGTATTGGTGCACTGTCCTTTGTTGAGGTACAGTTATTGGTGCATTGTCCTTTGTTGGGTTACAGTTATGGGTAACACTATCCTTTGTTGGGGTACATTTATTGGTACACTATCCTTTGTTGGGGTCCAGTTATGGGAAACACTGTCCTTTGTTGAGGTACAGTTATTGGTGCACTGTTCTTTGTTGGGGTACAGTTATTGGTGCAATGTCCTTTGTTGAGGTACAGTTATTGGTGCACTGTCCTTTGTTGGGGTACAGTTATTGGTGCACTGTCCTTTGTTGAGGTAAGTTATGGACAGCACTGTCCTTTGTTGGGGTACAGTTATTGGTGCACTGTCCTTTGTTGAGGTACAGTTATGGACAGCACTGTCCTTTGTTGGGGTACAGTTATTGTTGCACTGTCCTTTGTTGGGGTACAGTTATTGGTGCACTGTCCTTTGTTGAGGTATAGTTATGGACAGCACTGTCCTTTGTTGGGGTACAGTTATTGGTGCACTGTCCTTTATTGAGGTACAGTTATGGACAGCACTGTCCTTTGTTGGAATACAGTTATGGAGATCACTGTCCTTTGTTGGGGTACAGTTATGGAGATCACTGTCCTTTGTTGAGGTACAGTTATGGACAGCACTGTCCTTTGTTGGGGTACAGTTATTGGTGCACTGTCCTTTGTTGGGGTACAGTTATGGAGATCACTGTCCTTTGTTGGGGTACAGTTATTGGTGCACTGTCCTATGTTGAGGTACAGTTATTGGTGCACTGTCCTTTGTTGGGGTACAGTTATGGAGATCACTGTCCTTTGTTGGGGTACAGTTATGGACAGAACTGTCCTTTGTTGGGGTACAGTTATTGGTGCACTGTCCTTTGTTGGGGTACAGTTATTGGTGCACTGTCCTTTGTTGAGGTACAGTTATGGACGGCACTGTCCTTTGTTGAGGTACAGTTATTGGTGCACTGTCCTTTGTTGGGGTACAGTTATGGACAGCACTGTCCTTTGTTGAGGTACAGTTATTGGTACACTGTCCTTTGTTGAGGTACAGTTATGGAGATCACTGTCCTTTGTTGGGGTACAGATATTGGTGCACTGTCCTTTGTTGAGGTACAGTTATGGACAGCACTGTCCTTTGTTGAGGTACAGTTATGAACAGAACTGTCCTTTGTTGGGGTACAGTTATTGGTGCACTGTCCTTTGTTTGGGGTACAGTTATTGGTGCACTGTCCTTTGTTGAGGTACAGTTATTGGTGCACTGTCCTTTGTTGGGGTACAGCTATTGGTGCACTGTCCTTTGTTGGGGTACAGTTATTGGTGCACTGTCCTTTGTTGAGGTACAGTTAAGGATAGCACTGTCCTTTGTTGAGGTACAGTTATGGACAGCACTGTCCTTTGTTGGGGTACAGTTATTGGTACACTGTCCTTTGTTGGGGTACAGTTATGGTGCACTGTCCTTTGTTGAGGTACAGTTATTGGTGCACTGTCCTTTGTTGGGGTACAGTTATTGGTGCACTGTCCTTTGTTGAGGTACAGTTATGGACAGCACTGTCCTTTGTTGGGGTACAGTTATTGGTGCACTGTCCTTTGTTTGGGTACAGTTATTGGTGCACTGTCCTTTGTTGAGGTACAGTTATTGGTACACTGTCCTTTGTTGAAGTACAGTTATGGATAACACTGTCCTTTGTTGGGGTACAGTTGTGGACAGCACTGTCCTTTGTTGGGGTACAGTTATTGGTGCACTGTCCTTTGTTGAGGTACAGTTATGGACAGCACTGTCCTTTGTTGGGGTACAGTAATTGGTGCACTGTCCTTTGTTGGGGTACAGTTATTTGTGCACTGTCCTTTGTTGAGGTACAGTTATGGACAGCACTGTCCTTTGTTGAGGTACAGTTATGGACAGTATTGTCCTTTGTTGAGGTACAGTTATGGACAGCACTGTCCTTTGTTGGGGTACAGTTATGGACAGTATTGTCCTTTGTTGAGGTACAGTTATGGACAGCACTGTCCTTTGTTGGGGTAGTTATTGGTACACTGTCCTTTGTTGAGGTACAGTTATGGACAGCACTGTCCTTTGTTGGGGTACAGTTATTGGTACACTGTCCTTTGTTGGGGTACAGTTATTGGTGCACTGTCCTTTGTTGAGGTACAGTTATGGACGGCACTGTCCTTTGTTGGGGTACAGTTATTGGTGCACTGTCCTTTGTTGAGGTACAGTTATGGACAGCACTGTCCTTTGTTGGGGTACAGTTATGGACAGCACTGTCCTTTGTTGGGGTCCGGTTATTGGTGCACTGTCCTTTGTTGGGGTACAGTTATTGGTGCACTGTCCTTTGTTGAGGTACAGTTATTGGTGCACTGTCCTTTGTTGGGGTACAGTTATTGGTGCACTGTCCTTTGTTGAGGTACAGTTATGGATAGCACTGTCCTTTGTTGGGGTACAGTTATTGGTGCACTGTCCTTTGTTGGGGTACAGTTATTGGTGCACTGACCTGTGTTGAGGTACAGTTATTGGTACACTGTCCTTTGTTGAGGTACAGTTATGGATAACACTGTCCTTTGTTGGGGTACAGTTGTGGACAGCACTGTCCTTTGTTGGGGTACAGTTATTGGTGCACTGTCCTTTGTTGAGGTACAGTTATGGACAGCACTGTCCTTTGTTGGGGTACAGTAATTGGTGCACTGTCCTTTGTTGGGGTACAGTTATTTGTGCACTGTCCTTTGTTGAGGTACAGTTATGGACAGCACTGTCCTTTGTTGAGGTACAGTTATGGACAGTATTGTCCTTTGTTGAGGTACAGTTATGGACAGCACTGTCCTTTGTTGGGGTACAGTTATGGACAGCACTGTCCTTTGTTGGGGTACAGTTATTGGTACACTGTCCTTTGTTGCGGTACAGTTATTGGTGCACTGTCCTTTGTTGAGGTACAGTTATGGACAGCACTGTCCTTCGTTGAGGTACAGTTATGGACAGCACTGTCCTTTGTTGAGGTACAGTTATTGGTGCACTGTCCTTAGTTGGGGTACAGGTATTGGTGCACTGTCCTTTGTTGAGGTACAGTTATTGGTGCATTGTCCTTTGTTGGGTTACAGTTATGGGTAACACTATCCTTTGTTGGGGTACATTTATTGGTACACTATCCTTTGTTGGGGTCCAGTTATGGGAAACACTGTCCTTTGTTGAGGTACAGTTATTGGTGCACTGTTCTTTGTTGGGGTACAGTTATTGGTGCAATGTCCTTTGTTGAGGTACAGTTATTGGTGCACTGTCCTTTGTTGGGGTACAGTTATTGGTGCACTGTCCTTTGTTGAGGTAAGTTATGGACAGCACTGTCCTTTGTTGGGGTACAGTTATTGGTGCACTGTCCTTTGTTGAGGTACAGTTATGGACAGCACTGTCCTTTGTTGGGGTACAGTTATTGTTGCACTGTCCTTTGTTGGGGTACAGTTATTGGTGCACTGTCCTTTGTTGAGGTATAGTTATGGACAGCACTGTCCTTTGTTGGGGTACAGTTATTGGTGCACTGTCCTTTATTGAGGTACAGTTATGGACAGCACTGTCCTTTGTTGGAATACAGTTATGGAGATCACTGTCCTTTGTTGGGGTACAGTTATGGAGATCACTGTCCTTTGTTGAGGTACAGTTATGGACAGCACTGTCCTTTGTTGGGGTACAGTTATTGGTGCACTGTCCTTTGTTGGGGTACAGTTATGGAGATCACTGTCCTTTGTTGGGGTACAGTTATTGGTGCACTGTCCTATGTTGAGGTACAGTTATTGGTGCACTGTCCTTTGTTGGGGTACAGTTATGGAGATCACTGTCCTTTGTTGGGGTACAGTTATGGACAGAACTGTCCTTTGTTGGGGTACAGTTATTGGTGCACTGTCCTTTGTTGGGGTACAGTTATTGGTGCACTGTCCTTTGTTGAGGTACAGTTATGGACGGCACTGTCCTTTGTTGAGGTACAGTTATTGGTGCACTGTCCTTTGTTGGGGTACAGTTATGGACAGCACTGTCCTTTGTTGAGGTACAGTTATTGGTACACTGTCCTTTGTTGAGGTACAGTTATGGAGATCACTGTCCTTTGTTGGGGTACAGATATTGGTGCACTGTCCTTTGTTGAGGTACAGTTATGGACAGCACTGTCCTTTGTTGAGGTACAGTTATGAACAGAACTGTCCTTTGTTGGGGTACAGTTATTGGTGCACTGTCCTTTGTTTGGGGTACAGTTATTGGTGCACTGTCCTTTGTTGAGGTACAGTTATTGGTGCACTGTCCTTTGTTGGGGTACAGCTATTGGTGCACTGTCCTTTGTTGGGGTACAGTTATTGGTGCACTGTCCTTTGTTGAGGTACAGTTAAGGATAGCACTGTCCTTTGTTGAGGTACAGTTATGGACAGCACTGTCCTTTGTTGGGGTACAGTTATTGGTACACTGTCCTTTGTTGGGGTACAGTTATGGATAGCACTGTCCTTTGTTGAGGTACAGTTATTGGTACACTGTCCTTTGTTGGGGTACAGTTATGGACAGCACTGTCCTTTGTTGGGGTAAAGTTATTGGTACACTGACCTTTGTTCAGGTACAGTTATTGGTACACTGTCCTTTGTTGGGGTACAGTTATGGACAGCACTGTCCTTTGTTGGGGTACAGTTATTGGTACACTGTCCTTTGTTGGGGTACAGTTATGGACAGCACTGTCCTTTGTTGGGGTACAGTTATTGGTACACTGTCCTTTGTTGGGGTGCAGTTATGGACAGCACTATCCTATGTTGGGGTACAGTTATTGGTACACTGTCCTTTGTTGAGGTACAGTTATGGACAGCACTGTCCTTTGTTGGGGTACAGTTATTGGTACACTGTCCTTTATTGAGGTACAGTTATGGACAGCACTGTCCTTTGTTGGGGTACAGTTATTGGTGCACTGTCCTTTGTTGAGGTACAGTTATGGATAGCACTGTCCTTTGTTGGGGTGCAGTTATGGACAGCACTGTCCTATGTTGGAGTACAGTTATTGGTACACTGTCCTTTATTGAGGTGCAGTTATGGACAGCACTGTCCTTTGTTGGGGTACAGTTATTGGTACACTGTCCTTTGTTGGGGTACAGTTATTGGTACACTGTCCTTTGTTGGGGTACAGTTATGGACAGCACTGTCCTTTGTTGGGGTACAGTTATTGGTACACTGTCCTTTGTTGGGGTACAGTTATGGACAGCACTGTCCTTTGTTGGGGTACAGTTATTGGTACACTGTCCTTTGTTGAGGTACAGTTATGGACAGCACTGTCCTTTGTTGGGGTACAGTTATTGGTACACTGTCCTTTGTTGAGGTACAGTTATGGACAGCACTGTCCTTTGTTGGGGTACAGTTATGGACAGCACTGTCCTTTGTTGAGGTACAGTTATGGACAGTACTGTCCTTTGTTGGGTTACAGTTATGGACAGCACTGTCCTTTGTTGGGGTACAGTTATGGACAGTACTGTCCTTTGTTGGGGTACAGTTATTGGTACACTGTCCTTTGTTGAGGTACAGTTATGGATAGCACTGTCCTTCGTTGGGGTACAGTTATTGGTACACTGTCCTTTGTTGAGGTACAGTTAAGGACAGCACTGTCCTTTGTTGGGGTACAGTTATTGGTACACTGTCCTTTGTTGGGGTATAGTTATGGACAGCACTGTCCTTTGTTGGGGTACAGTTATTGGTACACTGTCCTTTGTTGGGGTACAGTTATGGATAACACTGTCCTTTGTTGGTGTACAGTTATGGACAGCACTGTCCTTTGTTGAGGTACAGTTATGGACAGCACTGTCCTTTGTTGGCGTACAGTTATTGGTACACTGTCCTTTGTTGAGGTACAGTTATGGACAGCACTGTCCTTTGTTGGGGTTCAGTTATTGGTACACTGTCCTTTGTTGAGGTACAGTTATGGACAGCACTGTCCTTTGTTGGGGTACAGTTATTGGTACACTGACCTTTGTTGGGGTACAGTTATTGGTACACTGTCCTTTGTTGGGGTACAGTTATGGACAGCACTGTCCTTTGTTGGGGTACAGTTATTGGTACACTGTCCTTTGTTGGGGTACAGTTATTGGTGCACTGTCCTTTGTTGAGGTACAGTTATGGATAGCACTGTCCTTTGTTGAGGTACAGTTATGGACAGCACTGTCCTTTGTTGGGGTACAGTTATTGGTACACTGTCCTTTGTTGGGGTACAGTTATTGGTGCACTGTCCTTTGTTGAGGTACAGTTATGGACGGCACTGTCCTTTGTTGGGGTACAGTTATTGGTGCACTGTCCTTTGTTGAGGTACAGTTATGGACAGCACTGTCCTTTGTTGGGGTACAGTTATGGACAGCACTGTCCTTTGTTGGGGTCCGGTTATTGGTGCACTGTCCTTTGTTTGGGTACAGTTATTGGTGCACTGTCCTTTGTTGAGGTACAGTTATTGGTGCACTGTCCTTTGTTGGGGTACAGTTATTGGTGCACTGTCCTTTGTTGAGGTACAGTTATGGATAGCACTGTCCTTTGTTGGGGTACAGTTATTGGTGCACTGTCCTTTGTTGGGGTACAGTTATTGGTGCACTGTCCTTTGTTGGGGTACAGTTATGGACAGCACTGTCCTTTGTTGGGGTACAGTTATTGGTGCACTGTCCTTTGTTGAGGTACAGTTATTGGTGCACTGTCCTTTGTTGGGGTACAGTTGTTGGTGCACTGTCCTTTGTTGAGGTACATTTATGGACAGCACTGTCCTTTGGTGGGGTACAGTTATTGGTGCACTGTCCTTTGTTGAGGTACAGTTATTGGTGCACTGTCATTTGTTGAGGTACAGTTATTTGTGCACTGTCCTTTGTTGGGGTACAGTTATTGGTGCACTGTCCTTTGTTGAGGTACAGTTATGGACAGCACTGTCCTTTGTTGGGGTACAGTTATTGGTACACTGTCCTTTGTTGGGGTACAGTTATTGGTGCACTGTCCTTTGTTGAGGTACAGTTATGGACAGCACTGTCCTTTGTTGGGGTACAGTTATTGGTACACTGTCCTTTGTTGAGGTACAGTTATGGACAGCACTGTCCTTTGTTGGGGTACAGTTATTGGTACACTGTCCTTTGTTGAGGTACAGTTATGGACAGCACTGTCCTTTGTTGGGGTACCGTTATTGGTACACTGTCCTTTGTTGAGGTACAGTTATGGACAGCACTGTCCTTTGTTGGGGTACAGTTATTGGTACACTCTCCTTTGTTGAGGTACAGTGATGGATAGCACTGTCCTTTGTTGAGGTACAGTTATGGACAGCGCTGTCCTTTGTTGGGGTACAGTTATTGGTACACTGTCCTTTGTTGAGGTACAGTTATGGACAGCACTGTCCTTTGTTGGGGTACAGTTATTGGTACACTGTCCTTTGTTGAGGTACAGTTATGGACAGCACTGTCCTTTGTTGGGGTACAGTTATTGGTACACTGTCCTTTGTTGGGGTACAGTTATGGACAGCACTGTCCTTTGTTGAGGTACAGTTATGGACAGCACTGTCCTTTGTTGAGGTACAGTTATGGACAGCACTGTCCTTTGTTGGGGTACAGTTATTGGTACACTGTCCTTTGTTGAGGTACAGTTATTGGTGCACTGTCCTTTGTTGGGGTACAGTTGTGGGTAACACTGTCCTTTGTTGAGGTACAGTTATGGACAGCACTGTCCTTTGTTGGGGTACAGTTATTGGTACACTGTCCTTTGTTGCGGTACAGTTATGGACAGCACTGTCCTTTGTTGGGGTACAGTTATTGGCACACTGTCCTTTGTTGAGGTACAGTTATGGACAGCACTGTCCTTTGTTGGGGTACAGTTATTGGTACACTGTCCTTTGTTGAGGTACAGTTATGGACAGCACTGTCCTTTGTTGGGGTACAGTTATTGATGCACTGTCCGTTGTCGGGGTACAGTTATTGGTGCACTGTCCATTGTTGAGGTACAGTTATGGATAGCACTGTCCTTTGTTGAGGCACAGTTATGGACAGCACTGTCCTTTGTTGGGGTACAGTTATTGGTGCACTGTCCTTTGTCGGGGTACAGTTATTGGTGCACTGTCCATTGTTGAGGTACAGTTATGGATAGCACTGTCCTTTGTTGAGGTACAGTTATGGACAGCACTGTCCTTTGTTGGGGTAGTTATTGGTACACTGTCCTTTGTTGAGGTACAGTTATGGACAGCACTGTCCTTTGTTGGGGTACAGTTATTGGTACACTGTCCTTTGTTGGGGTACAGTTATTGGTACACTGTCCTTTGTTGAGGTACATTTATTGGTACACTGACCTTTGTTGGGGTACAGTTATTGGTACACTGTCCTTTGTTGAGGTACAGTTATGGACAGCACTGTCCTTTGTTGGGGTACAGTTATTGGTACACTGTCCTTTGTTGGGGTACAGTTATGGACAGCACTGTCCGTTGTTGAGGTACAGTTATGGACAGCACTGTCCTTTGTTGGGGTACAGTTATTGGTACACTGTCCTTTGTTGAGGTACAGTTATTGGTGCACTGTCCGTTGTTGCGGTACAGTTATGGATTGCACTGTCGTTTGTTGGGGTACAGTTATTGGTACACTCTCCTTTGTTGGGGTACAGTTATGGATAACACTGTCCTTTGTTGGGGTACAGTTAGGGATTGCACTGTCGTTTGTTGGGGTACAGTTATTGGTACACTGTCCTTTGTTGTGGTACAGTTATGGATTGCACTGTCGTTTGTTGGGGTACAGTTATAGCTACACTGTCCTTTGTTGGGGTACAGTTATGGACAGCACTGTCCCTTGTTGGGGTACAGTTATGGATAACTCTGTCCTTTGTTGGGGTACAGTTATGGATAACACTGTCCTTTGTTGGGGTACAGTTATGGATAACACTGTCCTTTGTTTGGGTACAGTTATGGATTGCACTGTCGTTTGTTGGGGTACAGTTATAGGTACACTGTCCTTTGTTGGGGTACAGTTATGGATTGCACTGTCGTTTGTTGGGGTACAGTTATAGGTACACTGTGCTTTGTTGAGGTACAGTTATGGACAGCACAATCCTTTATTGGGGTACAGTTATGGACAGCACTGTCCCTTGTTGGGGTACAGTAATGGATAACTCTGTCCTTTGTTGGGGTACAGTTATGGATAACACTGTCCTTTGTTGGGGTCCCGTTATGGACACCACTGTCCTTTGTTGGGGTACCGTTATGGACAGCACAATCCTTTGTTGGGGTACAGTTATTGGTACACTGTCCTTTGTTGGGGTACAGTTATTGGTACACTGTCCTTTGTTGAGGTACAGTTATTGGTACACTGACCTTTGTTGGGGTACAGTTATTGGTACACTGTCCTTTGTTGAGGTACAGTTATGGACAGCACTGTCCTTTGTTGGGGTACAGTTATTGGTACACTGTCCTTTGTTGGGGTACAGTTATGGACAGCACTATCCTTTGTTGGGGTACAGTTATTGGTATACTGTCCTTTGTTGGGGTACAGTTATTGGTACACTGTCCTTTGTTGAGGTACAGTTATTGGTACACTGACCTTTGTTGGGGTACAGTTATTGGTACACAGTCCTTTGTTGAGGTACAGTTATGGACAGCACTGTCCTTTGTTGGGGTACAGTTATTGGTACACTGTCCTTTGTTGAGGTACAGTTATTGGTACACTGACCTTTGTTGGGGTACAGTTATTGGTACACTGTCCTTTGTTGAGATACAGTTATGGACAGCACTGTCCTTTGTTGGGGTACAGTTATTGGTACACTGTCCTTTGTTGAGGTACAGTTATTGGTGCACTGTCCGTTGTTGCGGTACAGTTATGGATTGCACTGTCGTTTGTTGGGGTACAGTTATTGGTACACTGTCCTTTGTTGGGGTACAGTTATGGATAACACTGTCCTTTGTTGGGGTACAGTTATGGATTGCACTGTCGTTTGTTGGGGTACAGTTATTGGTACACTGTCCTTTGTTGGGGTACAGTTATGGATTGCACTGTCGTTTGTTGGGGTACAGTTATAGCTACACTGTCCTTTGTTGAGGTACAGTTATGGACAGCACTGTCCCTTGTTGGGGTACAGTTATGGATAACTCTGTCCTTTGTTGGGGTACAGTTATGGATAACACTGTCCTTTGTTGGGGTACAGTTATGGATAACACTGTCCTTTGTTTGGGTACAGTTATGGACAGCACTGTCCCTTGTTGGGGTACAGTTATGGATAACTCTGTCCTTTGTTGGGGTACAGTTATGGATAACACTGTCCTTTGTTGGGGTACAGTTATGGATAACACTGTCCTTTGTTTGGGTACAGTTATGGATTGCTCAGTCGTTTGTTGGGGTACAGTTATAGGTACACTGTCCTTTGTTGAGGTACAGTTATGGACAGCACAATCCTTTATTGGGGTACAGTTATGGACAGCACTGTCCCTTGTTGGGGTACAGTTATCGATAACTCTGTCCTTTGTTGGGGTACAGTTATGGATAACACTGTCCTTTGTTGGAGTACAGTTATGGACAGCACAATCCTTTGTTGAGGTACAGTTATGGACAGCACTGTCCTTTGTTGAGGTACAGTTATTGGTACACTGACCTTTGTTGGGGTACAGTTATTGGTACACTGTCCGTTGTTGAGGTACAGTTATGGACAGCACTGTCCTTTGTTGGGGTACAGTTATTGGTACACTGTCCTTTGTTGAGGTACAGTTATTGGTGCACTGTCCGTTGTTGCGGTACAGTTATGGATTGCACTGTCGTTTGTTGGGGTACAGTTATTGGTACACTGTCCTTTGTTGGGGTACAGTTATGGATAACACTGTCCTTTGTTGGGGTACAGTTATGGATTGCACTGTCGTTTGTTGGGGTACAGTTATTGGTACACTGTCCGTTGTTGAGGTACAGTTATGGACAGCACTGTCCCTTGTTGGGGTACAGTTATGGATAACTCTGTCCTTTGTTGGGGTACAGTTATGGATAACTCTGTCCTTTGTTGGGGTACAGTTATGGATAACACTGTCCTTTGTTGGGGTACAGTTATGGATAACACTGTCCTTTGTTGGGGTACAGTTATGGATAACACTGTCCTTTGTTTGGGTACAGTTATGGATTGCACTGTCGTTTGTTGGGGTACAGTTATTGGTACACTGTCCTTTGTTGGGGTACAGTTATGGATTGCACTGTCGTTTGTTGGGGTACAGTTATAGGCACACTGTCCTTTGTTGGGGTACAGTTATGCATAACACTGTCCTTTGTTTGGGTACAGTTATGGATTGCACTGTCGTTTGTTGGGGTACAGTTATTGGTACACTGTCCTTTGTTGGGGTACAGTTATGGATTGCACTGTCGTTTGTTGGGGTACAGTTATTGGTACACTGTCCTTTGTTGGGGTACAGTTATGGATTGCACTGTCGTTTGTTGGGGTACAGTTATAGGTACACTGTCCTTTATTTGGGTACAGTTATGGACAGCACTGTCCCTTGTTGGGGTACAGTTATGGATAACTCTGTCCTTTGTTGGGGTACAGTTATGGACAGCACTGTCCCTTGTTGGGGCACAGTTATGGATAACACTGTCCTTTGTTGGGGCACGGTTATGGACAGCACTGTCATTTGTTGGGGTACAGTTATGGATAACACTGTCCTTTGTTGGGGCACAGTTATTGGTACACTGTCCTTTGTTGAGGTACAGTTATGGACAGCACTGTCCTTTGTTGGGGTACAGTTATGGATAACACTGTCCTTTGTTGGGGCACGGTTATGGACAGCACTGTCCTTTGTTGAGGTATAGTTATGGACAGCACTGTCCTTTGTTGGGGTACAGTTATGGATAACACTGTCCTTTGTTGGGGCACAGTTATTGGTACACTGTCCTTTGTTGAGGTACAGTTATGGACAGCACTGTCCTTTGTTGGGGTACAGTTATGGATAACACTGTCCTTTGTTGGGGCACGGTTATGGACAGCACTGTCATTTGTTGGGTACAGTTATTGGTACACTGTCCTTTGTTGAGGTACAGTTATGGACAGCACAGTCCTTTTTGGGGGTACAGTTATTGGTACACTGTCCTTTGTTGAGGTACAGTTATGGATAACATTGTCCTTTGTTGGGGTACAGTTATTGGTACACTGTCCTTTGTTGAGGTACAGTTATGGATAACACTGTCCTTTGTTGGGGTACAGTTATTGGTACACTGTCCTTTGTTGAGGTACAGTTATGGACAGCACTGTCCTTTGTTGGGGTACAGTTATGGATAACACTGTCCTTTGTTGAGGTACAGTTATGGACAGCACTGTCCTTTGTTGGGGTACAGTTATTGGTACAGTGTCCTTTGTTGAGGTTCAGTTGTGGATAGCACTGTCCTTTGTTGGGGAACAGTTATTGGTACACTGTCCTTTGTTGGGGTACAGTTATGGATAACACTGTCCTTTGTTGGGGTACAGTTATGGATTGCACTGTCGTTTGTTGGGGTGCAGTTATGGATAACACTGTCCTTTGTTGGGGTACGGTTATGGACAGCAGTGTCCTTTGTTGGGGTACAGTTATTGGTACACTGTCCTTTGTTGAGGTACAGTTATGGACAGCACTGTCCTTTGTTGGGGTACAGTTATTGGTACACTGTCCTTTGTTGGGGTACAGTTATGGACAGCACTGTCCTTTATTGAGGTACAGTTATGGACAGCACTGTCCTTTGTTGGGGTACAGTTATTGGTACACTGTCCTTTGTTGGGGTACAGTTATGGACAGCACTGTCCTTTGTGGGGGTACAGTTATGGATAGCACTGTCCTTTGTGGAGGTACAGTTATTGGTGCACTGTCCTTTGTTGAGGTACAGTTATGGACAGCACTGTCCTTTGTTGGGGTACAGTTATGGACAGCACTGTCCTTTGTTGAGGTACAGTTATTGGTACACTGTCCTTTGTTGGGGTGCAGTTATGGACAGCACTGTCCTTTGTTGGGGTACAGTTATTGGTACACTGTCCTTTGTTGAGGTACAGTTATGGACAGTATTGTCCTTTGTTGAGGTACAGTTATTGGTACACTGTCCTTTGTTGAGGTACAGTTATGGACTGCACTGTCCTTTGTTGGGGTACAGTTATTGGTACACTGTCATTTGTTGAGGTACAGTTATGGACAGCACTGTCCTTTGTTGGGGTACAGTTATTGGTACACTGTCCTTTGTTGAGGTACAGTTATGGACAGCACTGTCCTTTGTTGGGGTATAGTTATGGACAGCACTGTCCTTTGTTGAGGTACAGTTATGGATAGCACTGTCCTTTGTTGAGGTACAGTTATGGACAGCACTGTCCTTTGTTGGGGTACAGTTATTGGTACACTGTCCTTTGTTGAGGTACAGTTATGGACAGCACTGTCCTTTGTTGGGGTACAGTTATTGGTACACTGACCTTTGTTGAGGTACAGTTATGGACAGCACTGTCCTTTGTTGGGGTACAGTTATTGGTGCACTGTCCTTTGTCGGGGTACAGTTATTGGTGCACTGTCCGTTGTTGAGGTACAGTTATGGATAGCACTGTCTTTTGTTGAGGTACAGTTATGGACAGCACTGTCCTTTGTTGGGGTACAGTTATTGGTACACTGTCCTTTGTTGGGGTACAGTTATTGGTACACTGTCCTTTGTTGAGGTACAGTTATTGGTACACTGTCCTTTGTTGGGGTACAGTTATTGGTACACTGTCCTTTGTTGAGGTACAGTTATGGACAGCACTGTCCTTTGTTGGGGTACAGTTATTGGTCCACTGTCCTTTGTTGGGGTACAGTTATGGACAGCACTGTCCCTTGTTGAGGTACAGTTATGGACAGCACTGTCCTTTGTTAGGGTACAGTTATTGGTACACTGTCCTTTGTTGAGGTACAGTTATTGGTGCACTGTCCGTTTTTGCGGTACAGTTATGGATTGCACTGTCGTTTGTTGCGGTACAGTTATTGGTACACTGTCCTTTGTTGGGGTACAGTTATGGATAACACTGTGCTTTGTTGGGGTACAGTTATGGATTGCACTGTCGTTTGTTGGGGTACAGTTATTGGTACACTGTCCTTTGTTGGGGTACAGTTATGGATAACACTGTCCTTTGTTGGGGTACAGTTTTGGATTGCACTGTCGTTTGTTGGGGTACAGTTATAGCTACACTGTCCTTTGTTGAGGTACAGTTATGGACAGCACAATCCTTTATTGGGGTACAGTTATGGACAGTACTGTCCTTTGTTGGGGTACAGTTATGGATAACACTGTCCTTTGTTGGGGTACAGTTATGGATAACACAGTCCTTTGTTGGGATACAGTTATGGATAACACTGTCCTTTGTTGGGGTACAGTTATGAACAGCACTGTCCTTTGTTGGGGTACAGTTATGGATAACACTGTCCTTTGTTGGGGTACAGTTATGGACAACACTGTCCTTTGTTGGGGTACAGTTATGGATAACACTGTCCTTTGTTGGGGTACAATTATGGACAGCACTGTCCTTTGTTGGGGTACAGTTATGGATAGCACTGTCCTTTGTTGGGGTACAGTTATGGATAGCACTGTCCTTTGTTGGGGTACAGTTATGGAAAACACTGTTCTATGTTGGGGTACAGTTATGGATAGCACTGTCCTTTGTTGGGGTACAGTTATGGACAGCTGTGTCCTTTGTTGGGGTACAGTTATGGATAACACTGTCCTTTGTTGGGGTACAGTTATGGACAGCACTGTCCTTTGTTGGGGTTCAGTTATTGGTACACTGTCCTTTGTTGGGATACAGTTATGGATAACACTGTCCTTTGTTGGGATACAGTGATGGACAGCTGTGTCCTTTGTTGGGGTACAGTTATGGATAGTACGGTTCTTTGTTGGGGTGCAGTTATGGATAACACTGTCCTTTGTTGGGGTACAATTATGGACAGCACTGTCCTTTGTTGGGGTACAGTTATGGATAACACTGTCCTTTGTTGGGGTACAGTTATGGATAGCACTGTCCTTTGTTGGGGTACAGTTATGGAAAACACTGTTCTATGTTGGGGTACAGTTATGGATAGCACTGTCCTTTGTTGGGGTACAGTTATGGACAGCTGTGTCCTTTGTTGGGGTACAGTTATGGATAACACTGTCCTTTGTTGGGGTACAGTTATGGACAGCACTGTCCTTTGTTGGGGTTCAGTTATTAGTACACTGTCCTTTGTTGGGATACAGTTATGGATAACACTGTCCTTTGTTGGGATACAGTTATGGACAGCTGTGTCCTTTGTTGGGGTACAGTTATGGATAGTACGGTTCTTTGTTGGGGTACAGTTATGGATAACACTGTCCTTTGTTGGAGTACAGTTATGGACAGCTGTGTCCTTTGTTGGGGTACAGTTATGGATAGTATGGTTCTTTGTTGGGGTACAGTTATGGATAACACTGTCCTTTGTTGGGGTACAATTATGGACAGCACTGTCCTTTGTTGGGGTACAGTTATGGATAACACTGTCCTTTGTTGGGGTACAATTATGGACAGCACTGTCCTTTGTTGGGGTACAGTTATGGATAACACTGTCCTTTGTTGGGGTACAGTTATGGATAGCACTGTCCTTTGTTGGGGTACAGTTATGGAAAACACTGTTCTATGTTGGGGTACAGTTATGGATAGCACTGTCCTTTGTTGGGGTACAGTTATGGAAAACACTGTTCTATGTTGGGGTACAGTTATGGATAACACTGTCCTTTGTTGGGGTACAGTTATGGATAGCACTGTCCTTTGTTGGGGTACAGTTATGGAAAACACTGTTCTATGTTGGGGTACAGTTATGGATAACACTGTCCTTTGTTGGGGTACAGTTATGGATAACACTGTTCTATGTTGGGGTACAGTTATGGATAACACTGTCCTTTGTTGGGGTACAATTATGGACAGCACTGTCCTTTGTTGGGGTACAGTTATGGATAACACTGTCCTTTGTTGGGGTACAGTTATGGTCAGCTGTGTCCTTTGTTGGGGTACAGTTATGGATAGCACTGTCCTTTGTTGGGGTACAGTTATGGACAGCTGTGTCCTTTGTTGGGGTACAGTTATGGATAGCACTGTCCTTTGTTGGGGTACAGTTATGGACAGCTGTGTCCTTTGTTGGGGTACAGTTATGGATAACACTGTCCTTTGTTGGGGTACAGTTATGGATAACACTGTCCTTTGTTGGGGTACAGTTATGGACAGCTGTGTCCTTTGTTGGGGTACAGTTATGGATAACACTGTCCTTTGTTGGGGTACAGTTATGGATAACACTGTCCTTTGTTGAGGTACAGTTATGGACAGCACTGTCCTTTGTTGGGGTTCAGTTATTGGTACACTGTCCTTTGTTGGGATACAGTTATGGATAACACTGTCCTTTCTTGGGATACAGTTATGGATAACACTGACCTTTGTTGGGGTACAGTTATGGATAACACTGACCTTTGTTGGGGTACAGTTATGGACAGCTGTGTCCTTTGTTGGGGTACAGTTATGGATAACACTGTCCTTTGTTGGGGTACAGTTATGGATAACACTGTCCTTTGTTGGGATACAGTTATGGATAACACTGACCTTTGTTGGGGTACAGTTATGGACAGCTGTGTCCTTTGTTGGGGTACAGTTATGGATAACACTGTCCTTTGTTGGGGTACAGTTATGGATAACACTGTCCTTTGTTGGGGTACAGTTATGGACAGCACTGTCCTTTGTTGGGGTTCAGTTATTGGTACACTGTCCTTTGTTGGGGTACAGTTATGGGTAACACTGTCCTTTGTTGGGGTACAGTTATGGATAACACTGTCCTTTGTTGGGGTACAGTTATGGACAGCACTGTCCTTTGTTGGGGTTCAGTTATTGGTACACTGTCCTTTGTTGGGGTACAGTTATGGGTAACACTGTCCTTTGTTGGGGTACAGTTATGGATAACACTGTCCTTTGTTGGGGTACAGTTATGGACAGCACTGTCCTTTGTTGGGGTACAGTTATTGGTACACTGTCCTTTGTTGGGGTACAGTTATGGGTAACACTGTCCTTTGTTGGGGTACAGTTATGGCTAATACTGTCCTTTGTTGGGGTACAGTTTTGGCAGCACTGTCCTTTGTTGGGGTTCAGTTATTGGTACACTGTCCTTTGTTGGGGTACAGTTATGGGTAACACTGTCCTTTGTTGGGGTACATTTATGGATAACACTGTCCTTTGTTGGGGTACAGTTATGGACAGCACTGTCCTTTGTTGGGGTTCAGTTATTGGTACACTGTCCTTTGTTGGGGTACAGTTATGGGTAACGCTGTCTTTTGTTGGGGTACAGTTATTGGTACACTGTCCTTTGTTGGGGTACAGTTATGGGTAACACTGTCCTTTGTTGGTGTACATTTATGGATAACACTGTCCTTTGTTGGGGTACAGTTATGGATAGCCGTGTCCTTTGTTGGGGGACTGTTATAGATAACACTGTCCTTTGTTGGGGTACAGTTATGGACAGCTGTGTCCTTTGTTGGGGTACAGTTATGGATAACACTGTCGTTTGTTGGGGTGCAGTTATGGATAGCATTGTCCTTTGATGGGGTACAGTTATGGACAGCACTGTCCTTTGTTGGGGTACAGTTATGGACAGCTGTGTCCTTTGCTGGGGTACAGTTATGGGTAACACTGTCCTTTGTTGGGGTACAGTTATGGACAGCACTGTCCTTTGTTGGGGTACAGTTATTGGTACACTGTCCTTTGTTGGGGTACAGTTATTGGTGCACTGTCCTTTGTTGAGGTACAGTTATGGATAGCACTGTCCTTTGTTGAGGTACAGTTATGGACAGCACTGTCCTTTGTTGGGGTACAGTTATTGGTACACTGTCCTTTGTTGGGGTACAGTTATTGGTGCACTGTCCTTTGTTGAGGTACAGTTATGGACGGCACTGTCCTTTGTTGGGGTACAGTTATTGGTGCACTGTCCTTTGTTGAGGTACAGTTATGGACAGCACTGTCCTTTGTTGGGGTACAGTTATGGACAGCACTGTCCTTTGTTGGGGTCCGGTTATTGGTGCACTGTCCTTTGTTGGGGTACAGTTATTGGTGCACTGTCCTTTGTTGAGGTACAGTTATTGGTGCACTGTCCTTTGTTGGGGTACAGTTATTGGTGCACTGTCCTTTGTTGAGGTACAGTTATGGATAGCACTGTCCTTTGTTGGGGTACAGTTATTGGTGCACTGTCCTTTGTTGGGGTACGGTTATTGGTGCACTGTCCTTTGTTGAGGTACAGTTATTGGTACACTGTCCTTTGTTGAGGTACAGTTATGGATAACACTGTCCTTTGTTGGGGTACAGTTATGGACAGCACTGTCCTTTGTTGGGGTACAGTTATTGGTGCACTGTCCTTTGTTGAGGTACAGTTATGGACAGCACTGTCCTTTGTTGGGGTACAGTAATTGGTGCACTGTCCTTTGTTGGGGTACAGTTATTTGTGCACTGTCCTTTGTTGAGGTACAGTTATGGACAGCACTGTCCTTTGTTGAGGTACAGTTATTGGTATACTGTCCTTTGTTGCGGTACAGTTATGGACAGTATTGTCCTTTGTTGAGGTACAGTTATGGACAGCACTGTCCTTTGTTGGGGTACAGTTATGGACAGCACTGTTCTTTGTTGGGGTACAGTTATTGGTACACTGTCCTTTGTTGCGGTACAGTTATTGGTGCACTGTCCTTTGTTGAGGTACAGTTATGGACAGCACTGTCCTTCGTTGAGGTACAGTTATGGACAGCACTGTCCTTTGTTGAGGTACAGTTATTGGTGCACTGTCCTTAGTTGGGGTACAGGTATTGGTGCACTGTCCTTTGTTGAGGTACAGTTATTGGTGCATTGTCCTTTGTTGGGTTACAGTTATGGGTAACACTATCCTTTGTTGGGGTACAGTTATTGGTACACTATCCTTTGTTGGGGTCCAGTTATGGAAAACACTGTCCTTTGTTGAGGTACAGTTATTGGTGCACTGTTCTTTGTTGGGGTACAGTTATTGGTGCAATGTCCTTTGTTGAGGTACAGTTATTGGTGCACTGTCCTTTGTTGGGGTACAGTTATTGGTGCACTGTCCTTTGTTGAGGTAAGTTATGGACAGCACTGTCCTTTGTTGGGGTACAGTTATTGGTGCACTGTCCTTTGTTGAGGTACAGTTATGGACAGCACTGTCCTTTGTTGGGGTACAGTTATTGTTGCACTGTCCTTTGTTGGGGTACAGTTATTGGTGCACTGTCCTTTGTTGAGGTATAGTTATGGACAGCACTGTCCTTTGTTGGGGTACAGTTATTGGTGCACTGTCCTTTATTGAGGTACAGTTATGGACAGCACTGTCCTTTGTTGGAATACAGTTATGGAGATCACTGTCCTTTGTTGGGGTACAGTTATGGAGATCACTGTCCTTTGTTGAGGTACAGTTATGGACAGAACTGTCCTTTGTTGGGGTACAGTTATTGGTGCACTGTCCTTTGTTGGGGTACAGTTATGGAGATCACTGTCCTTTGTTGGGGTACAGTTATTGGTGCACTGTCCTATGTTGAGGTACAGTTATTGGTGCACTGTCCTTTGTTGGGGTACAGTTATGGAGATCACTGTCCTTTGTTGGGGTACAGTTATGGACAGAACTGTCCTTTGTTGGGGTACAGTTATTGGTGCACTGTCCTTTGTTGGGGTACAGTTATTGGTGCACTGTCCTTTGTTGAGGTACAGTTATGGACGGCCCTGTCCTTTGTTGAGGTACAGTTATTGGTGCACTGTCCTTTGTTGGGGTACAGTTATGGACAGCACTGTCCTTTGTTGAGGTACAGTTATTGGTACACTGTCCTTTGTTGAGGTACAGTTATGGAGATCACTGTCCTTTGTTGGGGTACAGATATTGGTGCACTGTCCTTTGTTGAGGTACAGTTATGGACAGCACTGTCCTTTGTTGAGGTACAGTTATGAACAGAACTGTCCTTTGTTGGGGTACAGTTATTGGTGCACTGTCCTTTGTTTGGGGTACAGTTATTGGTGCACTGTCCTTTGTTGAGGTACAGTTATTGGTGCACTGTCCTTTGTTGGGGTACAGCTATTGGTGCACTGTCCTTTGTTGGGGTACAGTTATTGGTGCACTGTCCTTTGTTGAGGTACAGTTAAGGATAGCACTGTCCTTTGTTGAGGTACAGTTATGGACAGCACTGTCCTTTGTTGGGGTACAGTTTTTGGTACACTGTCCTTTGTTGGGGTACAGTTATGGATAGCACTGTCCTTTGTTGAGGTACAGTTATTGGTACACTGTCCTTTGTTGGGGTACAGTTATGGACAGCACTGTCCTTTGTTGGGGTAAAGTTATTGGTACACTGACCTTTGTTGAGGTACAGTTATTGGTACACTGTCCTTTGTTGGGGTACAGTTATGGACAGCACTGTCCTTTGTTGGGGTACAGTTATTGGTACACTGTCCTTTGTTGGGGTACAGTTATGGACAGCACTGTCCTTTGTTGGGGTACAGTTATTGGTACACTGTCCTTTGTTGGGGTGCAGTTATGCACAGCACTATCCTATGTTGGGGTACAGTTATTGGTACACTGTCCTTTGTTGGGGTGCAGTTATGGACAGCACTGTCCTATGTTGGAGTACAGTTATTGGTACACTGTCCTTTATTGAGGTACAGTTATGGACAGCACTGTCCTTTGTTGAGGTACAGTTATGGACAGCACTGTCCTTTGTTGGGGTACAGTTATGGACAGCACTGTCCTTTGTTGGGGTACAGTTATGGACAGCACTGTCCTTTGTTGGGGTACAGTTATTGGTACACTGTCCTTTGTTGGGGTACAGTTATGGACATCACTGTCCTTTGTTGGGGTACAGTTATTGGTACACTGTCCTTTGTTGAGGTACAGTTATGGACAGCACTGTCCTTTGTTGGGGTACAGTTATTGGTACACTGTCCTTTGTTGAGGTACAGTTATGGACAGCACTGTCCTTTGTTGGGGTACAGTTATGGACAGCACTGTCCTTTGTTGAGGTACAGTTATGGATAGCACTATCCTTTGTTGAGGTGCAGTTATGGACAGCACTGTCCTTTGTTGGGTTACAGTTATGGACAGCACTGTCCTTTGTTGGGGTACAGTTATGGACAGTACTGTCCTTTGTTGGGGTACAGTTATTGGTACACTGTCCTTTGTTGAGGTACAGTTATGGATAGCACTGTCCTTCGTTGGGGTACAGTTATTGGTACACTGTCCTTTGTTGAGGTACAGTTAAGGACAGCACTGTCCTTTGTTGGGGTACAGTTATTGGTACACTGTCCTTTGTTGGGGTATAGTTATGGACAGCACTGTCCTTAGTTGGGGTACAGGTATTGGTGCACTGTCCTTTGTTGGGGTACAGTTATGGATAACACTGTCCTTTGTTGGTGTACAGTTATGGACAGCACTGTCCTTTGTTGAGGTACAGTTATGGACAGCACTGTCCTTTGTTGGCGTACAGTTATTGGTACACTGTCCTTTGTTGAGGTACAGATATGGACAGCACTGTCCTTTGATGGGGTTCAGTTATTGGTACACTGTCCTTTGTTGAGGTACAGTTATGGACAGCACTGTCCTTTGTTGGGGTACAGTTATTGGTACACTGTCCTTTGTTGGGGTACAGTTATGGATAGCACTGTCCTTTGTTGGGGTACAGTTATTGGTACACTGTCCTTTGTTGGGGTACAGTTATTGGTGCACTGTCCTTTGTTGAGGTACAGTTATGGATAGCACTGTCCTTTGTTGAGGTACAGTTATGGACAGCACGGTCCTTTGTTGGGGTACAGTTATTGGTACACTGTCCTTTGTTGAGGTACAGTTATGGACAGCACTGTCCTTTGTTGGGGTACAGTTATTGGTACACTGTCCTTTGTTGGGGTACAGTTATTGGTACACTGTCCTTTGTTGAGGTACAGTTATGGACAGCACTGTCCTTTGTTGGGGTACAGTTATTGGTACACTGTCCTTTGTTGGGGTACAGTTATTGGTGCACTGTCCTTTGTTGAGGTACAGTTATGGACGGCACTGTCCTTTGTTGGGGTACAGTTATTGGTGCACTGTCCTTTGTTGAGGTACAGTTATGGACAGCACTGTCCTTTGTTGGTGTACAGTTATGGACAGCACTGTCCTTTGTTGGGGTACAGTTATGGACAGCACTGTCCTTTGTTGGGTTCCGGTTATTGGTGCACTGTCCTTTGTTTGGGTACAGTTATTGGTGCACTGTCCTTTGTTGAGGTACAGTTATTGGTGCACTGTCCTTTGTTGGGGTACAGTTATTGGTGCACTGTCCTTTGTTGAGGTACAGTTATGGATAGCACTGTCCTTTGTTGGGGTACAGTTATTGGTGCACTGTCCTTTGTTGGGGTACAGTTATTGGTGCACTGTCCTTTGTTGGGGTACAGTTATGGACAGCACTGTCCTTTGTTGGGGTACAGTTATTGGTGCACTGTCCTTTGTTGAGGTACAGTTATTGGTGCACTGTCCTTTGTTGGGGTACAGTTATTGGTGCACTGTCCTTTGTTGAGGTACAGTTATGGACAGCACTGTCCTTTGATGGGGTACAGTTATTGGTGCACTGTCCTTTGTTGAGGTACAGTTATTGGTGCACTGTCATTTGTTGAGGTACAGTTATTTGTGCACTGTCCTTTGTTGGGGTACAGTTATTGGTGCACTGTCCTTTGTTGAGGTACAGTTATGGACAGCACTGTCCTTTGTTGGAGTACAGTTATTGGTACACTGTCCTTTGTTGGGGTACAGTTATTGGTGCACTGTCCTTTGTTGAGGTACAGTTATGGACAGCACTGTCCTTTGTTGGGGTACAGTTATTGGTACACTGTCCTTTGTTGAGGTACAGTTATGGACAGCACTGTCCTTTGTTGGGGTACCGTTATTGGTGCACTGTCCTTTGTTGAGGTACAGTTATGGACAGCACTGTCCTTTGTTGGGGTACAGTTATTGGTACACTCTCCTTTGTTGAGGTACAGTGATGGATAGCACTGTCCTTTGTTGAGGTACAGTTATGGACAGCACTGTCCTTTGTTGGGGTACAGTTATTGGTACACTGTCCTTTGTTGAGGTACAGTTATGGACAGCACTGTCCTTTGTTGGGGTACAGTTATTGGTACACTGTCCTTTGTTGAGGTACAGTTATGGACAGCACTGTCCTTTGTTGGGGTACAGTTATTGGTACACTGTCCTTTGTTGGGGTACAGTTATTGGTACACTGTCCTTTGTTGAGGTACATTTATTGGTACACTGACCTTTGTTGGGGTACAGTTATTGGTACACTGTCCTTTGTTGAGGTACAGTTATGGACAGCACTGTCCTTTGTTGGGGTACAGTTATTGGTACACTGTCCTTTGTTGGGGTACAGTTATGGACAGCACTGTCCGTTGTTGAGGTACAGTTATGGACAGCACTGTCCTTTGTTGGGGTACAGTTATTGGTACACTGTCCTTTGTTGAGGTACAGTTATTGGTGCACTGTCCGTTGTTGCGGTACAGTTATGGATTGCACTGTCGTTTGTTGGGGTACAGTTATTGGTACACTGTCCTTTGTTGGGGTACAGTTATGGATAACACTGTCCTTTGTTGGGGTACAGTTAGGGATTGCACTGTCATTTGTTGGGGTACAGTTATTGGTACACTGTCCTTTGTTGGGGTACAGTTATGGATTGCACTGTCGTTTGTTGGGGTACAGTTATAGCTACACTGTCCTTTGTTGAGGTACAGTTATGGACAGCACTGTCCCTTGTTGGGGTACAGTTATGGATAACTCTGTCCTTTGTTGGGGTACAGTTATGGATAACACTGTCCTTTGTTGGGGGACAGTTATGGATAACACTGTCCTTTGTTTGGGTACAGTTATGGATTGCACTGTCGTTTGTTGGGGTACAGTTATAGGTACACTGTCCTTTGTTGGGGTACAGTTATGGATTGCACTGTCGTTTGTTGGGGTACAGTTATAGGTACACTGTCCTTTGTTGAGGTACAGTTATGGACAGCACAATCCTTTATTGGGGTACAGTTATGGACAGCACTGTCCCTTGTTGGGGTACAGTAATGGATAACTCTGTCCTTTGTTGGGGTACAGTTATGGATAACACTGTCCTTTGTTGGGGTCCCGTTATGGACACCACTGTCCTTTGTTGGGGTACAGTTATGGACAGCACAATCCTTTGTTGGGGTACAGTTATTGGTACACTGTCCTTTGTTGGGGTACAGTTATTGGTACACTGTCCTTTGTTGAGGTACAGTTATTGGTACACTGACCTTTGTTGGGGTACAGTTATTGGTACACTGTCCTTTGTTGAGGTACAGTTATGGACAGCACTGTCCTTTGTTGGGGTACAGTTATTGGTACACTGTCCTTTGTTGGGGTACAGTTATGGACAGCACTATCCTTTGTTGGGGTACAGTTATTGGTACACTGTCCTTTGTTGGGGTACAGTTATTGGTACACTGTCCTTTGTTGAGGTACAGTTATTGGTACACTGACCTTTGTTGGGGTACAGTTATTGGTACACAGTCCTTTGTTGAGGTACAGTTATGGATAGCACTGTCCTTTGTTGGGGTACAGTTATTGGTACACTGTCCTTTGTTGAGGTACAGTTATTGGTACACTGACCTTTGTTGGGGTACAGTTATTGGTACACTGTCCTTTGTTGAGGTACAGTTATGGACAGCACTGTCCTTTGTTGGGGTACAGTTATTGGTACACTGTCCTTTGTTGAGGTACAGTTATTGGTGCACTGTCCGTTGTTGCGGTACAGTTATGGATTGCACTGTCGTTTGTTGGGGTACAGTTATTGGTACACTGTCCTTTGTTGGGGTACAGTTATGGATAACACTGTCCTTTGTTGGGGTACAGTTATGGATTGCACTGTCGTTTGTTGGGGTACAGTTATTGGTACACTGTCCTTTGTTGGGGTACAGTTATGGATTGCACTGTCGTTTGTTGGGGTACAGTTATAGCTACACTGTCCTTTGTTGAGGTACAGTTATGGACAGCACTGTCCCTTGTTGGGGTACAGTTATGGATAACTCTGTCCTTTGTTGGGGTACAGTTATGGATAACACTGTCCTTTGTTGGGGTACAGTTATGGATAACACTGTCCTTTGTTTGGGTACAGTTATGGATTGCACTGTCGTTTGTTGGGGTACAGTTATTGGTACACTGTCCTTTGTTGGGGTACAGTTATGGATTGCACTGTCGTTTGTTGGGGTACAGTTATAGGTACACTGTCCTTTGTTGAGGTACAGTTATGGACAGCACAATCCTTTATTGGGGTACAGTTATGGACAACACTGTCCCTTGTTGGGGTACAGTTATGGATAACTCTGTCCTTTGTTGGGGTACAGTTATGGATAACACTGTCCTTTGTTGGAGTACAGTTATGGACAGCACAATCCTTTGTTGAGGTACAGTTATGGACAGCACTGTCCTTTGTTGAGGTACAGTTATTGGTACACTGACCTTTGTTGGGGTACAGTTATTGGTACACTGTCCGTTGTTGAGGTACAGTTATGGACAGCACTGTCCTTTGTTGGGGTACAGTTATTGGTACACTGTCCTTTGTTGAGGTACAGTTATTGGTGAACTGTCCGTTGTTGCGGTACAGTTATGGATTGCACTGTCGTTTGTTGGGGTACAGTTATTGGTACACTGTCCTTTGTTGGGGTAAGTTATGGATAACACTGTCCTTTGTTGGGGTACAGTTATGGATTGCACTGTCGTTTGTTGGGGTACAGTTATAGCTACACTGTCCTTTGTTGAGGTACAGTTATGGACAGCACTGTCCCTTGTTGGGGTACAGTTATGGATAACTCTGTCCTTTGTTGGGGTACAGTTATGGATAACACTGTCCTTTGTTGGGGTACAGTTATGGATAACACTGTCCTTTGTTTGGGTACAGTTATGGATTGCACTGTCGTTTGTTGGGGTACAGTTATTGGTACACTGTCCTTTGTTGGGGTACAGTTGTGGATTGCACTGTTGTTTGTTGGGGTACAGTTATAGGTACACTGTCCTTTGTTGGGGTACAGTTATGCATAACACTGTTCTTTGTTTGGGTACAGTTATGGATTGCACTGTCGTTTGTTGGGGTACAGTTGTTGGTACACTGTCCTTTGTTGGGGTACAGTTATGGATTGCACTGTCGTTTGTTGGGGTACAGTTATTGGTACACTGTCCTTTGTTGGGGTACAGTTATGGATTGCACTGTCGTTTGTTGGGGTACAGTTATAGGTACACTGTCCTTTATTGGGGTACAGTTATGGACAGCACTGTCCCTTGTTGGGGTACAGTTATGGATAACTCTGTCCTTTGTTGGGGTACAGTTATGGACAGCACTGTCCCTTGTTGGGGCACAGTTATGGATAACACTGTCCTTTGTTGGGGCACGGTTATGGACAGCACTGTCATTTGTTGGGTACAGTTATTGGTACACTGTCTTTGTCGAGGTACAGTTATGGATAACACTGTCCTTTGTTGAGGTATAGTTATGGACAGCACTGTCCTTTGTTGGGGTACAGTTATGGATAACACTGTCCTTTGTTGGGGCACAGTTATTGGTACACTGTCCTTTGTTGAGGTACAGTTATGGACAGCACAGTCCTTTTTGGGGGTACAGTTATTGGTACACTGTCCTTTGTTGAGGTACAGTTATGGATTGCACTGTCGTTTGTTGGGGTACAGTTATTGGTACACTGTCCTTTGTTGGGGTACAGTTGTGGATTGCACTGTTGTTTGTTGGGGTACAGTTATAGGTACACTGTCCTTTGTTGGGGTACAGTTATGCATAACACTGTTCTTTGTTTGGGTACAGTTATGGATTGCACTGTCGTTTGTTGGGGTACAGTTGTTGGTACACTGTCCTTTGTTGGGGTACAGTTATGGATTGCACTGTCGTTTGTTGGGGTACAGTTATTGGTACACTGTCCTTTGTTGGGGTACAGTTATGGATTGCACTGTCGTTTGTTGGGGTACAGTTATAGGTACACTGTCCTTTATTGGGGTACAGTTATGGACAGCACTGTCCCTTGTTGGGGTACAGTTATGGATAACTCTGTCCTTTGTTGGGGTACAGTTATGGACAGCACTGTCCCTTGTTGGGGCACAGTTATGGATAACACTGTCCTTTGTTGGGGCACGGTTATGGACAGCACTGTCATTTGTTGGGTACAGTTATTGGTACACTGTCTTTGTCGAGGTACAGTTATGGATAACACTGTCCTTTGTTGAGGTATAGTTATGGACAGCACTGTCCTTTGTTGGGGTACAGTTATGGATAACACTGTCCTTTGTTGGGGCACAGTTATTGGTACACTGTCCTTTGTTGAGGTACAGTTATGGACAGCACTGTCCTTTGTTGGGGTACAGTTATGGATAACACTGTCCTTTGTTGGGGCACGGTTATGGACAGCACTGTCATTTGTTGGGTACAGTTATTGGTACACTATCCTTTGTTGAGGTACAGTTATGGACAGCACAGTCCTTTTTGGGGGTACAGTTATTGGTACACTGTCCTTTGTTGAGGTACAGTTATGGATAACACTGTCCTTTGTTGGGGTACAGTTATTGGTACACTGTCCTTTGTTGAGGTACAGTTATGGATAACACTGTCCTTTGTTGGGGTACAGTTATGGACAGCACTGTCCTTTGTTGGGGTACAGTTATGGATAACACTGTCCTTTGTTGAGGTACAGTTATGGACAGCACTGTCCTTTGTTGGGGTACAGTTATTGGTACAGTGTCCTTTGTTGAGGTTCAGTTGTGGATAGCACTGTCCTTTGTTGGGGAACAGTTATTGGTACACTGTCCTTTGTTGGGGTACAGTTATGGATAACACTGTCCTTTGTTGGGGTACAGTTACGGACAGCACTGTCCTTTGTTCGGGTACAGTTATGGACAGCACTGTCCTTTGTTGGGGTACAGTTATGGACAGCAGTGTCTTTTGTGGTGTACAGTTATGGACAGCACTGTCCTTTGTTCGGGTACAGTTATGGTCAGCACTGTCGTTTATTGGGGTACAGTTATTGGTACACTGTCCTTTGTGGTGTACAGTTATGGATAACACTGTCCTTTGTTGGGGTACAGTTATGGTCAGCACTGTCCTTTGTTGAGGTACAGTTATGGATAACACTGTCCTTTGTTGGGGTACAGTTATTGGTGCACTGTCCGTTGTTGCGGTACTGTTATAGATACCACTGTCCTGTCTTGGGGTACAGTTATGAACAACAGTGTCCTTTGCTGGGGTACAGTTATTGGTACACTGTCCTTTGTTGAGTTTCAGTTATGGATAGCACTGTCCTTTGTTGGGGAACAGTTATGGACAGCACTGTCCTTTGTTGGGGTACAGTTATGGATAACACTGTCCTTTGTTGGGGTACAGTTATTGGTACACTGTCGTTTGTTGAGTTTCAGTTATGGATAGCACTGTCCTTTGTTGGGGTACAGTAATTGGTGCACTGTCCTTTGTTGGGGTACAGTTATTGGTACACAGTCCTTTGTTGAGGTACAGTTATGGACAGCACTGTCCTTTGTTGGGGTACAGTTATTGGTACACTGTCCTTTGTTGAGGTACAGTTATTGGTACACTGACCTTTGTTGGGGTACAGTTATTGGTACACTGTCCTTTGTTGAGGTACAGTTATGGACAGCACTGTCCTTTGTTGGGGTACAGTTATTGGTACACTGTCCTTTGTTGAGGTACAGTTATTGGTGCACTGTCCGTTGTTGCGGTACAGTTATGGATTGCACTGTCGTTTGTTGGGGTACAGTTATTGGTACACTGTCCTTTGTTGGGGTACAGTTATGGATAACACTGTCCTTTGTTGGGGTACAGTTATGGATTGCACTGTCGTTTGTTGGGGTACAGTTATTGGTACACTGTCCTTTGTTGGGGTACAGTTATGGATTGCACTGTCGTTTGTTGGGGTACAGTTATAGCTACACTGTCCTTTGTTGAGGTACAGTTATGGACAGCACTGTCCCTTGTTGGGGTACAGTTATGGATAACTCTGTCCTTTGTTGGGGTACAGTTATGGATAACACTGTCCTTTGTTGGGGTACAGTTATGGATAACACTGTCCTTTGTTTGGGTACAGTTATGGATTGCACTGTCGTTTGTTGGGGTACAGTTATTGGTACACTGTCCTTTGTTGGGGTACAGTTATGGATTGCACTGTCGTTTGTTGGGGTACAGTTATAGGTACACTGTCCTTTGTTGAGGTACAGTTATGGACAGCACAATCCTTTATTGGGGTACAGTTATGGACAGCACTGTCCCGTGTTGGGGTACAGTTATGGATAACTGTCCTTTGTTGGGGTACAGTTATGGATAACACTGTCCTTTGTTGGAGTACAGTTATGGACAGCACAATCCTTTGTTGAGGTACAGTTATGGACAGCACTGTCCTTTGTTGAGGTACAGTTATTGGTACACTGACCTTTGTTGGGGTACAGTTATTGGTACACTGTCCGTTGTTGAGGTACAGTTATGGACAGCACTGTCCTTTGTTGGGGTACAGTTATTGGTACACTGTCCTTTGTTGAGGTACAGTTATTGGTGAACTGTCCGTTGTTGCGGTACAGTTATGGATTGCACTGTCGTTTGTTGGGGTACAGTTATTGGTACACTGTCCTTTGTTGGGGTAAGTTATGGATAACACTGTCCTTTGTTGGGGTACAGTTGTGGATTGCACTGTCGTTTGTTGGGGTACAGTTATAGCTACACTGTCCTTTGTTGAGGTACAGTTATGGACAGCACTGTCCCTTGTTGGGGTACAGTTATGGATAACTCTGTCCTTTGTTGGGGTACAGTTATGGATAACACTGTCCTTTGTTGGGGTACAGTTATGGATAACACTGTCCTTTGTTTGGGTACAGTTATGGATTGCACTGTCGTTTGTTGGGGTACAGTTATTGGTACACTGTCCTTTGTTGGGGTACAGTTGTGGATTGCACTGTCGTTTGTTGGGGTACAGTTATAGGTACACTGTCCTTTGTTGGGGTACAGTTATGCATAACACTGTTCTTTGTTTGGGTACAGTTATGGATTGCACTGTCGTTTGTTGGGGTACAGTTGTTGGTACACTGTCCTTTGTTGGGGTACAGTTATGGATTGCACTGTCGTTTGTTGGGGTGCAGTTATTGGTACACTGTCCTTTGTTGGGGTACAGTTATGGATTGCACTGTCGTTTGTTGGGGTACAGTTATAGGTACACTGTCCTTTATTGGGGTACAGTTATGGACAGCACTGTCCCTTGTTGGGGTACAGTTATGGATAACTCTGTCCTTTGTTGGGGTACAGTTATGGACAGCACTGTCCCTTGTTGGGGCACAGTTATGGATAACACTGTCCTTTGTTGGGGCACGGTTATGGACAGCACTGTCATTTGTTGGGTACAGTTATTGGTACACTGTCTTTGTCGAGGTACAGTTATGGATAACACTGTCCTTTGTTGAGGTATAGTTATGGACAGCACTGTCCTTTGTTGGGGTACAGTTATGGATAACACTGTCCTTTGTTGGGGCACAGTTATTGGTACACTGTCCTTTGTTGAGGTACAGTTATGGACAGCACTGTCCTTTGTTGGGGTACAGTTATGGATAACACTGTCCTTTGTTGGGGCACGGTTATGGACAGCACTGTCATTTGTTGGGTACAGTTATTGGTACACTATCCTTTGTTGAGGTACAGTTATGGACAGCACAGTCCTTTTTGGGGGTACAGTTATTGGTACACTGTCCTTTGTTGAGGTACAGTTATGGATAACACTGTCCTTTGTTGGGGTACAGTTATTGGTACACTGTCCTTTGTTGAGGTACAGTTATGGATAACACTGTCCTTTGTTGGGGTACAGTTATGGACAGCACTGTCCTTTGTTGGGGTACAGTTATGGATAACACTGTCCTTTGTTGAGGTACAGTTATGGACAGCACTGTCCTTTGTTGGGGTACAGTTATTGGTACAGTGTCCTTTGTTGAGGTTCAGTTGTGGATAGCACTGTCCTTTGTTGGGGAACAGTTATTGGTACACTGTCCTTTGTTGGGGTACAGTTATGGATAACACTGTCCTTTGTTGGGGTACAGTTATGGATTGCACTGTCGTTTGTTGGGGTGCAGTTATGGATAACACTGTCCTTTGTTGGGGTACAGTTACGGACAGCAGTGTCTTTTGTGGTGTACAGTTATGGATAACACTGTCCTTTGTTGGGGTACAGTTATGGACAGCACTGTCCTTTGTTCGGGTACAGTTATGGTCAGCACTGTCGTTTATTGGGGTACAGTTATTGGTACACTGTCCTTTGTGGTGTACAGTTATGGATAACACTGTCCTTTGTTGGGGTACAGTTATGGTCAGCACTGTCCTTTGTTGAGGTACAGTTATGGATAACACTGTCCTTTGTTGGGGTACAGTTATTGGTGCACTGTCCGTTGTTGCGGTACTGTTATCGATACCACTGTCCTGTCTTGGGGTACAGTTATGAACAACAGTGTCCTTTGCTGGGGTACAGTTATTGGTACACTGTCCTTTGTTGAATTTCAGTTATGGATAGCACTGTCCTTTGTTGGGGAACAGTTATGGACAGCACTGTCCTTTGTTGGGGTACAGTTATGGATAACACTGTCCTTTGTTGGGGTACAGTTATTGGTACACTGTCGTTTGTTGAGTTTCAGTTATGGATAGCACTGTCCTTTGTTGGGGTACAGTTATTGGTACACTGTCCTTTGTTGGGGTACAGTTATGGACAGCACTGTCCTTTGTTGGGTTACAGTTATGGATAGCACTGTCCTTTGCTGGGGTACAGTTATTTGCACACTGTCCTTTGTTGCGGCATAGTTATGGATAACACGGTCTTTTGTTGGGGTACAGTTATGGACAGTACGGTCCTTCGTTGGGGTACAGTTATGGATAGCACTGTCCTTTGTTGGGGTGCAGTTATGGACAGCACTGTCCTTTGTTGGGGTACAGTTATGGATAACACTGTCCTTTGTTGGGGTACAGTTATGGACAGTACGGTCCTTCGTTGGGGTACAGTTATAGATAACACTGTCCTTTGTTGAGGTACAGTTATGGATAGCACTGTCCTTTGTTGGGGTACAGTTATTGGTGCACTGTCCTTTGTTGGTGTACAGTTATGGAGAGCACTGTCCTTTGTTGAGGTACCGTTATGGACAGCACTGTCCTTTGTTGGGGTACAGTTATTGGTACACTGTCCTTTGTTGAGGTACAGTTATGGACAGCACTGTCCTTTGTTGGGATACAGTTATTGGTACACTGTCCTTTGTTGGGGTACAGTTATGGACAGCACTGTCCTTTATTGAGGTACAGTTATGGACAGCACTGTCCTTTGTTGGGGTACAGTTATTGGTACACTGTCCTTTGTTGGGGTACAGTTATGGACAGCACTGTCCTTTGTTGGGGTACAGTTATGGATAGCACTGTCCTTTGTTGAGGTACAGTTATGGACAGCACTGTCCTTTGTTGGGGGACAGTTATTGGTACACTGTCCTTTGTTGAGGTACAGTTATGTACAGCACTGTCCTTTGTTGGGGTACAGTTATTGGTACACTGTCCTTTGTTGGGGTGCAGTTATGGACAGCACTGTCCTTTGTTGGGGTACAGTTATTGGTACACTGTCCTTTGTTGGGGTACAGTTATGGACAGCACTGTCCTTTGTTGGGGTACAGTTATTGGTACACTGTCCTTTGTTGAGGAACAGTTATGGACTGCACTGTCCTTTGTTGGGGTACAGTTATTGGTACACTGTCATTTGTTGAGGTACAGTTATGGACAGCACTGTCCTTTGTTGGGGTACAGTTATTGGTACACTGTCCTTTGTTGAGGTACAGTTATGGACAGCACTGTCCTTTGTTGGGGTATAGTTATGGACAGCACTGTCCTTTGTTGAGGTACAGTTATTGGTACACTGTCCTTTGTTGAGGTACAGTTATGGATAGCACTGTCCTTTGTTGAGGTACAGTTATGGACAGCACTGTCCTTTGTTGGGGTACAGTTATTGGTACACTGTCCTTTGTTGAGGTACAGTTATGGACAGCACTGTCCTTTGTTGGGGTACAGTTATTGGTACACTGACCTTTGTTGAGGTACAGTTATGGACAGCACTGTCCTTTGTTGGGGTACAGTTATTGGTGCACTGTCCTTTGTCGGGGTACAGTTATTGGTGCACTGTCCGTTGTTGAGGTACAGTTATGGATAGCACTGTCCTTTGTTGAGGTACAGTTATGGACAGCACTGTCCTTTGTTGGGGTACAGTTATTGGTACACTGTCCTTTGTTGGGGTACAGTTATTGGTACACTGTCCTTTGTTGAGGTACAGTTATTGGTACACTGTCCTTTGTTGGGGTACAGTTATTGGTACACTGTCCTTTGTTGAGGTACAGTTATGGACAGCACTGTCCTTTGTTGGGGTACAGTTATTGGTCCACTGTCCTTTGTTGGGGTACAGTTATGGACAGCACTGTCCCTTGTTGAGGTACAGTTATGGACAGCACTGTCCTTTGTTAGGGTACAGTTATTGGTACACTGTCCTTTGTTGAGGTACAGTTATTGGTGCACTGTCCGTTGTTGCGGTACAGTTATGGATTGCACTGTCGTTTGTTGCGGTACAGTTATTGGTACACTGTCCTTTGTTGGGGTACAGTTATGGATAACACTGTCCTTTGTTGGGGTACAGTTATGGATTGCACTGTCGTTTGTTGGGGTACAGTTATTGGTACACTGTCCTTTGTTGGGGTACAGTTATGGATTGCACTGTCGTTTGTTGGGGTACAGTTATAGCTACACTGTCCTTTGTTGAGGTACAGTTATGGACAGCACAATCCTTTATTGGGGTACAGTTATGGACAGCACTGTCCCTTGTTGGGGTACAGTTATGGATAACACTGTCCTTTGTTGGGGTACAGTTATGGATAACACTGTCCTTTGTTGGGGTACAGTTATGGATAACACTGTCCTTTGTTGGGGCACAGTTATGGACAGCAGTGTCCTTTGTTGGGGTACAGTTGTGGATAACACTGTCCTTTGTTGGGGTACAGTTATGGATAACACTGTCCTTTGTTGGGGTACAGTTATGGATAACACTGTCCTTTGTTGGGGTACAATTATGGACAGCACTGTCCTTTGTTGGGGTACAGTTATGGATAACACTGTCCTTTGTTGGGGTACAGTTATGGAAAACACTGTTCTATGTTGGGGTACAGTTATGGATAGCACTGTCCTTTGTTGGGGTACAGTTATGGACAGCTGTGTCCTTTGTTGGGGTACAGTTATGGATAACACTGTCCTTTGTTGGGGTACAGTTATGGATAGCACTGTCCTTTGTTGGGGTACAGTTATGGAAAACACTGTCCTTTGTTGGGGTACAGTTATGGATAGCACTGTCCTTTGTTGGAGTACAGTTATGGATAACACTGTCCTTTGTTGGGGTACAATTATGGACAGCACTGTCCTTTGTTGGGGTACAGTTATGGATAACACTGTCCTTTGTTGGGGTACAGTTATGGATAGCACTGTCCTTTGTTGGGGTACAGTTATGGAAAACACTGTTCTATGTTGGGGTACAGTTATGGATAGCACTGTCCTTTGTTGGGGTACAGTTATGGACAGCACTGTCCTTTGTTGGGGTTCAGTTATTGGTACACTGTCCTTTGTTGGGATACAGTTATGGATAACTCTGTCCTTTGTTGGGATACAGTTATGGACAGCTGTGTCCTTTGTTGGGGTACAGTTATGGATAACACTGTCCTTTGTTGGGGTACAGTTATGGACAGCACTGTCCTTTGTTGGGGTTCAGTTATTGGTACACTGTCCTTTGTTGGGATACAGTTATGGATAACTCTGTCCTTTGTTGGGATACAGTTATGGACAGCTGTGTCCTTTGTTGGGGTACAGTTATGGATAGTACGGTTCTTTGTTGGGGTACAGTTATGGATAACACTGTCCTTTGTTGGGGTACAGTTATGGACAGCTGTGTCCTTTGTTGGGGTACAGTTATGGATAGTACGGTTCTTTGTTGGGGTACAGTTATGGATAACACTGTCCTTTGTTGGGGTACAATTATGGACAGCACTGTCCTTTGTTGAGGTACAGTCATGGATAACACTGTCCTTTGTTGAGGTATAGTTATGGACAGCACTGTCCTTTGTTGGGGTACAGTTATGGATAACACTGTCCTTTGTTGAGGTATAGTTATGGACAGCACTGTCCTTTGTTGGGGTACAGTTATGGATAACACTGTCCTTTGTTGAGGTATAGTTATGGACAGCACTGTCCTTTGTTGGGGTACAGTTATGGATAACACTGTCCTTTGTTGGGGCACAGTTATTGGTACACTGTCCTTTGTTGAGGTACAGTTATGGACAGCACTGTCCTTTGTTGGGGTACAGTTATGGATAACACTGTCCTTTGTTGGGGCACGGTTATGGACAGCACTGTCATTTGTTGGGTACAGTTATTGGTACACTATCCTTTGTTGAGGTACAGTTATGGACAGCACAGTCCTTTTTGGGGGTACAGTTATTGGTACACTGTCCTTTGTTGAGGTACAGTTATGGATAACACTGTCCTTTGTTGGGGTACAGTTATTGGTACACTGTCCTTTGTTGAGGTACAGTTATGGATAACACTGTCCTTTGTTGGGGTACAGTTATGGACAGCACTGTCCTTTGTTGGGGTACAGTTATGGATAACACTGTCCTTTGTTGAGGTACAGTTATGGACAGCACTGTCCTTTGTTGGGGTACAGTTATTGGTACAGTGTCCTTTGTTGAGGTTCAGTTGTGGATAGCACTGTCCTTTGTTGGGGAACAGTTATTGGTACACTGTCCTTTGTTGGGGTACAGTTATGGATAACACTGTCCTTTGTTGGGGTACAGTTATGGATTGTACTGTCGTTTGTTGGGGTGCAGTTATGGATAACACTGTCCTTTGTTGGGGTACAGTTACGGACAGCACTGTCCTTTGTTCGGGTACAGTTATGGACAGCACTGTCCTTTGTTGGGGTACAGTTATGGACAGCAGTGTCTTTTGTGGGGTACAGTTATGGATAACACTGTCCTTTGTTGGGGTACAGTTATGGACAGCACTGTCCTTTGTTCGGGTACAGTTATGGTCAGCACTGTCGTTTATTGGGGTACAGTTATTGGTACACTGTCCTTTGTGGTGTACAGTTATGGATAACACTGTCCTTTGTTGGGGTACAGTTATGGTCAGCACTGTCCTTTGTTGAGGTACAGTTATGGATAACACTGTCCTTTGTTGGGGTACAGTTATTGGTGCACTGTCCGTTGTTGCGGTACTGTTATAGATACCACTGTCCTGTCTTGGGGTACAGTTATGAACAACAGTGTCCTTTGCTGGGGTACAGTTATTGGTACACTGTCCTTTGTTGAGTTTCAGTTATGGATAGCACTGTCCTTTGTTGGGGAACAGTTATGGACAGCACTGTCCTTTGTTGGGGTACAGTTATGGATAACACTGTCCTTTGTTGGGGTACAGTTATTGGTACACTGTCGTTTGTTGAGTTTCAGTTATGGATAGCACTGTCCTTTGTTGGGGTACAGTTATTGGTACACTGTCCTTTGTTGGGGTACAGTTATGGACAGCACTGTCCTTTGTTGGGTTACAGTTATGGATAGCACTGTCCTTTGCTGGGGTACAGTTATTTGCACACTGTCCTTTGTTGCGGCATAGTTATGGATAACACGGTCTTTTGTTGGGGTACAGTTATGGACAGTACGGTCCTTCGTTGGGGTACAGTTATGGATAGCACTGTCCTTTGTTGGGGTGCAGTTATGGACAGCACTGTCCTTTGTTGGGGTACAGTTATGGATAACACTGTCCTTTGTTGGGGTACAGTTATGGACAGTACGGTCCTTCGTTGGGGTACAGTTATAGATAACACTGTCCTTTGTTGAGGTACAGTTATGGATAGCACTGTCCTTTGTTGGGGTACAGTTATTGGTGCACTGTCCTTTGTTGGTGTACAGTTATGGAGAGCACTGTCCTTTGTTGAGGTACCGTTATGGACAGCACTGTCCTTTGTTGGGGTACAGTTATTGGTACACTGTCCTTTGTTGAGGTACAGTTATGGACAGCACTGTCCTTTGTTGGGGTACAGTTATTGGTACACTGTCCTTTGTTGGGGTACAGTTATGGACAGCACTGTCCTTTATTGAGGTACAGTTATGGACAGCACTGTCCTTTGTTGGGGTACAGTTATTGGTACACTGTCCTTTGTTGGGGTACAGTTATGGACAGCACTGTCCTTTGTTGGGGTACAGTTATGGATAGCACTGTCCTTTGTTGAGGTACAGTTATGGACAGCACTGTCCTTTGTTGGGGGACAGTTATTGGTACACTGTCCTTTGTTGAGGTACAGTTATGTACAGCACTGTCCTTTGTTGGGGTACAGTTATTGGTACACTGTCCTTTGTTGGGGTGCAGTTATGGACAGCACTGTCCTTTGTTGGGGTACAGTTATTGGTACACTGTCCTTTGTTGGGGTACAGTTATGGACAGCACTGTCCTTTGTTGGGGTACAGTTATTGGTACACTGTCCTTTGTTGAGGAACAGTTATGGACTGCACTGTCCTTTGTTGGGGTACAGTTATTGGTACACTGTCATTTGTTGAGGTACAGTTATGGACAGCACTGTCCTTTGTTGGGGTACAGTTATTGGTACACTGTCCTTTGTTGAGGTACAGTTATGGACAGCACTGTCCTTTGTTGGGGTATAGTTATGGACAGCACTGTCCTTTGTTGAGGTACAGTTATTGGTACACTGTCCTTTGTTGAGGTACAGTTATGGATAGCACTGTCCTTTGTTGAGGTACAGTTATGGACAGCACTGTCCTTTGTTGGGGTACAGTTATTGGTACACTGTCCTTTGTTGAGGTACAGTTATGGACAGCACTGTCCTTTGTTGGGGTACAGTTATTGGTACACTGACCTTTGTTGAGGTACAGTTATGGACAGCACTGTCCTTTGTTGGGGTACAGTTATTGGTGCACTGTCCTTTGTCGGGGTACAGTTATTGGTGCACTGTCCGTTGTTGAGGTACAGTTATGGATAGCACTGTCCTTTGTTGAGGTACAGTTATGGACAGCACTGTCCTTTGTTGGGGTACAGTTATTGGTACACTGTCCTTTGTTGGGGTACAGTTATTGGTACACTGTCCTTTGTTGAGGTACAGTTATTGGTACACTGTCCTTTGTTGGGGTACAGTTATTGGTACACTGTCCTTTGTTGAGGTACAGTTATGGACAGCACTGTCCTTTGTTGGGGTACAGTTATTGGTCCACTGTCCTTTGTTGGGGTACAGTTATGGACAGCACTGTCCCTTGTTGAGGTACAGTTATGGACAGCACTGTCCTTTGTTAGGGTACAGTTATTGGTACACTGTCCTTTGTTGAGGTACAGTTATTGGTGCACTGTCCGTTGTTGCGGTACAGTTATGGATTGCACTGTCGTTTGTTGCGGTACAGTTATTGGTACACTGTCCTTTGTTGGGGTACAGTTATGGATAACACTGTCCTTTGTTGGGGTACAGTTATGGATTGCACTGTCGTTTGTTGGGGTACAGTTATTGGTACACTGTCCTTTGTTGGGGTACAGTTATGGATTGCACTGTCGTTTGTTGGGGTACAGTTATAGCTACACTGTCCTTTGTTGAGGTACAGTTATGGACAGCACAATCCTTTATTGGGGTACAGTTATGGACAGCACTGTCCCTTGTTGGGGTACAGTTATGGATAACACTGTCCTTTGTTGGGGTACAGTTATGGATAACACTGTCCTTTGTTGGGGTACAGTTATGGATAACACTGTCCTTTGTTGGGGTACAGTTATGGATAACACTGTCCTTTGTTGGGGTACAATTATGGACAGCACTGTCCTTTGTTGGGGTACAGTTATGGATAACACTGTCCTTTGTTGGGGTACAGTTATGGAAAACACTGTTCTATGTTGGGGTACAGTTATGGATAGCACTGTCCTTTGTTGGGGTACAGTTATGGACAGCTGTGTCCTTTGTTGGGGTACAGTTATGGATAACACTGTCCTTTGTTGGGGTACAGTTATGGACAGCACTGTCCTTTGTTGGGGTTCAGTTATTGGTACACTGTCCTTTGTTGGGATACAGTTATGGATAACACTGTCCTTTGTTGGGATACAGTGATGGACAGCTGTGTCCTTTGTTGGGGTACAGTTATGGATAGTACGGTTCTTTGTTGGGGTACAGTTATGGATAACACTGTCCTTTGTTGGGGTACAGTTATGGATAGCACTGTCCTTTGTTGGGGTACAGTTATGGAAAACACTGTCCTTTGTTGGGGTACAGTTATGGAAAACACTGTCCTTTGTTGGGGTACAGTTATGGATAGCACTGTCCTTTGTTGGGGTACAGTTATGGAAAACACTGTTCTATGTTGGGGTACAGTTATGGACAGCACTGTCCTTTGTTGGGGCACAGTTATGGATAGTACGGTTCTTTGTTGGGGTACAGTTATGGATAACACTGTCCTTTGTTGGGGTACAATTATGGACAGCACTGTCCTTTGTTGGGGTACAGTTATGGATAACACTGTCCTTTGTTGGGGTACAGTTATGGATAGCACTGTCCTTTGTTGGGGTACAGTTATGGAAAACACTGTTCTATGTTGGGGTACAGTTATGGATAGCACTGTCCTTTGTTGGGGTACAGTTATGGACAGCTGTGTCCTTTGTTGGGGTACAGTTATGGATAACACTGTCCTTTGTTGGGGTACAGTTATGGACAGCACTGTCCTTTGTTGGGGTTCAGTTATTGGTACACTGTCCTTTGTTGGGATACAGTTATGGATAACTCTGTCCTTTGTTGGGATACAGTTATGGACAGCTGTGTCCTTTGTTGGGGTACAGTTATGGATAGTACGGTTCTTTGTTGGGGTACAGTTATGGATAACACTGTCCTTTGTTGGGGTACAGTTATGGACAGCTGTGTCCTTTGTTGGGGTACAGTTATGGATAGTACGGTTCTTTGTTGGGGTACAGTTATGGATAACACTGTCCTTTGTTGGGGTACAATTATGGACAGCACTGTCCTTTGTTGGGGTACAGTCATGGATAACACTGTCCTTTGTTGGGGTACAATTATGGACAGCACTGTCCTTTGTTGGGGTACAGTTATGGATAACACTGTCCTTTGTTGGGGTACAGTTATGGATAGCACTGTCCTTTGTTGGGGTACAGTTATGGAAAACACTGTTCTATGTTGGGGTACAGTTATGGATAGCACTGTCCTTTGTTGGGGTACAGTTATGGAAAACACTGTTCTATGTTGGGGTACAGTTATGGATAACACTGTCCTTTGTTGGGGTACAGTTATGGATAACACTGTTCTATGTTGGGGTACAGTTATGGATAACACTGTCCTTTGTTGGGGTACAATTATGGACAGCACTGTCCTTTGTTGGGGTACAGTTATGGATAACACTGTCCTTTGTTGGGGTACAGTTATGGACAGCTGTGTCCTTTGTTGGGGTACAGTTATGGTCAGCACTGTCCTTTGTTGGGGTACAGTTATGGATAGCACTGTCCTTTGTTGGGGTACAGTTATGGACAGCTGTGTCCTTTGTTGGGGTACAGTTATGGATAACACTGTCCTTTGTTGGGGTACAGTTATGGATAACACTGTCCTTTGTTGGGGTACAGTTATGGACAGCACTGTCCTTTGTTGGGGTTCAGTTATTGGTACACTGTCCTTTGTTGGGATACAGTTATGGATAACACTGTCCTTTGTTGGGATACAGTTATGGATAACACTGACCTTTGTTGGGGTACAGTTATGGATAACACTGACCTTTGTTGGGGTACAGTTATGGACAGCTGTGTCCTTTGTTGGGGTACAGTTATGGATAACACTGTCCTTTGTTGGGGTACAGTTATGGATAACACTGTCCTTTGTTGGGATACAGTTATGGATAACACTGACCTTTGTTGGGGTACAGTTATGGACAGCTGTGTCCTTTGTTGGGGTACAGTTATGGATAACACTGTCCTTTGTTGGGGTACAGTTATGGATAACACTGTCCTTTGTTGGGGTACAGTTATGGACAGCACTGTCCTTTGTTGGGGTTCAGTTATTGGTACACTGTCCTTTGTTGGGGTACAGTTATGGGTAACACTGTCCTTTGTTGGGGTACAGTTATGGATAACACTGTCCTTTGTTGGGGTACAGTTATGGACAGCACTGTCCTTTGTTGGGGTTCAGTTATTGGTACACTGTCCTTTGTTGGGGTACAGTTATGGGTAACACTGTCCTTTGTTGGGGTACAGTTATGGATAACACTGTCCTTTGTTCGGGTACAGTTATGGATAACACTGTCCTTTGTTGGGGTTCAGTTATTGGTACACTGTCCTTTGTTGGGGTACAGTTATGGGTAACACTGTCCTTTGTTGGGGTACAGTTATGGACAGCACTGTCCTTTGTTGGGGTTCAGTTATTGGTACACTGTCCTTTGTTGGGGTACAGTTATGGGTAACACTGTCGTTTGTTGGGGTGCAGTTATGGATAGCATTGTCCTTTGATGGGGTACAGTTATGGACAGCACTGTCCTTTGTTGGGGTACAGTTATGGACAGCACTGTCATTTGTTGCGGTACGGTTATGGAGAGCACTGTCCTTTTTTGGGATACAGTTATGGACAGCACTGTCCTGTGTTGAGGTACAGTTATTGGTACACTGTCCTTTGTTGGGGTACAGTTATGGACAGCACTGTCCTTTGTTGGGGTACAGCTATTGGTACACTGTCCTTTGTTGGGGTACAGTTATGGACAGCTTTGTCCTTTGTTGGGGTACAGTAATGGATAACACTGTCTTTTGTTGGGGTCCAGTTATGGACAGCACTGTCCTTTGTTGGGTACAGTTATTGGTACACTGTCCTTTGTTGGGTACAGTTATTGGTACACTGTCCTTTGTTGGGGTACAGTTATGGACAGCGCTGTCCTTTTTTGGGTACAGTTTTTGGTACACTGTCCTTTGTTGGGTACAGTTATTGGTACACTGTCCTTTGTTGGGGTACAGTTATGGACAGCGCTGTCCTGTGTTGGTGTACAGTTATTGGTACACTGACCTTTGTTGAGGTACAGTTATTGGTACACTGTCCTTTGTTCGTGTACAGTTATGGATAGCACTGTCCTTTATTGGGGTACAGTTATGGACAGCACTGTCCTTTGCTGGGGTACAGTTATGGACAGTACTGTCCTTTGCTGGGGTACAGTTATTGGTACCCTGTCCTTTGTTGGGGTACAGTTATGGATAACACTGTCCTTTGTTGGGGTATAGTTATGGACAGCACTGTCCATTGTTGGGGTACAGTTATGGATCACACTGTCCTTTGTTGGGGTACAGTTATGTACAGCACTGTCCTTTGTTGGGGTACAGTTATGGATAGCACTGTCCTTTATTGGGGTACAGTTATGGACAGCACTGTCCTTTGCTGGGGTACAGTTATGGACAGCACTGTCGTTTGTTGGGGTATAGTTATTGGTACACTGTCCATTGTTGGGGTACAATTATGGATAGCACTGTCATTTGTTGGGTACAGTTATTGGTACACTGTCTTTTGTTGGGGTACAGTTATGGACAGCACAGTCCTTTGTTGGGGTACAGTTATGGATAATACTGTCCTTTGCTGGGGTACAGTTATGGTTGACACTGTCCTTTGTTGGGGTACAGTTATTGGTACACTGTCCTTTATTGGGGTACAGTTATGGACAGCACTGTCCTTTGTTGAGGTACAGTTATGAACAGCTGTGTCATTTGTTGGGTACAGTTATGGATAACACTGTCCTTTGTTGGGGTACAGTTATTGGTACACTGTCCTTTGATGGGGTATAGTTATGGACAGCACTGTCCTTTGTTGGGGCACAGTTATGGGTCACACTGTCCTTTGTTGGGGTACAGTTATTGGTACACTGTCCTTTGATGGGGTATAGTTATGGACAGCACTGTCCTTTGTTGGGGCACAGTTATTGGTACACTGTCCTTTGTTGTGGTACAATTATGGTTAACGGTGTCCTTTGTTGGGGTACAGTTATTGGTACACTGTCCTTTGTTGGGGAACAGTTATGGTTAACGGTGTCCTTTGTTGGGGTACAGTTATTGGTACACTGTCCTTTGTTGGGGTACAGTTATGGACAGCACTGTCCTTTGATGGAGTACAGTTATGGATAACACTGTCCTTTGTTGGGGTACAGTTATGGATAACACTGTCTTTTTTGGGGGTACACTTATGGACAGCTGTGTCATTTGTTGGGGTACAGTTATGGACAGCACTGTCATTTGTTGGGGTACAGTTATGGACAGCACTGTCATTTGTTGGGGTACACTTATGGATAACACTGTCCTTTGTTGGGGTACAGTTATGGAGAGCACTGTCCTTTGTTGGGGTACAGGTATGGAGAGCACTGTCCTTTGTTGGGGTACAGGTATGGAGAGCACTGTCCTTTGTTGGGGTACAGTTATGGATAACACTGTCCTTTGTTGGGGTACAGTTATGGAGAGCGCTGTCCTTTGTTGGGGTACAGTTATGGATAACACTGTCCTTTGTTGGGGTACAGTTATGGAGAGCACTGTCCTTTGTTGGGGTACAGTTATGGATAACACTGTCCTTTGTTGGGGTACAATTATGGATAACACTGTCCTTTGTTGCGATACAGTTATGGAGACCACTGTCCTTTTGTTGGGGTACAGTTCTGGACAGCACTGTCCTGTGTTGAGGTACAGTTATTGGTACACTGTCCTTTGTTGGGGTACAGTTATGGAGAGCACTGTCCTTTGTTGGGGTACAGCTATGGACAGCACTGTCTTTTGTTGGGGTACAGTTATGGATGACACTGTCCTTTGTTGGTGTACAGTTATTGGTACACTGTCCTTTGTTGGGGTACAGTTATGGAGAGCACTGTCCTTTGTTGGGGTACAGTTATAGACAGCACTGTCTTTTGTTGGGGTACAGTTATGGATAACACTGTCCTTTGTTGGTGTACAGTTATTGGTACACTGTCCTTTGCTGGAGTACAGTTATGGACTTTACTATCCTTTGTTGTTGTCCAGTTATGGACAGCACTGTCCTTTGTTGAGATAGTTATTGGTACACTGTCCTTTGCTGGAGTACAGTTATTAGTACCTTGTCTTTTGCTGGGGTACAGTTATGGATGGTAACGTCCTTTGTCAGCTATGGACACACTGTTCTTTGTTCAGGGTATAAGTATGGATGGTAAAATCCTTTGTTGGGATAGAGTAATGCAGATGTTGTAATATGTTGATGTATGGTTGGATAAGAAGCATGTTGTCTTGGGGTATATTTATATCGGTCTTGTAATACTTGGGGTTTGGTTATGTGGTGCTGACCAATGTTATTGCTTGGTTATGTTGGAATTATCTCATGCATGCTAACAAATGCCCAAATCTACATCTCCTGATCTCTCCAACCCCTCCAACACTGTTGCATTGTCAGAATGCTCATCTGTTATCCAATCATGGGCCGGCTACCAATACCTTCAGACAACCATTTTGTTTGGTGGAATCTTCTGCTCGTTGAGGAGCTGAGCTTGGAGGCAAGAAGGACATTTTGTTAGGGAGCTGGTGGTGGTGCATGGATCCAATGCACCAACAACTCCTGCACACCCATCATTCCTAACCTTCACTTATCACATTGATTCTTCAACGCCTTCGGAGCTAAAATGCTCATCCTCAGGGTTAAAGCTCTCCTTGTTCTCGCTGATCACAATCTCATTCCCTCAGCTCTTAAACTCCACATTAGTTTGTGGCGCCCTGTGCATCCTCCACTTTTATTATCTCACCATTTGCAGTCGTATTGTCAAATGTTGAGGCTTTTGGAAGTGCCTCTTTAAAACTCTCTGCCCTTTTCTCCTCCTGTAAGACCCTCCTCAGACACTTCAAGCATTGCTTTAGTCAATCCTTTTCATAGTTTATCCTTTAGTTTGGCGTCAATACCATATATTGCAAGAATGTTTCATTTAAAATGCATTGAAATTGTGCACCTTTATCATTTCTATGCAGTCACTCATGGATGTCGCTCTGATGCAGACTAATGGGTTGGATTTTGTGTTGAGGGCCCATTCTTCGCACTTGCTTTGTTCAGCTGCACTAATGCAGCACCACCGCACAATGCTGTTCTCCAACGAGCTCCCTGGCAAACAGCAACATGTAACAAGGTTACATTTGGAAAATGTACCCCATTTTATTTCACAACCTCACCCCAGTTCCCTCCCTGCATTGCACTCCTTCCCCCAGCAATCTCCTCTCCTGACAATCAGTGTCAATTCTTGTTAGATGGATTCTGAAAGGTTTCATCATATGAACTCGAGGGGTTGGTTAGCTCAGTTGGCTGCACAGCTGGCTTGCAATGCAGAGTAGCACCAACAGCATCCATTCGGTGCCTGTATCAGCTGAAGTCCCCATTTCCCAATGAATTAAGCTTACCACTAGTTCTCTCTCTAATGAACAGAGCACCCTATGGTCCTGTGGGACTGTGGTAACTTTACCTTTATCACATGAACCCCCACCTCCATCAGCTCCGGCCCCAGTGCTGGCTGTTGGTCAACCAGTATACCTCAGCTGGTGCAGGAGGCCTCAGCAAATCCAAGGCCAGCATCGAGCAAGCCAGGGATCTTCTTCCTTGTAATGGGCTCCTTCCTTTCACCAACTCCCTGCCCCATGGGGGCTAAATTGACTAAGCAAGTCCTCTCTCTCGGTTTGCCAAACTCCTACCTAACCCACCCGCCCAACCCAACCGCCCCGTGGCTGAACACGTTAACTCCCCCTCCCACTCCGCCAAGGACATGCAGGTCCTTGGCCTCCTCCTGCTGGACACACTTTCCTCATTCCTGAAGAAGGGCTTATGCCCGAAACGTCGATTCTCCTGCTCCTTGGATGCTGCCTGACCTGCTGCGCTTTTCCAGCAATACATTTTTCAGCTCCCTACCTAGGACCAACTACCCTTCCACCCAATCTAGGGTTCTTCCAAAGCTCCACGGCCACAACCAACTTAATTCCATTGATAAGAAATCAAAGAAACTGAGAAATCCACTCATTCTCTCCTATTGCTTTCAATGCTTGATACACTCCTTAATACACTCAAGGGGTGCCTTTTATGAATGTGTGTGTTTGGGATTAAGGGGAATATAATAATAGATAAACCCAAAAGGCATCCTAGATGATGTCAGTGACCTAGACCAAATATTTTCTCAATTTCAAGTTGGACAAAGGAACCTGTCACAATATTACCAGATAGTGAGATTTTGTTGATGAAACGCTGCTTATAGCTGACAGAAATTCAACCACCCAGGCCAGGAACCATTGCATTTAACATTTGTGATGATGCTGCTCCTTTAACAAGGTTATGTTGTCTAAATGTTTTTCAGAGGGGTTGTAAAGTCAGAGGCTCCGATATGTCTGGGTTTATCTACTTGCAACTGCTTTTACGTCTTTCTTTTACAAACCCTTGTACAATGAAAGGGGAATGGCTGGTTCTCCCAGTTCAGGGTTTAGTTTGGTTTGGTTTTAGCAAGCTGTTTTTGTTTGCAGCTGCTGTTCAGGTTTTAGCTGGGAACCCAGATGAAGGTGCTGGGGAGCTAAAGAAGCAGGTCCATTCTGACCCTCCCTCTCTCTAACATCTCTCCTGTAAGAACCTGTGTTTGATTTTACTTTTTATTTTGCCAAGGGGGTGTTTATGGGGATTTGCAAGTATTTGGAGCAGCATCATTAAGTTGCAATAGAGTCGACTGGGTTTTCAAATTATTGAGGGGTTGGGCCAACTGCATCCCTCCTGGAATATCCACTGCACACCTGCTTAAAACAACAAGCAAAGTTCGGGTCTGGGCTAACTTCTTGAAATGTTTTGAGGTGGGGGGGGGGGTTCTGGCCTGATCCATAACACATTAAAGTTATGCAACAGGTGACTCTCCAACATAAGGATTGTCAAATGTTAGAAAATCTGTATGTACTTCACAAGTAATCATCTTCCATTCTCAGTAGAAAGGAATGTATTAACCTCAATCTCATTCCAAAGGTTGAAGTTGTTCAGCAACAAAAGGTAAAGGAAAAGTTGGCAACTGTTTTTTTGTTGGGCTTTATAAACGTTTGACGGAACCTAATAAAAAGACACAATCCCCACATGTTGGAATAAAAACAGCTTTCATTCAGTAAACGAAATGGAATTATGTCACTGTTAAGGTCCGGCCAAAATGTTTTCCACTACAATCAAACTGAAAGAACTTACATTCCAAGTGACAACAACGATCAGAAAGAAATGCAGCAACTCAACCATCCACACCACGCAAGAGGATGTATAGTGAGAGATAATGGAAGGAACTGCAACTGAATGGAGATGGATTTCCACACAGCAAGGTAAACAGCTGCCTACTCCATATTCTAGCTGTACATTAGGGGCTCATGTGCATAGAGACGATCAAAAATGCTCAACCTCCACATCTTCCAAAGAAGCTTCTCCATGGACAATGAATATGTACACCAACACCACATCAAGCAAGGATGAATCTGCAGGGAACCCAATTGAGGGAATCAACAAGGGAGGTTTACTAACAATTCAATCACCGAGGGGCAAGAGATAAAACCAAAATGTTGAAGAGACTGTGTTAATAAGTCAACCTGTTTCAGCACAGATCTACAGGTGGGAAAAGAACACCGACCACTGACACAAATTGAAGGTGGGTGCATACAACTCCACAGGAGACCCCCCCTAAAACGTGGTGAACAATGTGTAAATATTCAAGATACCGCAAAGGGGAAAACACCACCTGCTCCAGCAGGGACCACACTGACAGCTTTAAAGAATAAACAGACACTACCAAAGACCTCTGGAAAAGACCCTCCATTTCAATCGTGAATGACAGACCTCAGACTGTCAGGATGACTCGTGAAGGTTAATTACATTCTACCCAACAAGCTCGCATTCTTCCCACTCCAAAGATAAGACTTGGCAGAGAATTGGGAAACATGCTGGATAGCTTAATTTGTAAAGTCGAAAACCTGCCGGGGGAAATGTTGTCGTAATAAATGTAAGCATATTAACAATATGTATAACATGTATAACAATAATAGCATGAGGTAAAAAGACTTGCTGGGAGATGTTATATACCGGTCAGACCACATTAATAAGGAGGTAGTATAGTAGCATGGGTAGAGGATTGGGTACTTAATAGGACACAGAGAGTGGGGATAAAGGTGCACTTTCAGGATGGCAACCTGTAACTAATGATGTGCCACAGACATCAGTTCCGGGGCCACATTTATTCACAAGTAATAAGGATGGCACAGAGAGTATGCAGAGGGATATATAGACAGGTTAACTCAGTGAGCAAAACTTTGGCCGATTGAATATAGTGTGGGGAAATGTGTGGTTATGCATTTTGGCAGGAAGACGAGAATAGCTGAATATTATTTAAATGAAGAAGGACTGCAGAAAGCTACAGGACAGAGGGAAATCCTCATTCATGAATCACAAGAAGCTAGTATCCAAGTTCAGCACATTACAGGGAAAGCAAATGGAACGTTGGTCCTTATTTCAAGGACAATGGAATGTAAAAATGAAGAGGTTTGCTAAAACTACACAAAGCACTAGCCAGACCCTAGCTGAATGCTGTGAACGGTTTTGGGCCTCTTATCTAAGGAAACACATATTGACATTGGAGACAATCCAAAGCAGGTTCAAGAGGTTGTTAACAGGTATGGAGGAAATGTGTTATGAGGAGAGTTTGAGTAAGTCACTTTGGAATATAGAAGAATTAGAGGTGACCTTATTTAAACATACATGATTCTTAAGGCTCTTGACAGGGTAAATGTGTAAAAGGTGTTTCCTCTTGTGGGAGCATCTTGAACCAGAAGGCCTAATCTCAGAATAAAGGGTCACCCATTTAAGACAAAGCTGCGGAGGAATTTCTTCTGTCATTGGGGAGCGAATCTGCAGACTTCTTTACCAGACGCCTGTTAAGGCTAACTCATGAAGCATATTCAAGGCTGACATAGATACATTCCATTCCCCTTGAAATAAGGACTAATGTTCCATTTGTTTTCCCTGTAATGTGCTGAACTTGGATACTTTTTTTTGTGATTCATGAATGAGGATCAGCAAGGGAATTGAAGGCAGTGGAAAATGGATTATCAAATCAGCCATGATCTCATAGAATGGCAGAGCAGACTCAATGGCTGAATGGCCTCCTTCTGTTTTTATGTCTCATGGTCTTATGGTAAGGGTCTGAAAGGGTTACTACTCGATTACGTGAATTAAACATTGCCCATTGTGGTAATGCCATAGTCACTTGAGTTGAGTGAAGGAGCTGGTGGGAGACAGACCAGAGGACCCAACAGTCTCTGGGGTAATATGGCTCACAATCATGTAACCTCTAAATAGTTGCAACAATACAATAAATTTCATCTTGTTGATGTGGAGATGCCAGTATTACACGGGGCTGGACAAAGTCAGAAGTCACACAGCACCAGGTGACATCAGCTGAGGAAAGAGCTGCACTCCGAAAGCTTGTGATTTGAAAGGAACCTGTTGGACTATAACCTGGTGCCATGTGACTTCTGACTTCATATTGTTCACACAACAAGACTCTTTTAATTACACCAGAAAGGTGGCCATTCTCGGTCACGCCATACTAATTTGGGCTAGAAGCAACCCCCACACCCAACGCTGGGAAGGAGGTTCCATCTTTACCAATTCGCCTCAGCACACCAGCGACAGGAGCAAGAAAGGATGGAAGGGGAGGTGGCCATTTGGGTTTGAGAGGCTGGAGAGACAGAGATAAAAGCAGTTAGCAATAACATTGGGTATGGTGGGGGTTACCCCCTCTGGGACGCCAGCGCATGCAGTTTAAGTTGCTGGGCTATCCCACCCACTCTGGGTTTCACCCGGCCATGAGTAAAATGGCAACAGGAGTATGATGAGGCCCTTGAGTGACTTGAATAGGTTCAAGAGCAGGCAGGTTACCTGATGCCTCAACTACGCTGAGTAAAATGGGAGGCAGGTTCAGGGCTAGTGCATGGGCAGTGAGCATTCAGTGGGAGCCCAGCACGTGCACAACTCTTGGAGGGCAGCCGGAAAATATAAACAATTCATTCGGATATTGTCGGAAAGCACCACCAAATGTAAATTGGGCAACTGTTACTGAGTTGTCATTGCTTTATGGGTATAACTTTAAAAGTTTTTATTTATGATGGAAAAATGCTGGATGACACGAGAGATTGCAAACATGAGTAAGAGGATTGACATTAGTTAATGTATTTTTTTTTCCCCAATCGATTATTGCTGACTTCATCATGACCAGAGGAATTAGTTGTCTCAAGTAAAATACCAACTTTCATTTGGTGAATAGAAGTTAAAGTCAGGAATAAACAATGGTTAAATTCTTTGATATGCTGGAAACATGAACACATTCAATATTTAGGAAATAATCTATAGAACTTTAGAATATACACGGTTAGGCCTCAACTTCTTGTACTTTACCAATCTGTGTGTATCAAAGTATAATTTGTTATTTGGGAAAAAGGATTCAACCAGGATTCTGTTACATCTACAACAGAGAATGGCCCAAAAGGGTTGACGATAATGGGGAGTTTCAAATATATCTCAATTCAAGTCCAATTCTCCCCATGACATGACTTCTTTTGTTAATAAGTAAGAGTTATGTGAGAAAAGACATTTTCGCAAAGTTAGGGTGTGGAATGCACTGCTTGGAAATGACGTGAAGGCAGGTTCAACTGAGGTCTTCCTGGACGGCTATCTGGAGAGGAATGGAAGAAAGGGAATGTACTGTAGCCAACTTTGCAAAAATGACACAAAAATAGGTAGGAAGGCACGTTGTGAGAGAGATGCAAACAGTTTACATAAAGACATTGTTAAGTAAGGTTAGCACATGCAGTATAATGTGGGAAAGTGGGAAGCTATTCAGTTTAGAAATTAAACCAACAATATTATTTAAATGGGAAAAAATACTGCAGAAAGCTGCAACATAAAGAGACTTGAGATGGGGGTGGGCTTGTGCATTAAGCACAGAAAGCTGGCACATAGGGGCAGTAGATAGTCAGAACGGCTCATGGAATGACCACTGTTGTTTCAAAACAGTTGAACTGCAAGGGTAAGGAGGTCTCACTGCAGGTTTAAGGAAAGATTTAATTGGAGGCAGCTCAGAGAAGGTTCACTATGATGATCCCCAGTATGGAGGGATTGGCTTATAAGCAAAGGTTAAACAGGTTGGGACTCTACTCACTGGAGTTTAGAAGAATGGGAGGTGATTTCACTGAAACATATCAGATTCTTCAGGGGCTCGACAGGGTCAACGCTGAGAGGATGTCTCCTGTCATGGGAGTATCTCGGACCAGAGGGTGTGGTCTCAGAATAAAGGGGCACCAGTTAAGACTGAGATGATGAGGAATTTCTTCTCTGAAAAGATTGAGCGTCTTCAGAACTCCTTGCCACAGAGAGCCGTGGAGGCAGAATCCTTTTGTATATTTAAGTGTGGGGTAGATAGATTATTGATCAGGAAGGGGATCAAAGGTTATGGGAAAGGGGCAGGAAAATGAAGGTGAGGGATGTCACATCGGCCATGACCCTACAGAACGGCAGAGCAGGTTCGAGGGTCTGAATGGCCTACTCTGGTACCCATTTCTTGTGCTCTTGTGGTGGTCAGGGATATGGGGGAAATGCAGGAGATTGGCACTGGGTAATAGAACAAGTGCAAGCACGATAGGCTTCTGCGCTGTAACAATGCTGTGACCCTGTGGCCCCCTTCTATCCATGTGGAGCTTTAACCCATCAGTCTCCCACCCCAGTAGCTGGGAGAAACCAGACAAGGTCCTGGCAGAACCACGGCCTACTGAAAATCAAGCAACGAACATAGCCTCTGCCTCTTGTTCCCCAATGCTTGATGTGGATTGAAGCTTTGGGTTCTGGCTCCTCTGTTTAAGAAACGCGCTAAAGGGAGCTGAGATAAATTATTCTGGCTACATTAATCTCTTTTGGTAATGGGACAGGCAACGTTCAGCCAAAACAAATTGCTGGAGAAACTCAGCAGGTTTGGCAGCATCTGAGGAGAGAAAAAAAAAAGAGTTAACGTTTCGAGTGCGGTGACTTTTCATCAAAACTCAGTTCAACCACAGATGCCGCCAGACTGGCTGAGTTTCTCCAGAGGTCTCTGCTCTTGTTTCAGATCTCCAGCATCCACTGTTCTTTGTTTTAATTGAACGTTCAGCCAATACAGATAGCAGGGTTACCTCCATGGCCTAGTCCTTTCAGCAGAGCGATGTAGTCTAACCCCAATACTTGGCTGATGTCAGCAGCGTCTGCAAGAAGCAGCAACTTCTCAGTGGCATCTTGAAACATCAGGTTTCTTCCGTTGAAACCGGCGGAGCTGAATAACTGGAATCGTTGTGACTGCTCCCCGTTTCTCCCAAAGAGATGCTGCAATTAAACACCAGGTTGTTAGGCCTGAAACCTTCCCCAGCACTAACCATATCAGACCAATGATCTTAATTCTGGAAAAGGACTCTTTTCTCTGTCAGGTCTACACTGACTGACCTCTTCCCATTAGCCAACATGTGAACTGTTAACTATCTTTTGCGTTTGAGAGATCATTGTATCTTTCCTGAGGGTGAGTGTGACTGTTGGAGCACTTCAATCTTTCCAGGTTGAATGTGTGATTGAATATTCCTCTTTATTTTTAAACTCACAAAAGTTTGCTGCTGTTTCTTTAAATTTGACAGACGCCAAAGAGGACTTAGAAACACAGCTTTCCAAAACAGCCCAGCTGATCGCACTCATGAAGGGATGGGAATTGGGAGATTCAGTTTATCTTCTTCTCCCCTGTCCACAGTACAGCCTAGTCTTTGTTACATGACGGCAGATTAATATACCTGAGCAACAGCAAGAAATTTCCGTGCGATCTTCCTGTAGTTGTGTCTGGTCGCAATGGCATTGCCAGGTCCCCGTCCAAGATGACATTTTCTGAAGTCCTTGAGCTCAGCCTGGGTTCCATCAGGACAAAGCAGTTTGTACTTGGCTGTTTCTGATGCTGAAGTGAAGAAGCAGAAGGTTGCTTGTTATAGACTTGGAAAATATTTCATAGGGCTGAGAGAGAATACAACTTTAACACAAGATTCCTTCGTATTATCTCTAAGTGATTTCCTATTTCTCATTTACTGTCAGGTTCTCATGGTCCATGCATTTGGGTAACTAGGTATATGTAACTTGAACCTCCCCTGAGTCCATGTGTGTGTGCTTGCATTGTGTCTGCTACTCTGGACTTGAACCAATCACTCAATTTCTACTTTTACTTAGAGTCATAGAATCATACAGATGTACAGCATGAAAATTTACCCTTTTGTCCAACTCGTCCATGTCAACCAGATTTTTTTTTTAGATTCCCGACACTGAGGAAACAGGCCGTTCGGCCCAACAAGCCCACACCGACCCTCCAAAGAGTAACCCACCCAGACCCATTTCCCTCTGACTAACTCACCTAACCTATGGACAATTTAGCACGGCCAATTCACCCTAACCTGCACATCTTTGGACTGTAGGAGGAAACCGGAGCACCCGGAGGAAACCCACGCAGACATGGGGAGAATTTGCAAACTCCACACATACAGTCACTTGAGGCTGGAATCGAACTTGAGACCCTGGTGCTGTGAGGCAGCAGTGCTAACCACTGAGCCACCGTGCCACCCCATGTAGTCCCATTTGCCAGCATTTGGCCCATATCCCTCTAAACCCTTCCTATTCATATACCCATCCAGGTTCCTTTTAAATGTTAAAAATCACAGAACACCAGGTTATAGTCCAACAGGTTTATTTGGAAGCACTAGCTTTCGGGGCACTGCTCCTTCATCAGGTGGGTATGGAGTAGGACCATAAGACAGAGAATTTATAGCAAAAGATCACAGTGCCATACAACTGAAATGATATACTGAACAAACCAAGATAACCGTGAAGTCTTTCATCCTTTAGAATGGGTTGCAGGTTTCGGTTCATTAATACATAAATCCCAGAACTTCTTTTAAGTCACATTCTCGAGATAACTCTAGGTTTTATTTAAAAAGGTGACAACTCAGTTCAGACAATGCATTAAAGGTGTGAGGTTAGAGTTTGTCTCTATCCCAATCTTGAGTCAGACTGGTTCTACTTCCAAAATGGAATTTACAAAATATTACATGGATTGGTGCCTGCAGATTGTGCATTTTTGAGCAAATAGAATGTATTTGCAAATATAATTCTGCAAATACAAATTCACCCCATAGACTTAGACGTGTGTGTGTGTGCATGAGAGAGAGAGAGAGAGTGCGTGTACATGTGAGAGAGTGTGTGTTTGTGTGTGTGCAGGCTTGGTAGAGTGTGTGTGTGAGTGTGATGGCATATAAGCCTATGAGAGGGTGTGTGCGTGAATGTGAGTGTCAGGAGTGTATGTGTGTGTGGATGAGAAAGGGTTGATGTGAGTCTGTGAGTATGTAAGAGTGTGTGTGTGTGTGTAAAGTGCAGTGGGGTCACCTGTCGTGTGACATGAACCCAAGGTCCCGGTTGAGGCCATCCCCATGGCTACCGAACTTGGCTATCAGCCTCTGCTCGGCCACTTTGCATTGTTGCCTCTCCCAAAGTCCACTTTGGAAGATGTCCACCCGAAGATCCAAGGCTGAATGTCCCGGACTGCTGAGGTGTTCCCTGACTGAGACTGAGCACTCCTGTCTGTTGATTGCTGTGTCCATTCATCCGTTGTCGTAGCGTCTGCTCGGTCTCGCCTCAGGGTATCCTTGCCTGCAGTGTATGAGATAGACAACGTTGGCTGAGTCACATGAGTACCTGCCACGTACATGGTGGGTGGTGTCCCCACGTGTAATGGCAGTATCCATGTCGACACTCTGACACGTCTTGCAGTTGTTGCCATGACAGGGTTGTACAGTATTGCGGTTGATGTTGTCCTGAAGGCTGGGCAGTTTGCTGCAAACGATGGTCTGTTTAAGGTTTGGCAGTTGTTTCAAGGTGAGAAGTGGAGGTGTAGGGGAGGTGTTGGTGCGGTGCTCATCCTCATCAATAATGTGTGGCAGGCTGCGAAGAACATGGCGCAGTTTCTCTGCTCCCGGAAGTACTGGACAACGAAGGATACCCTGTCAGTTGCAGCTCATTTTTGTCTCCTAAGGAGGTCATTACAGTTTCTCACTGCGACACATCAGAACTGGCGATCAACGAGTTGAGCATTATTCCCTGTTCTCATGAAGGCATCAGTGAGCACCTTCAGGAGTCCATCGCGATCCCCCTCATCTGAACAGATCCAGTGTATATGTCAGGCCTGTCCGTAGGGAATGGCTGTTTTAACATGTTTAGGGTGGAAGCTAGAGAAGTGCAGCATCGTGAGGTTATCCTTGGGCTTGTAGTAGAGTGAGGTACTAAGGTGCCCATCCCTGATGGAGATGTATATGTCCAAGAATGAGACAGATTCTAAAGAGTAGTCCACGGTAAGTCTGATGGTGGGATTGAAACTTGTTGATATCACTGTGCAGTTGTTTCAGTGACTGCTCGCATTGGGTCCAGAGGAAGAAAGTGTCATCAATGTACCTGGTGTATAGTGTTAGTTGGCAGTCCTGTGCAGAAAAGAAGTCTTGTTCAAACCTGTGCATGAAGATGGTGGGATACCAGGGTGCAAGTTTGGTCCCCATGGCTGTTCCATGTGTCTGGATGAACAACTGGTTGTCAAAAGTGAAGACGTTATGATCGAGGATAAAGCGGATGAGTTGTAGGATGGTGTTTGGAGACTGGCAGTTGTTGGTGTTGAGTACTGAGGCTGTTGCCGCGATGCCATCCTTGTGGGGGATGCTGGTGTAGAGTGCGGAAACGTCCATTGTGACGAGGAATGTTCCCGGTTCGACTAGGTGCTGAGTTTCTGTAGGAAATCTGTAGTGTCACAACAGAAGCTGGGGGGTCCCCTGTACAATGGGTTTCAAGGTGCCCTCGACATTGCCAGAGTGGTTCTCACACAGGGTCCCATTGCCTGATACGATGGGACGTCCTGGTGTATTGGCTTTGTGTATTTTCGAAAGGCAGTAGAAGTTGCCTATGTGAGAAGTACGTGGGATGAGGGCGTGTAGGGAACTCTGAAGGACTGGACCCAACGTCCTGATCAACGTGTTTAGTTCACGGGTGTGCTGTTTGGTTGGATCGGCAGGCAGTTGCCTGTAATGTTCCCAGTTGTTCAGTTGTCTTTTCACTTGCTTGCAGTAATCTGTTCTATCCTGAATGACGATGGCTCCTCATTTATCTGCTAGTCTGATGACAATGTTGTGATTGATTTTGAGAGCATGGATGGCGTTGCGTTGTGATTGGGTGACTTTGTGGGTACGGCTGATGAATCTGGCATTTACACATTTCCTGATGGTTTGGTCGCTTCTCTGCGGATCTCTCTGATGACTGTCCCAGTTCGTCAGTGGGCTCGTTGGGATCACTGCTGACATCTTAGAAGAATTCCCACAATCTCATTCATCTGATGAATTCCTCTGTGCCTGCCACAAGACCAATTGGGGTCCATTTTGGTGATGGGGCAGAGATTGATCCCTCGGCTGAGAACTTCAATCTCTTCCAGTTGAAGGGTGTGGTCCAATAAGTTGACAATTGATTTCCCCGTGGTGATAGCATTTTCAACTGCGGTGCCAGGACTTTAGTTAACTGACATTAACTGCCATTTTATATGTGGTAATTGTACCAGCCTCCACCACTTCCTCTGGCAGCTCATTCCAAACACGTACCACCCTCTGCGTGAACAAGTTGCCCCTTAGGTCCCTTTTATATCTTTTTACTCTCACCTTAAACCTATGCCCTCTAGTTTTTGACTCTCCCACCCCAGGGAATATACGTTGTCTATTTACCCTATCCATGCCTCTTATGATTTTATAAACACCTCTGGGGTCAGCCCTTAGCCAGGGAAAACAGCCTCAGCCTGTTCAGCCTCTCTCTATAGCTCAAATCCTCCAATTCTGGCAACATCCTTATAAATCTTTTCTGAACCCTTTCAAGTTTTACATCCTTCCGATAGCAGGGAGACCAGAAGTGGATGCAGTTTTGCAAAAGTGGCCTAACCAATGTCCTGTACAGCCGCAACGTGACCTCCCAACTCCTGTATTCAAGACTCTGACCAATAAAGGAAAGCATACCAAATGCCTTCTTCACTATCCTATCTACCTGCGACTCCACTTTCAAGGAGTTATGAACCTGCACTCCAAGGTCTCTTTGTTCAGCAACACTCCCTAGGACCTTACCATTAAGTGTATACGTCCTGCTTTGATTTGCTTTCCCAAAATGCAGCACCTCACATTTATCTAAATTAAACTCCATCTGCCACTCCTCAACGCAATGGCCCATTTAATCAAGATCCCATTGTACTCTGAGCTAACCTTCTTCGCTGTCCACTACACCTCCTCACAATGGATATCAGTTCGCTTCTAAGCAAGGCCTTTGGCAACAATGGACCTAAAATAACTAATAGCACTGACATCATGGCATTGATGGAACTGGCTGAGGAGTGATGACACTTTACCCCTTAATAAAGCCTCCCACCTTGGCGACACCTCTAACCTGTTCATATTGTTGTGGTGACAGTGTGTTTGCATATCACCAGGTCACAGCTGATCACCCCCACTCCCCCTTCTCCTTTGTTCAATACTTTCACCTCTCGCTCACACTCCTTATTCTTGACTGCCCTCCCGAGTACGACAAGGACGCTGTCACTGAGTTACCTTCGCTACATTCCTGCCTCAGCCACTGCACTGAACAACTTCCCATCCTCAGTGAGTTGAACCTCCAACTCAACTCATCAGATTCTCCCTCTTCTGAGTCTGATGTTCTTGACTTGGCACCCGTCCACTGTCAGCCAGCTGGCTGAGACTGCTCTCACCTGCTTCTACCTTTTTATAGCCAAAGAATCACTTTACAGTGGTTTATTGTCCTGCTCTCCTCTCATGCCATTACCTGAACATCAGCAAAATGAAAGAGTTGATCATTGACTTCAGAAACAAGATGGAGGGGACGCCCCCATCTACATCAATGGTGGAAATGGTCGAGAGCATCAAGTTCCTCAGAGTGACAATCACCAACAATCTGTCCTGGTCCATCCAGGTTGATGCGATGGTCAAGAAAGCACAACAACACCTCTACTTCCTCATTGGCCAAGGAAATTCAGCATGTACCAATTTTTATTGATGCACTGTAGAAAGTATTCGATCCAGATGCATCACTATTTAGTATGGCAACTGCACTGTCCAGGACCATACGAAACTACAGAGAATTGTGAACACAGCCCAGTTCATCACACAAGCCACCCTCCCATTCATTGACTCCATCTACACTTCTCCCTGCCTCGGAAAGGTAGCCAACACCATCACAGACCCCATCCCTCCCTGGTAACCTCTTCCAACCTATTCATATCAGCATCACTTAACATACCAATCAGTCATTTATGTCAACGTCATTTGAGGGATATTTCTGCACATAAATTGGGTTTTATGACTGCACTTCATTGGGTATAAAGATTTTGTGTTGTCCTGAGATGATAGAATAAAACTCCTACAGTTTGGAAACAGGCCACTTGACCCAACAAATCCACACCAACCCACCGAAGAGTAACACACCCAGACCCATTCCCCTATCCTATTATTCTACACCTGAATACCCGAGCTACAAATCTTCTCCCAAACTACGGAAACTCAAAGTTTGGGAGAAGATTTGTAGCTCGGGTGCTCGTTGTTGTGGTTCTGTTCGCCGAGCTGGGAATTTGTGTTGCAGACGTTTCGTTCCCTGTCTAGGTGACATCCTCAGTGCTTGGGAGCCTCCTGTGACGCGCTTCTGTGATCTTTCCTCCGGCATTTATAGTGGTTTGAATCTGCCGCTTCCAGTTGTCAGTTCCAGCTGTCCGTTGCAGTGGTCGGTATATTGGGTCCAGGTCGATGTGCTTATTGATTGAATCTGTGGGTGAGTGGACCTGGACCCAATATACCGACCACTGCAGCGGACAGCTGGAACTGACAACCGGAAGTGGCAGGTACAAATCACTATAAATGCCAGAGGAAACATCACAGAAGCGCTTCACAGGAGGCTCCCAAGCACTGAGGATGTCACCTAGACAGGGGACGAAACGTCTGCAACACAAATTCCCAGCTCGGCAAACAGAACCACAACAGCTATGGAAACTCAATCATTGAGCATTTTAAAGACAGGAATTGATAGGAGTCTGGAGACGAGTGACATTAAGGGTTACAGACACCATGAGGGAACGTCTCAGGCCATGGGACTGCTCTGACATTTGAGAGAGGTGACTGGTGGTGGTTTAACCTGAGGGTCAGCACGCCTCAGGTGGGAGGAGAGGTTAAGAAGGAGAGTCCTCCATCATAACGTCGGCTGGTGCGGGAATTGTATCCATCACAAACTAGCTGTCCAGCCAACTGAGCTAACCAAAGGTAGGTGATGGATTAGCATTGGACTGTTACTCCAGAGACCCAGATCATGTTCTGGGGACCTGGATTCAAATCTTGCCATGGTCAAATTTGAATTCAATAAAAATCTGGAATGAAGAGTCTAACGATGACGATGAATCCCTTGTCAATTGTTGGAAATGCCCATCTGGTTCATTAATGTCGTTCAGGGAAGGAATTCTGCCATCCTTACCTGGTCTGGCTGACATGTGACCCCAGACCTACAGCAATGTGGTTGACACTGAACTGCCCTCTGGGCAATTTGGAATGGGCAATCAATACTGGCCTAGCCAACAACACCTACATCCTGTGAATGAAATAAATTAACCTCCAATGAGGGAAAGTAGCATTGAGGTAATGATTAGCCATGATCTAGAATGGTGGCACAAGCTTGATGGGCTGAATAGCCTACATCTCCACCTTTGTTCTTCTCTCTACTTATCATAGGACATTCAATAGACAATAGACAATAGGTGCAGGAGTAGGCCATTCAGCCCTTCGAGCCTGCACCACCATTCAATATAATCATGGCTGATCATTCCTAATCAGTATCCTGTTCCTGCCTTATCTCCATAACCCTTGATTCCACTATCCTTGAGAGCTCTATCCAACTCTTTCTTAAATGAATCTAGAGACTGGGCCTCCACTGCCCTCTGGGGCAGAGCATTCCACACAGCCACCACTCTCTGGGTGAAGAAGTTTCTCCTCATCTCTGTCCTAAATGGTCTACCCCGTATTTTTAAGCTGTGTCCTCTGGTTCGGCACTCACCCATCAGCGGAAACATGTTTCCTGCTGCCAGAGTGTCCAATCCTTTCATAATCTTATACATCTCAATCAGATCCCCTCTCAATCTTCGAAACTCAAGGGTATACAAGCCCAGTCGCTTCAGTCTTTCAGTGTAAGGTAATCCCGCCATTCCAGGAATTGACCTCGCGAACCTACGCTGCACTCCCTCAATAGCCAGAATGTCTTTCCTCAAATTTGGAGACCAGAACTGCACACAGTACTCCAGGTGTGGTCTCACCAGGGCCCTGTACAGCTGCAGAAGCACCTCTTTGCTTCTATACTCAATTCCTCTTGTTATGAAGGCCAGCATGCTATTAGCCTTCTTCACTACCTGCTGTACCTGCATGCTTGCCTTCATTGACTGATGTACAAGAACACCCAGATCTCTCTGTACTGCCCCTTTACATAAATTGATTCCATTGAGGTAGTAATCTGCCTTCCTGTTCTTGCCACCAAAGTGGATAACCATATATTTATCCACATTAAACTGCATCTGCCATGCATCTGCCCACTCACCTAACTTGTCCAGGTCACCCTGTAATCTCCTAACATCCTCATCACATTTCACCCTGCCACCCAGCTTTGTATCATCAGCAAATTTGCTAATGTTATTACTAATACCATCTTCTATATCATTAACATATATTGTAAAAAGCTGCGGTCCCAGCACTGATCCCTGCGGTACCCCACTGGTTACTGCCTGCCATTCCGAAATGGAGCCGTTTATCACTACCCTTTGTTTCCTATTAGCCAACCAATTTTCAATCCAATCTAGTACTTTACCCCCAATACCATGCACCCTAATTTTGCCCATTAATCTCCTATGTGGGACTTTATCAAAAGCTTTCTGAAAGTCCAGGTACGCTACATCTACTGGATCTCCCTCATCCATCTTCAGAGTTACATCCTCAAAAAATTCCAGAAGATTAGTCAAGCATGATTTCCCCTTCATAAATCCATGCTGACTCTGACTTATCCTGTTACTACTATCCAGATGTGTTGTAATTTCATCCTTTATAATAGACTCTAGCATCTTTCCCACCACTGAGGTCAGACTAACTGGTCTATCATTTCCTGCTTTCTCTCTCCCACCTTTCTTAAAGGCCTCAGTCATATACAATGGGACAGGAATCAGACCAGCTAGTTGTCACCGATTCACTTCTCTGAAGGATATTATGATCTAGCTGGCTTTCCACCATCTTTATGGTGCTACCCCATAAATGATCAGCGAACTAACGTTTGCCAAGGTGGGATTTCAGCTCTCAATCTCAAGGCTCAATTTTTCATTGAGACAGAACCAATGAAGCAAGTGCTTTTAATTTCAACAACAGGGTGGGAGCGGTCTCGTGGCGCAGTGGTAGTATCCCTACATCTGAGCCAGGAGGCGTAGGTTTAAGTTGTGCTTGCTCAAGAAGTCACCTCTGAGCAGGTCAATTAGAAAATATCTATGCACCCAATCCTAATTATAAGCAGCAACAACTGGTCTAAACCTCTATTTTCAACATTGGCTATAAATGTATGTGCCCACTGAGCACCCTGTTCTATATCACATCCCTTGCTCTCATTTTCCTTCAGGAAACAGTGGGCTTTCTGTACCTCAGTCTACATTGGGTAGGGAGGCGAGAGACACAGGCCTCGCTGCTGAAAATGAACATCTAGACCAACTTCCCTTTTATTTATCTGTGTCTCGCTCCACGGGGACTATCTGACCCGCTAATTCAGCGTTTCCAACGTTTTTGACACACTGACCAAACTAGTCACTGAGGATACGAAACAAAAAGAGAGAGGTTTGAAGGAGCCTCTTAAAAAAGGAGACTTGGATAGGATGGTGGTTCAATGGTTAGCACCACTGCATCACAGCATCAGGGACCTGGGTTCAATTCCACCCTCAGGCAACTGCCTGTCTGAAGTTTGCACATTCTCTGTATGGATTCCCTTCGGGTACCCTGGTTTTCTCCCACAGTCTAAAGATGTGCAGGTTAGCACACATATATTTTGTGTGGTGAATTTTTTTGGTACTTTCAGAGTTACATTGCACTTTGCTCAAAAACCACATACATTCATGTAGAACTCTGAGCTCAAAAACTGCATGAATTTATGTAAAACTCTGTTATCTCACTTTTTAGATTAGAATAAATCTAAACATCAGGTCATAGACAGAGAGCACAGGGGGCTAACACCTTCAACATATTGTCTAGCTATCACCATTGTTAACAGCTAACCCGAGAATGCAACTTTAAAAAAAGGGTTTTATGATTTACACATGAAAGAAGGGAAACTATCACTGTATTCTAACAGATGAAAGGCTCAACAATCAATTCTTCAATGTATAATTTCAGTTATATCACACTGCAAATTTTTGCTATAAATTCTGTGTTACGATCGAGCCCTCCACAATCACCTGATGAAGGAGCGTCGCTCCGAAAGCTAGTGTGCTTCCAATTAAACCTGTTGGACTATAACCTGGTGTTGTGTGATTTTTAAGTTAATAGATTGGCCATTCTAAATTGTCCATCGTATCCAGGGATGTTCAGTCTACGTGGGTTAACCGTGGGAAATATAGGTTCACAGGGATGGGGGGAGTGGGTCTGGGTGGGATGCTCTTAGAAAGATCAGTGTGAGCTTGATGGGCCAAATGGCCTGCTTCTACACTATAGAACCATAAACTTAGATGCAGGAGTAGGTCATTCAGCCCTTCGAGACTGCACCACCATTCAATATGATCATGGCTTTTCATGCAATCTCAGTATCCCATTCCGACCCTCTCCTCCCCATGCCCCTTGATCCTTTTAACAGCAAGGGCCATGCCCAGTTCCCTCTTGAGTATATCCAATGAACTGGCCCCAGCAGCTTCCTGTGGGAGAAAATCCCACAGGTTCACAACTCTCTGAGGGAAGAAATTCTTCCCCATCTCGGTCTTGAATGGCTTACCCCCTATTCTCAGACTGTGACCCCTAGTTCTGGACTTCCCCAACACTGGGAACATTCTTCCCATATCTCGCCTGTCCAGTCCCATCAGGAGTTTATATGTTTCTGTGAGATTCCCTCATTCATCTAAATCCCAGCCAGTAAAAGCCCAGTCGATCCACTCTTTCCTCATATGCCCGTCCGGCCATCCCAGGGATCTGTCTGGTGACCCGTCACTGTGCTCCCTCAATAGCAATGTCCTTCCTCAGACGAGGAGGCCAAAACTGCACACAGTACACAGGGTGTGGCCTCACCAAGGCCCTGTAACAACTGCAGCAAGACATCCTTACTCCGATACTCAAATCCTCTCACTGTGAAGGCCAGCATGCCATTAGCTTTCCTCACTGCCTGCTGCACCGGCGTGCCAACCTTCAGTGACTGTTCCACCATGACACCCAGGTCTCACTGCACCTCACCTTCTCCTTAACTGTCAACATTCAAATCATAATCTGCCTTCCTGTTTTTGCGACCGAAGTGGATAACCTCACGTTTATCCATATTATTCTGCACTTGCCAAGTATTTACCCACTCAGCCAGACTGTCCAAGTCACCCTGCAGCCTCTTACCACTCTCCTCACAGCATACACTGCCACCCAGCTTAATCTTGGCCGCAAATGCCATTCAATTTGTTTGTCCAAATCATTAATTAAATACAATAGAACCTCGATTATCCGATTTTCAGATTAACTGAACAAGATCTCAAGGTCCCTTAAAAACCGGCATTTAGGCAACTCAGCCTTCAGTTACAGTTAAACGGCATTATGGTGTGCACTGCCAGATAACCAAGAAACGTTCAGATAACCCGCACTCATAAATTACCGCTTGTCTCCAGTTATCCAAACAAAATACTCCTCGCCCATCTCGTTCAGATAATCGAGGTTCTATATATTGTGAACAGTTGGGATCCCAGCACTGACCCCAGCAGCACCCACTCAATACTGCCTGCCACTCTGAAAAGGACCCGTTTATTCCAACTCCCTGCTTCCTGTCTGTCTAAGTCAATACATTACCTCTGATGCCATGAGCTTTAATTTTCCTCACTTAACTCTCATGTGGAACCTTGTCAAAAGCCTTTTGAAAGTCCAGATACATAACATCCACCCTTGTGCACTCTACTGGTCACATCCTCAGAAAATTCCAGAAGATTTGTCAAGCATGATTTTCATTTAGCGAATCCATTCGGACCAGGACTGATCCTGTCACTACTTTCCAAACGCTCAGTTATTACAGCCTTAACAATTGACTCCAGCATTTTCCCCCACCACTGATGTCAAGCTAACCAGCCCATAATTCCCCATTTCCTCTCTCCCTCCTGTGTTAAAGAGTGCGGTTATATTAGCGACAGTCCAGTCTATTACAACTTTTCCAGAGTCTACATAACGCTGGAAAATGTTCACCAATGCATCCATTATTTCTAGGGCCACTTCCTTAAGTAGTCTGGGATGCACAGCATCAGGCCCTGGTTTTATTGGGTTTTAATCCCATCAATTTCCCCAGTACCACTTCCTGACTCATAAGGATTTCCTTCAGTCCTTCCTTCATGTTTGATCCTCTTTCCCTTAGCATTTCCAGAAAGTTATTTGTGTACTGCTTGGTGAAAACAAACCCAAAGAATTTCTTCAACTGGTCTGTCATCTCTTTCTTATCCATTATAAATTCACCTGGTTCTAACAACAAGGGACCTACATTTGTCTTCACCAGTCCTCTTCTCTGCACGTATCTATAGAAGCTTTTGCAGTCAGTTTTTAATGTTTTCCTCAAGCTTACTTTCATATTCTATTTTCCCCAGTCCTCAGGTTCGCTGCTTTTTCTGGCCAATTTATCTGCCTCCTCTTTGGCTTTCACACTATCCCTGAATTCCCTGGTTAGCCACCTTCCCTGTTTTACTCTTACACCTGACAGGGATGTACAAATGTCTGTCAACGCCTATCGACTGTCGACCCTTTAAGTATCCTTGCCAGCTTATCCTAGCCAATAATACCATCAAAGTTAGCTTTCTTTGTGTAGGGATTCCATGATTCTATGATCTACTTCAAGTAACTTCTCTGTTGACTATTTCCACAAGCTTTACCCTATTGTCTGAATATAGTTCCACTGAAGACGTCCATTTCTATTTGCAATGTCCTAATTTTACTGGAACAATGCTATCAACGTCCATTGTAATTGTTAAAACTACAATTGTCTTTTTGACATTTTCTCTTTCCTAAGAGAACAAATCCAAAATGATGCTTTTTTGCCAAAGTGGCTGGTGACTATACAGCCTGTTCCCACTCTAAAAGAAATTACATCCCACCTATGACTACTAAAATTGCAAAAGTCTCAAAACAGGGTCTGACAAGTGTTTTGTACAGCAGTGTTGCCAGTCCACTGCTGACTGGGAACATAAGACCATAAGAAATAGGAGTGGAAGTAAGGCCATTCCGCCCATCGAGTTCACTCCACCATTCAATCACAGCTGATGGGCATTTCAACGCCACTTACCCCCACTCTCCCTGTATCCCTTAATTCCTTGCGAGATCAAGAATTTATCAATCTCTGCCTTGAAGACATTTAACGTCCCGGCCTCCACTGTGCTCCGTGGCAATGAATTCCACAGGCCCACCACTCTCTGCCAGAAGAAATGTCTCCTCATTTCCGTACTAAATATACCCCCTCTAATTCCAAGGCTGCTCCCACAAGTCCTAATCTCCCTGCCTGACAGAAACAATTTCTCAGGGTCCACCCTTTCTAAGCCATGAATTGTCTTGTAAGTTTCTTTTAGATCTCCCTTCAATCTTCTAAACCCTAATGAATACAATCCCAGGATCCTCAGCATGTTTACAGGAATCTGTTACGGGGTGACTGTGGTAGCCAGTCAGTCGACCCAGATCCTGCCAAATGGAGAGCTGGTGTAAATGAGAAATCTCTGACTACAATGCTCCAGTGGAATAAAATATTGAAAGAGATAAAGACATGTGAAATGTACGAACCATTTATGTTGGCCAGAGCTGTGCTATCCAAAAAGGCAACATCACTGTTTTCCTTTACCAAACACCTGCAAGAAAATACGGAAAAAAAAACAATTACAACATTCAAAAGACGTGAACAGGGAAGATTCAGAGGGATATGGGCTAAATGCAGGCAAATGGGACTAGTTTGGTTTGGGAAACCTGAACGAGTTGGGTTGAAGGGTCTGTCTCTACCTTAGAAACATAGTTGCCTTAGAATCCTGCTAATTGGTGCTCCTGCTGAAGAGCTTCTGCTTGAAACATCGATTCTCCTGCTCCTCGGATGCTGCCT